>NW_027526295.1:122711815-123144315 GCF_048455015.1 Haemaphysalis longicornis | reverse complement strand
GTTTTGTCTGTATTTATTAGTAGAGAATTTTGGCTGGCCCAGGTTGCAAGGCGGGGAAGAATATCATTACTAGTTTCCTGTACATCCTCAGTTGTCGTACTAGTTATTAACAAGGTTGTGTCATCTGCATAGCAGACAAGCGAAGCTTTTGGGTGACACAAAGCGTTTGGAAGGTCGTCGACGTATATGCAGAAAAGAAGTGGTCCTAGAATGCTCCCCTGGGGAACACCTGAGCCGATGCGTTTAAGTTCGGACAAAAATTCTCCGAGACAGACATATTGTTTTCGATATTTCAAGTAGGAGGACATAAGGGTGTGAGCAACCCCCCGTACGCCATACGACTGAAGTTTATCCAGTAATGTTTGTCGATTTAAGGAATCAAAATCCTTTGAAAAATGTATGTATATACCTAATGTCAGTTTGTTTTGCGAAAAGTTATGCAGGATTATTTCTTTCTGTTTCAGTAAAGCCGTTTCTGTGGAGCGGTTCTTGCGAAATCCATGTTGGAAACAATGTAGCAATAGGTTTTTACTAATGAAATCGGATAACCTGGCGTGTATAAGCTTTTCAATTACATTAGAGAATACCGGTAAGATAGATATTGGACTATAGTTCTTAGGTAAATTTTAATCTCGACCTTTAAATATAAGGACCACCTTCGCCATCTGCATTTTTTTCGGAAACAAGCCTGAAGAAAAAATCATGTTAAAAATTTGGATTAGACAAGGTGCAACGACGTCCGCAACATGCTTCACCGGTTTAATTTGCATGTCGTCTACGTCACACGCGCTGCTGTTTTTCAAGTTCATAATTGTAGATATAACTTCTTGTTCAGTTGTCGGACATAAAAATATTGAGTTTGGGTTGGGTTGTAGAAACGATGAATCTTGTTGCGCGCGAGATTCCGGGAACTGACCAACAAAGTGATCATTAGAGAAATTGGCCAAACGGTTTCCTGTCATCATTTCCCCATTATGAAAAATGGTGTCAATCGGCATTTTTGGTTGGGAACGGTTAAGAACAGTGTTAACTGCCTTCCATGTAAGGTCAGCTCGGTCAGCATTTTGGGAAAATACGGCATTATAATAGGCTGTGTTGGCATTTCTGATGATAGCGACGAGACTATTTCGTTTATCCTTCTATTCAGCCCAGATTGATCTGTCTCATGTCTTAATAAATCTTGCATACAGTCAATTTTTTTGTTTAATTTGTTTGTAAATATTGTTGCTTATTCAAGGTTTTGGAATTTTATAGGTTTCCTTAACTGTTTTTACCGGAAAGCATTTGTGGTAAACAGAAGAGAACGACTCGATAAATAATTCATAGGCGAGGTCGGCATCGCAACTTTCTAATAGATTGGTCCAGGGAGCGGAAATTATCATAGTTCAAAATTTGAACATATTTTCATCTGAAACGCCGTAAAAAAGCTTAGTTTGTTTCCTTTTGGTACGTTCAGGTTGCTTATTTATGAGCATGTAAGCCGGTAGGTGGTCACTGATGTCGGAAGATATGACGTCCGCCTTTATAGATGATAGTGCGTGATTGGTTATAAAGAAATCTAGCAGTGAAGATGACGTATCTGTGATACGAGTTGCGGATGTCCGGACAACCTCAGAAGCATTAGAGTTTATTATTGATAGCATGGTGTCTTGTTTGGGATCCGTTTCTAGCATATTTATGTTGAAATCGCCTCCGATAACAAGTTCAATTTTGTTTTCTGTTGCAAATGCTAGCATGCGTTAAAGAAATGCGTAGAAAGCAGTCAAGCACCCAGCTAGCGGTCTGTAGAAACCTACAAACATTTGCGAACCATGCAATACTACGACTGTCTCGTAATCATCTGTGACGCATGTGAACTCAGCTTCAAGATAGCAGTTTAGGTCCCTTCCAACAAGAACTCATACGCCACCACCATGCCTAACAGGTCGTGTTACAAAAAAAATTAGAGTAGGCCGCTGGCGTATACATTTGGGATAACTGGTCGTACCATGTTTCGGTTAAAATGATCAATGAAAACCTATAACGAAGACTATTTTGGATTTTGCAGAACGACAGTTCAGTGTTACAAAAGAAAGACACAATTCATACGATTTTGCCGCCTGGGAAAAACTACTTGGTAACACTACCATTTGTTGACCACTTCACATGAGATATTTCATCAATTTACAGCTGGTCCAACATCGCCACAGATTTGACGTGCACCTTAAGTTGACCGCTTTCCTTTCGGAAGAAGATCTTACCGTTCGTATGCCAATCAAACTGATAGCTGTTATTCGATGCCCATTCTTTGGTGATCCACAGAAGCTCACTACTTCGTTTTGTGAGGTTTTCAAGAAATGATGCATCGTGCTTCGCCTCCCTCAACTTCTTCCTTTACGACAGCCACAAGTCGCGATCAGCTTCGCGGTTATACCGGACAATTATCCCAGGTACTTTTTCCTTTTTGGCCGGAAGGCGGTGGATTGCGCAGACATCGCTAGTCGTTAAGGCTGGCTCATTGAGAATCGGGGCAAGGTCGTTGACCTTTTGCGACAGGTTTTCATTTTGGGTTACGAAAAGGCCGTGGACTCGAGGTTCACCAACTGCTACGCCATTCCAAGTCATTGAGTTCTTCCTGCATTTTCCACTGATTTTTGATAACGTTTCCTTTTTTCTATTTTTTCAACGCGGTTTCGAAGCGATGCTATGTCACGTTCTTGGTGGTTTATATTTCCATTACATCATCACACTTTTTTGACATGTGTTCAATAGAACGTTCTACTTCGAGAACGATTCCCTTCAGGGGCATTAGCTGCTCGAGCTTTTCGTTTATACAAGCTAGCGTGAGGGCTATGAAATCATTGTCATAGTGCTGGTCTGCTTTCTTGTTTTCGGATTGCTGTTCACGGCATGACGCGCACTTTTAACTGTCCCGAATAGATTCAATTCAAGACCGTGATAGTCTATCTGATATATCACAGCACTGTCCCACGTGAAAAGTACTCTCGCACTCGGTGCATGAAATAGATATCTCAGTTTGCGCGAACGGCTTGTTACAAGCAGAGCGCTCAGATGACATTGCAATACACAGTCAAGTGTGGCACCAGCGGCGGATATCAAAAACAACTTGGAAACCAGGAAAGCATAGAATTTATACAATGGTAAAAATGCCCAGCAACCAACCTGCAATACGGTGAACGGTTTCTCAGTGATGCATTCGGCGAGATGTCGCTGCTGCCAGTGAAGGGGCTGCCGGTCGCGTTGGTCCTTATCCAGGTTCCGTTGGCCCCAGGAGTCGCAGCGCTCACCGAGCGTGGCACGTGTCGCTTCCTTTCTGATGACGTGGCGACGACTAACTCCGGGCCATCCCGAGAAGCATAGCAGCAAGCGATCTGCAATACGGTGAACGGTTTCTCAGTGATGCATTCGGCGTGATGCCACTGCTGCCACACATCCAAAGTTTGTCAAAAAGGCAAAAAAGACCATTAGTGTTCCGTCTGGCGTAGAAACACATTCTCTTGGCATTTTTCATTGTGTTAAAGACATATAGAAACAGAAACGCAATCCATTACCATATTTCAGTTATCTTTTGAAACCAAAGCTTGCTTGTGGGCTAGTTCGTCTATGTTAACTTTAAAAATTCGGCGCTGACTAAGTTTACAGGAATGGGAGACTAGTGAAACACACAATATACGCACAAGAAAGTGCGTTCGTGTGAGTGCATTGTGTGCTTCTCTTGTCTTTCGCCCTTGTAAACTTATCGCAATGTTTTGAAAGCAGTTCTTTCTAAGGCCCGCATTTGGCGCATGTTTCAAGGGGTCCTGAAATATTTTTGCCGATGCATGGATGTATATGTAACCATATAAAGCAATTTATTAGCAATCGCCTCCCGCAAGAATTTTGTTAAAGCGGTGAGTATTAGCTGAGAAATCGTGAATCAAAAATTCACCCGCATTTCCCCGAAGGGGAGCATGGGGAAGTGCGAATGCACGGGTGATGCGAAGGAACTCTTCTTGGCCCATCGCCCTAAGTGGGTATGTGGTGGGATCGCTTTCGCACTTAAAAACTCTTCTTGGCCAATCGCCCTAAGTGGGTATGTGGTGCGGACGGACGGACGGCGGTGGACGCGTGATTCACGGTCGCTTAAAATAATGCTGATTGTGGAATTAAAAGCTATTTAATTCCACACTAGCCTGGTCAAAGTTTCAATGACTTGTAGGCTTGGCGCCTCGTGATCCCGATGTATGCTATAGGATTCAACCAGGGCTTCAATCCCATCTCGGTGAGGTATATTTGTGTACAGAGAAGTTACATCTATAGTTACGAGGAAGGCGCCATCAGGGATTTTTATGTTGTTAATTTCCCGTAGGAAGTGGTTAGTATCACGAAGATATGCCGAAGGGGTAGCGAAGGAACTCTTCTTGGCCAATCGCCCTAAGTGGGTATGTGGTGGGGTCGCTTTCGCACTTAAAAACTCTTCTTGGCCAATCGCCCTAAGTGGGTATGTGGTGCGGATGGACGGACGCGTATTTCCAAACGCTTCGCTTCACAGAGCACCCACGTGACATGTCTGTTCGCGCGGTGGAGAACCGTAATTCAACGTGGTTATTGGCTGCGCCCCAAGCCTAAAGCGACCTAAAACGTACCAAATCACCATTATTAACAAAAACGACCCGTAGATTTTAGTTTAGAAGAAAAAAATGAAATGTAGAAATCAAATATGCAATGAAAAAAAAAAAGAAACACATCGACTTGCTGGGGCTCGAACCCAAGCCGCCAGCGCCAATACTCAGCGCTCTACGTCATGGCTACAGAGCCAGAACGGTGGGTACCCTTTAGCAGGCGCTCAAAAGAATAGCACGCGCAGTAACATCACATGTGTCACGTGGGTGCTCTGTGCAGCGAAGCGTTTGGAATCACGCTGGACGGACGGCGGTGGACGCGTGATTCAGGGTCGCTTAAGAAGTGCATTCGCACTTAAAAACCACGGATTATTGTCGCGCCGCATTTCCTCCTCCTTTCAACTTTTTCTTCGCTGTTGACGGCGCGTGCGCCTTCCCTCCCATTATGCTACGCTCCTCAGCGGTGACGTACTTCCCCTACTGCGCTCGTCAGACTGCTGCCTGCTACGGGCAAGCTCTTTTGGCTTTTTCATCTTTGTTGACACCATGAATGCCGCACTCCGATCAAGGCTGGAAAAGCGAACGAAAGACCTGGCCACACGTGTGTGGCCTGTCCTTGCCCTTTCGTGGTGTAAGTTGCTGCAGTTGCTATCGGCGGCACGTGATTTTTATCGGCGGTGAACTCGCACCCGCACGGGGAGGATCGTGCGCTCGTTCCCTTTGCTGCACCGCGCACTGTTTATCCAAAAACGCTGGCTCAGACGTGGCCCCACTGGTGCCGGGGCTCAGTTTGCGGCAGTGGTAATTCCTACCAGGGGCTCGTGAAAAAGACATTTTACCGATACAGAACCCTTGCACAAAACGCGCTGGTTCAGACCGCTTTATCAGCAAACCAGCGCCGCACTCGAGCAACGTGCAACTGTGTTTTGACAAGCTGCACTCATATCTTGTAAACGGTAGTCAGCAAAATAACGTGCGTACGTGAGGCCGCTTGCGTTTCCAACATGGTGGCAAGTAGCGCGACAACCATCTATGGTCGCGCTCGTCTGTGGACAGTCATTTGCTTCTGTTGAACCAAGTTCTTGGCCCCTGTCTTTCTAAATGCGCCGAGTGGTTCGCACGCCGCCCTCACGCAGATCTGTATTGTCGTAACATCTCTGATTGTGCGAAAGAAGGCAAGCCAGCGACCGAAGCTGTGTGTGTGTGTGTGTGCATCGGTATGTGCGTTGTGGACGCGTTTCTTTTGCGATGAAATGCGACGTTGTGCTTCTGCGGGTGGATATTGCTTCCCATGGTGTGGATTATCTGTCTCGAGTGACGTACGACTCAGCCTCGCGTGGGGTATGTGCAGTGTGCGTGGCTAAATGTCTCTTGGCTTGTGCGCTAGAGTTAAGTGACTTGTTGTTCGTCCCCGCAAACCGCGCGTGACGTGAGTGCCGAATTTACGAAGGGCAGGAGGAGGCAACCGGTCGTCTCTCAATCGCGGTTTAGACTTGCAACGCATGTTGTGACGTTATGTTCGTTCGAAACGCATCTCTTGATTGTCTTGAAGTTGAATAAAAAGTATGCGTCAAACCCGGGGCGTTCTCTGCGATTGCACGAAAGTGCCACGGGGCTTCAACGCTCTCTTTATGAAACGTACTCAGGTAAGAGAATATCCATGTCGTGTTATGGCCGTGTTGCATTCAATACAAACAATTATGCGTTTGTTTACACTTGTTTGGATAGTCGTAAAATGTCCAAGCACTCCGGCACTCCTCTGGCAGATCAGCCAGCGAGCAGACGCTAAGCAGACGACACATCTCTGCCGGAAGTGCGTGAAACTTCCGCCCAATAGCAGGATGTGTACCTCATAATGCACACCTGGGCATCAATGACGTAGACATTTGAAAATGGCGGCGTCCAAAACCCGTGGGGAAGGGTGAGAAAAGGGCAACAAACTTTGCAACAAAAGTGTGAGATTTCCGCTGTGCGTGAAAGAGTACTACTTGGCACAGATTACGTTGACGACCGAATCTAACGATTGCGCTAGTTCATTTAGTGTGCTCAAAACGCCTTTAAGGGCCCCTTTAAAATGCAGAGTTATTAGGATGTAAATTTCAGTTACAACTACAGCTTAACTTTTTTTCGCACAAAGTCTCGCATCAAGAAAATCTACGAATAACTTGGCTGATCACGTTCATTTCCATATTATGACAAAAGCAGAACACATTTACATATGGAAGGGTTGGGTTTAAGGCAAAACATAAAAATGCTTTGGCTAATCTCGCAGCACATGGCACTCACCAAAAGACAATTCTCATGATGCCGATAGACGGCCATGGCCTGGCACGGTTGCAGCATCAAATGCTGAAATTTGCCCGGAGGCTGCGGACGTGCGATAGCCTATGACACACATAAAGTAAGTCTCCGAAGAAATAGCCGAGTCAAAAAACCAACATGGTTGTTTCCGGAGAGATAAAGAGCAGCTCAGTCTCTAGTTAAAGGCAGCAAGAAGGGAAGTAATAGAATTGGAGCAATACAGCAGAAGTACCAACTTAGACATAAAAGAACTTCCACTTGTTGAAAAGGAGGACCTACGCGAAAGACTGCAGGCCATTGCTACCTGTCTCGGCACCACGGTGTCTGACGGGGCATTGACGCCGTACACAGGGTGCCTTCTAAAGACAAAGATATGCCTAGTGTTGTTGCAAAATTCTGTTCAAGATCGGCGCGTGACAAGCTGCGTGCGGCCTTTAGGAAGGGGAAACTGGACTGCAACATGGTTGGATTAGAAACGAAATACCCGGTATACGTTAATGAGTACCCGTGCGTAGAAACAAAGGTCCTCCTTGGTAAGGTACGTGTAATTCGCAGGGAAAAAAGGTAGAAGTTCATCTGGGTGGACAACAGGAAGATTGTAATGTGAAAGGCGGAGGATTCCGGCGTCTTGCGCTTGCAAAGTGAGGAGGACTTGGCAAGCGTGCTCTAAGCTCCTTAGAATAGCTACTTACGTTCCTTGCCATACGACATGGCTTACGCGATTTGCCGGTTTAATGAATCATTAAAGGGCAAACATTCACTTTCAGTACCCCATCATTAAAGGGCAAACATTCACTTTCAGTACCCCATTGGAATGAACGCAGCCTTCGGAAAAATTTAAATAGTTTGGTCGCTCTCACATCGCGCCTTAAAACTGGCTTTATTGTAATGGCTCTCAGAGAGACTTGGTTAAAAAACAATGAAAGCTCTCATATTGCTGTGTGAAAAATGTCGCAACTTTCACACCGCACAACCACACGGGGAGGAGGCCTGGCTGTTTTTGTAAGAAATGACATTGACTGCAGTGTTCTGTCTACTGCCTGTGTTAGTGCTAGTGACCATGGGGCACTGTTAATTATACTGAGCTGTGGTACAATCGTAGGAGTAGTATACCATCCTCCTAACTCGGTAGTTGGAACCGTTGTGAAAGAGCTTGAAGCATCCCTCCCATTGTTATCCCGTGGACAGAAATGTTGCGTTGTAATTGTTGGGGACTTTGATATTGCTGTGACATGTGGATCTCCCAATCATTCTTCTTTGCTTTTGGAGTCCTCCAATTTCCGGAACGACATAACTGAGCCTACTCAGATTACTACTACGACTAGTAAGTTAATTGACTAGGCTCTTTATAATGATGGTAATATCGTTTGTTGTGGGGTTATCTCTGACGCAACTAGTGGTCATTTGCCTATTTTTATTTCCCTCCGAAACCAGTTGTCGATAAATGTAAAGTAATTTGTTACTGTATCAAACGCAATGGTTGATTGCTGTCTTCTCCGCTGCTTGTTAGAACAAACAGATTTTCATTGTACCTATGATGATAACATTAATACAGAATGCCAACATTTCACTGGTTGTCTAACTAATATTCTCATCAAGAGGACGAAAATTATGAATACTTCCAGGTATTCTACACCTATATGCCCCTGGATGATATCTTCTACTCTAACAGCGCTTAAGAACAAGGACTACTGGTGCAAAAAAACTCCCCCCACCTCCTCGAAGGGGATCGTGCGGAAATGCGAATGAGTTGGGCGCACCGATGAGTGCCCTGCGGAAAGCAGTAACGGAGAGAGGCGTGCGCTCCACTGCATTTATATACGTTTTTCGAGCGCAGCGAGTGGAGAGAGGGTACGCAGAGAGGAGAGAGAGACCCGGGCAACACGCCCGCCCCGCGCGCGAGCTATCTCTCCCGCCGAGCTCCGCGATGCGAGCGTCCTCACACGCCCGAGCGCGCTCCTCCTCTCCACTCACTCTCCGCTACTCCGCCCGAGCTCCGCGATGCGAGCGCCCTCACACGCCCGAGCGCGCTCCTTCTCTCCCCTTGCCCTCCGCTACTCCCGCCCGAGCTACCACCTGCTCCGGTTGCTAGGCGCGCCACAGCTGTTGCTAGGGGCGAAGAGGAGCGCGGAGAGGTAACACCTGCGGGCGCACGCCGACAGAGAACGACAACCCCCCTGCCGCGCCGAGACGACGACGACGACGACGAAGGCAGAACGAGGCGCGCGCTCACGTGCGCTCGCGCTGGAGGAATGCAGGCGCACGCCGACGGAGCACGACAACCCCTGACTAAGAAATGCATTCGCATTTAAAAAATCGGAACATAATAAAGTTATTACGTATTACCAAACCAAGTACAAGCGGCAAAAGAACGCCTCGGTTTCTATGATGTCAAAAAAAATCGCGAATACTATTCATCTCTCATTGAGCAAGCGGATCTACATCGAAGGAAAATTTGGGAGGTTGTGAATGACCCCGTTGACAGAAAACCAAAGCCACAAATACAACCTGATGTAGCAGACCAGAATACAGCAAGCTCTTTTAATGACTACTTTACACACGTGGGCCCAGAGCTGGTCAAACAAATACAACCTATCAAATAATCAATGCCACCACTGCAAGCCATTTGAAAGAAATAAATGATATTATTGATTGATTGTAGGGTTTAACGCGCCGACGCAACGCAGGCGATGAGGCGCGCCGTAGTGGAGGGCTCCGGATTCATTTTGACGACCTGGGGATCTTTAACGTGCGCCGAAATCTCGTACACACGGGTGTTTTTGCTTTTCGCCTCCATCAGAAAAGCGGCCGCCGCGGTCGGGAATCGAGCCCGCGACCTCGTGCTCAGCAGTGCAACGCCTTAGCCACTGAGCCACCGCGGCGGGTAAATAAATGATATTAAATTGAATGAAATCATAGCTGTAGTTAAGACGCTTCAGGAAAGAAAAGCTCCAGGGATAGACAGAATTCCACTCAATTTATTCGCAGATAGCATCGATATTCTCGTTCCTGATTTTCGGTATCTCTTCAACCACAGGAAAAAACGGGAATCTATCCCCATCAAGTTAAATTTGCTAAAATAGTGCCTATTTTCAAGAAAGGCGACAATGTGAAACCTGGCAGCTATAGACGTATTTCTGTTTTAAGTGTTATAAATACCACCTTCGAGAAAATTTTCAGCGGCAATATCAGTCAATATATATCAAAGTACAATATTATAGGTCCCAGTCAGCATGGCTTTAACCGAAAGGATCTACATCTACAGCAGTACTCGTTTTAAGCAAAATGTTCAACACAGCCCTTGACTACAATAATATAGCCGTAGTAGTATATTTCGAGATCAAAAGCCTTTGACCCAGTAATCGCATAAAATTACTGTGTAAACTTCACAACTATGGTTTTAGGGGTAAGACGCATTAATTTTTAACCAGTTATTTAACAGATCCAAGTCAATGTGTCACAATGAAGTTCATATTGGACCCGCAAACAGTGTTAACCAGGTACCCCAGGGCTCAGTCTTTCGCCAGAATCTGTTTTCGTTGTTCATTAACAATTCTCCATCAATGTTAAAACATTCATAGGCACTAATGTACGCTGATGTCAGGGCTCTTAGATTCACAGGTGTGACAATCAACGAAATTCAACCCCAAAAAATCACGATCTTGGAAGTGTAGTGGCGTGGTTCAGCAACAATTATGTCTCCCGTATTCTTGAAAAAACCAAGTGCACCATTTTCCACTCAAGGAGAAAGCAATTAGGCTTCAAATGGTTATCTATGTCCTTTAACAACAAACAAATTCGACACGTCCCTTCGCACCAGTATCTGGGTATTATCTTTGAATAAGATATGCACTAGAAGTCGTAAATTTAACACGTCTGTTCCAAGCTGGCGTATGGATGTCATATCGTAATAAAAGCAAGATAATGATTTGATCTAGGCATACTACGGATATTATACTTAACATTCGTTCATAGCCACCTCAAATATGGCCTGGAGTCCCGGCGCAGTGCGCACAGGACATAGCTGGAACTGGTTCCTATGGTGCACAAGCGCCCTAAGAATTATCAACATTTAAAATTGTACAGAACCAACCAGACCCTCTTAAAGTTCTCATGAGTACTACCCGTCACCTTGGTGCACAAGCGAAAAATTACGCAAACAATTCATACCAGAGTACCCAACAGTGATCAGTTTCCATTGAATATATTTTTTAGCCCTACAAGAAACACCACAGCTGCAAATGTAAACAATTTAATTGGCCGATGTGCCGTAATAACTAGAGAAAACGATTAATTAGGTTTAATTGCGCCAATTTGCGGAATTAGGTACCTAATAACTTGAGGAATAAAATGAACTTTTGTGTGGCTTTAAGACACTCTTTGCAAAGTTTGCATACATCATAATCATTGCGTTTTTTGTTTGAATGTACTGATTACTATGACTGTGTTATGTTGCGATGTGGTTTGTCACATGTTATTTTATGTTATGTTGTATAAGATACCTTATGATATCGTCACTTACCTTCTATTTTTCAACATGTAATTGGTCCTGTCGCTGCAAATATAACGTAGTTTGCATTGGACCCGCTACTAGCCAATCGGCAATGGGTTGAAACAGTGTATTGAATATTTGTGTAAATACAAGATAAACTGAAACTGAAACTGAAATATTGCGCCAGCTGAGGTCTTTTGAGTGTGAATAAAAAGGTCAGTTTCTTCGTGAGGGAAATTCTAAGAACGAGCGTTATTTATTTTGTAGCACTTTACATTCTTTATAAGCCTCCGCCACGCGCACGAAACTTCGCTTTGATGACGTGCGTTGTGCGACACCATATTTGAAACGCCTTAATAAAATAATTTCCTTCCGCATTATCTTCCATTTATACCAAGCATTCAAATCCGTAATGTTGTTCTGACGCACACCAAAACGTTTCTCACTGCTGTTCACGGAAAACCATTTGGTATGGCAGAGTACGGGATGTCACTTAAGTGGGCCGCACAGAGTACCTGCACAATTATGAAGAAATGAGCAAAACGTTCCTTGCGGGAAGAACCGGACGAAGTTTAGCGACTTTTTCTGTGCCCAGATTATCAAAGCTGTTGGCGTTTATGTTGTCTTGAAAACCAGTTTGCGGTTTGCGAGCTCTCACGCTTCGCTGGTTTCTTACAGAGCCTACGTAATGGCTAGAACGGAGGCAATTAACAACCTGTTTTTGGAACCGCTCGCATATAAGGAGAGACGCAAGCTAACACTGCACTTTTTAGTTTACAGAAAGCTTTGTGTTTACTAGCGTTGCAAGCATTTCATGTTTAACTGACGCGCAAGTATACGTGAATGTCTTTTGCACAAGTGTACCATACAGAATACAGACAAAATTGAGGAGTACCGTTTTAAAAAATCCTAATCGTGCACAGAAGCATTCCTTAAATACATCAAAACGTTCTATTGGTAGATGACCCTAATTAGGTAACAGAACGCTTCCCTGGAACCAACATTCCGTTTTTGTAAATAAAAAAATAGGTTTGCTCAAGACAAATGAACTAACTGTTTCTGCGAAAATGGTAATCCTGACATTATTATACACTAGGCGCAGCTCTAAACAAACCATGTACATATTTATTCGAAACACGCTTTCGTGTTTTTTGGCGGATGCAAGAAACAGTGGTAGTAACCTTTGGCTCACGGCGATGAAGCAGCTGCACCCCACGTGCTTACGTTTCGTCATGCAAAATATCTCCAGATAGCGAAATTCACCATCTTTTGCAATCATAATCACAGTAGGAACCTTGCCGAAACTTTTTGTTGAAGTTTCAACAGCAATCCCACTAGATGTAAAAAACGTTTTCCGTGTAGAACAAACAGTGGCAAGCATCTCTTTCTGTGAGAGCTATAACACCCTAATGGTGTTTAAGGAATCATCTAGCTCATGACAAGTTGTCAGCTGGTAAGTGACTCATGTTTCATAGTACAATGACTTGTGGAAAGGCCCAAGAGCTCGACCTGAAGAGGAAGAATACTTCAAGTGGGGTGCATAAAAACTACTCTCGGTAATTAAAAGCTTTTATTGGGATCGAAACCTTTTATGAAATATCTAGAAAACACTCCCTCAATTGAAATTTTTTTGTCCAGTTACTGTGAGCGCAGATGCTGTAAACCATTACTTTTTGTGAAACACATCCACCCAAACAAAACAAATATTTAAATATATCATCCAGAACCCACAGTGGCTGCTGACCAGTGACCTTTTGTGGTCTACTCATATCGCTCACATTTGATAGCTCGAAAATTCCCTGGCTTCCTCCAACGCACTCTAAAACACGCTCCCCCGCAACTCAAATTACAGGGTTATACCAAACTCGTTCACCAGAAATTACAGTACGCTTCAGTAATCTGGGATCCTTAATAAACTTTCCTCATCGATCAACTGGCAGCCATTAAAAAGTGCGCCGTTAGGTTTACATATTCTGTCTTCTCTTCCTCCACAAGTGTAACAAAATTAAACCTACGGGGCGACCTTACTCTCCATATTCACCGCCGAACCTCGGTCAAAATGGCCATATTTTATAGATCCTATCAGTCTTTCTCACCCAGTAAGTACATTACCCCCCGCCCAGAAACTTCTTGCCGCAGTAATTCAATGCAACTATCATATTCTCCCCATAGAACCACCCCATTCGCAGCTGTTTCCTTAAAACGGGTGCAAAATGTTGGAATAATCTGCCTGTATATGCTGCACAAACAAGCGACCCTGGAATGTTCAAATCAAGTCTGCGTGCCAGGGCTCATTCTAGTTTATATGAAACTGTGCAATATTGACTTTGCTGCTGTGTTATCTATAAATTCGACAACTTGTATGATGCTTTGAAACTCATGCTTTGTATTTTTTTCTTTTAGTCAATGTACCACTGTTTCTTTTTTACATGTTCTTTAACCAACCATCATGTAATGCCTCTTTTACATGGGGCCCTTGAGGTAACGAAAATAAAATAATAAATAAAATAAAATTGTACTCTTAAATTTACACGCCAAGTTCATTCCACGGTGCCCCATAAGAGGTGTGCAGCGTTGACAGATTGCCGAAAGTAAATGCGATGGCGACATTAGCCAGTAGCTGTGCGTACGAGTTGAGAGACCCAGTAGCAACCACCGCAACATAGAGTAAGATAACCTGACCGCAACGACTGGCTGCTGCGACGAATAGGCGATAACGAGTACAGCAAAAGTGCTGTTAAACGCGCTATGCCTCGAGTATCGTGACAGTAGCGCGAGTGCAGTGGGAACTCGTGAGTGGTGAGCATTGCTTAGCACTCGCGAGTGGTGAGAGAGGCTCAGCACTGATAATTGAGGTTTCTCTCACCACTCAAGAGTGCACTCGCACTCTTGAGTGGTGAGTGCGCTCGCACTTCTCCCAAGTGGTGAGAGGGGTTCACGTGGAGTGGCGCTGGCACATGCGAGTGGTAAGCGGGACTCGCCGCGGGTGGCGCTTGGATTCACTCGAACTTGGATCGCCGGCCCAAAACGAGAGTGAGGTTCACTGAACAGTCGTTAGTGAGGAGTGAGGGGGATGTGTGAGCTCAATCGTGAGTGAGCGTGCCCGGCCTAGGTATCCGAGTGATAAGGCGTATAAGATTCAGGTTTAAGCCATGTTTTGATCTTGCAAATGGTACCTATCTTCAACCACTCTATTCAAGATCCGTATTCAACTGGTGAGGGATGTATGCTTGAGGTTCAAATGATGTTTCTAACGACGTGCGACTTAGTTGTTGACCGTGTGCTAGTAGTACATACAGCCGGACCTTCATTTTTAATTGTCTCGGGCTATAGAAGGCCTCGCGTTTCGAAGACACGTAGAGACTCGGGAATTCTCAGCAGCGATGCTGTTTATTCTGGTGTTAAGCCGCTGAATGTGGCAAGAAAACCTCGCCTTGCGATGACGTCGGCGCCCGTGCCGCTTCCGGTCGACTTTTGGGGACACCCTGACCACCGTTCGTGGCGTGTCCCTTGCGCGAGCTTCTCCTGGTCAGTTCACTGCGTTCGCACCCCAAGTGGGAAAAACAAATTCTTGCGCTGCAGATGCTGAGTTCGCGAAGCCGGTCGCCGCCGTTTCTAGCACGTGCTAACGTGGTCCACGTTTTGAGAGATGTGTAAGCCTGCGGACAAAACAATACCGGTGTGCCAGCCATGGGGACATGTTAGCGCCAAGTTCACAAATTCTGGTGTGGTTCAACAGCCGTGCCTCGTGCGAAGGGAGGGAGAGAGAATAAACGTTTACTTAAATCAACAGGGGAGATTGTACTGAAGCTTGAGGGAGGCGTGAACAGTCCGCGATGCCTTGAGCACGGGCAGCATCGACAGCCTTTTGAGCCAGCCGAAGCTGGTCGTCCAGGCCGGTGCTCGCCAAGGCGATCTCCTAAAGCTCGTCAGTAGAAAGTTGCACGTTGGGAGGAATCAGTGGGGATTGGTCACACCCTCCGACTATATGGCGCAGCGTTCCCGGTTCTCCGCAAAATCTTCAAAGTCGGGAGTTCTCGGGGTTGAAAAGGTGAAGCCGGATAGGATGCGGGAATGTATTTGTCTGGTGAGCACGTAAATGACGTTCGTGCTTTCGGGGGTGGGAGTGTCTGACGCGACAGACTGTAGTGCTGCGTGATCTCTGCGTAAGAGGTCAAGGGCTGCATGCGCTCATGTTCGGAAACGTGCTCTCGGCGCCCGCTCGGTGGGTCAATTATCGAGCGAGAGAGAGGAGAGAGAAAATGACTTTATTGAAGGTTCCTGCGGAGGGTAGGGGCCTCGGCCACGCAGGGCCTGCCCTTCCTAGACGAGAGACGAGTATTAGGTCGTCATCGAAGCAGTGCCTCGCGGGCGTCGGCGCGGTCGGTGCGTGGTGGGTGTTCGGGTGTTGACCCGCCGACCCCCCGACGACGCTTCCCTGCACTTCTGCCCTGCGAGAGCAGCCTCGAGCCGCTGGATAGTTCGTAGTTACACCTCGTGCTCACCCGAGTTCATGGCATACGAAATGTCCTCGGGCAGGCGCGTTGCACCGTCTGCCTCCAGCGAGTGTCGTTCACATGCCCACAGCAAGTGGGCTAGCGTTGCGTTCGTTCTCGCGCACACACTGCACAGTACACTTTCGTAGTCCTCTGGATACACGTGGCGCGCCAGCACCGGGGTGATCACCGAGTTCGTTTGCAGTTGTCTGTATAGCACTGCTTCCGTTCTGGTGAGCTTGAAGTGGGGGGGGCGGCTTAAGTCGCCTGCCGAGGCTGTACCACTGTAGTAATTTCCCGTACGACGCGAGGGGTTCTTGTTCGGTTTCTGGGTACCCGACCGCCGGGGAGGAGCTGGGGGGGCGCCTCGCGGTTGGAAAGTTCTCGCGCGGCGGCGTCCGCTGTCTCGTTGCGGTTGGGGTGACTGCTGGCTTGGACGCTCGTGTGCGTCGGAAACCAGGGGATGTGGGTGACCGGCGTCGCCAGCTCGCCGGACGTTGCACGACACTGCACTGTACTTACTGCTCTATCGCACACGGTGTTCTTAGCGTAGTTCGCGATGGCCGAACGCGAGTAAATGAGCACTGTGGTACACCGCGGGTGTGTTAGTGCGAGCGCGATCGCCACCTCCTCGGCCTGTAAGGCGGTTGGAGCACGGACACTGCGCGCACTGAACACTTCACCAGTTGTAGCCTTCACCGCCACGGCCACGTAGGTGTTCGGGTGGTCTGGGTATCTCGCTGCATCCACGTAGAGGGCGCCCGTGTCGTTTGTGCGCGCCTCGTTGAGGGCCTTGGCCCTGGCCGCCCTGCGTCCCGGATTGTGATCGGGGTGGACGTTGCGGGGCAGCGGGAGTACCTTGATGCGTTGGAGCATCTCTCTTGGGAAGCTCTGTGTGTTTTGCGGTTCCGTCCCCGCTCAGCCGCGGGCGTAGCCACGCCGTTCGAGGATATTCCTACCGGCCCTCGTGGATGAGAGGCGGTCGAGTTGCGTTGTTCTCTGGGCCTCGCTTATTTCCTCCATGGTGTTATGGAGGCCCAGTTCCAGTAGTCGTTTTGTGCTGGCGCTGACCTACAAAGCTTGGCTTTGTAGGTCTTGCGAATGGCCGCGTTGATCTTGTCTCGCTCGTGTTTCTTCCACGGGTGAAAGGCCCCCACGTAGGCCACGTGGCTCATTGTACCAGCCGTAGGAGGCTGGTCTCTTTCGTTCCGTGACGTCTTGTGGATATGCGTTTGATGAGGCGGGTGGTGATGCCCAGCTTCGTGATGACGCGGTCGACCGTGGCGCCGTTGCTTCGGCTTGCTTCGAGGAGCATGCCGAGGACGCGGAGGTTGCTCACTTTGGTGATGACGGTGCCGTCGCTCGTGCGTAGTGTGATCGTGGTGGAGTCTTCCTCTGCTTTCTTGCGGTACCTGCCCGGTGGTGGGATGATGAGCAGTTCGGACTTTCGTGGGGAACACCTCAGCCCGGTGTTGGCCAGGTGGTCTTCGATGGCGTCGACTGCCTCTTGAAGTGTTGTTTCGATGTGGTCGTCGCTCCCTCCGGGGACCCACAGGGTAATGGCGTCGGCGTAGATGGTGTAGCGAACCTGTGGGATCCCCGAAAGTTGCTGGGCCACGCCGATCATCAAGAGATTGAACAGCACCAGCGAAATCACCGAGCCTTGGGGGGTGCCTACGCTGCCCAGTTCCCTCTCTGGTAGCTGCACGTCGCCCGCTTGTATTTCCACCGTCCGGTGCGACAGGAAGTTGCGGATGAAGTTGTATGTTCTCTCCCCGAGGCCCAGGCGCGAGACCTGCGCTAGGATGGCTGAGTGACGCACCTTGTCGAAGGCGCTCTGTAGATCCAGGCCGAGCACCGCCCTGTTGTCTTGGGTAGGAACGGTCACGTCAAGGATGTCGTGTTGTAGCAGGACCATGGCGTCCTGGGTGCTGAGCCTTCCACGAAACCCTAACATGGCGTCGGGGTAGAGGCCTTCGTCTTCGAGGTAGCGCTGCCATCTGTTGTTGAGGACGTGCTCGAGCACCTTGCCCACGCACGATGTGAGAGATATCGTGCGCAGATTCTCAGTGCCAGGTGTCTCACCGGGCTTGGGGATGAGGATCGTTCTGGCTGCCTTCCACTGTCGAGGGAGGGTTCCCGCGCGCCAAAACCGGTTGAAGTAAGCCATGAGGGCCGCGATGGCCCCGTCGTTGAGGTTGCGGAGGGCTTTGTTGGTGACGCAGTCCGGACCGGCCGCCGACTTGCGGTTGAGGTTCTGTAGCGCCGCCCGGACTTCCGACTCGTCGATGTCACGGTCGAAGGTTGGGTTGGCCGGGCCGTGATATCTGTCGTGATTCTCGCAAGGTGTGCTCGGGAGGTAGCGTTCGTTGAGGCGTTTGCACGTCTCTTCCTGCCCCAGCTTCTTGATGGTAGTGTGCATGATTTGAGCCAGGCGGTGTTTGTGGTACCCTTTGCTCTTCGTTTCGTCGAGGAGGTGGCGGAGTAATTTCCAGGTTCGACCCTGGTGGAGCTGCCCGTCCGCTTCGCTGCAGGTGGCATGCCATTGCTGTGCGCAGAGCTCGCGGCTGTACTTGTCGATGGCGCGACCGAGTTCGGCCACCCGCTTGCGTAGTGTGCGGTTATGGCGTTGGCGTCTCTGTAGGGATTGCCTACCTTGATCATGTGCGTCAGGCGGCTGTCGATTTGCTGCACGTCTTCGTCCGTTTCCGCTCCCGTGGTCGCGAACGACGTTGCTTGCACGATGTCTTCCGACCACTTCTCGATGTCCGTGATCTCGCCCTGCGGTTCCAGGCACTCCGCTCTGAAGCGGGTCCAGTCGGTGAGTTTGTGTTTTCGCCGGTTTCCGTTGGACCCGACGGCGGAGGTCGGTAGGTCCAGCTCGATGATGAAGTGATCACTGCCCATGTTGTGGCCTGTGTTCCGCCACTCGACCCCCTTCTTAGCCGACGTCCTAGTGCGGACGAATGCCAGGTCCGGGTTGGTGTCGCGCGTGACGGAGGTGCCGATGCGGGTGGGCGCCGCTGTGTCCGTGTGGTGGGTGAAGCCGGCGTCGGCCGCCACGTCCAGCAGGTCTCTGCCCTTGACTGTAGTGCGGTGGTAGCCGAGCTCTTTCCCCAGGCCCCACAGATGGCGATGCTGTCTGTCGGTGCCATGCGTAACGCCTTGTGCATGAGTGTCTTGAATTTTTGGTGCCGGTGCGTAGGGTTACTGTAGATGTTGATGAGAAGGACTCCTTCTTCTTCTTGCCGATGACTACCCCGGTCGCGCAGTGTTCGATTGTGCTGCGTCCGAGGAAGTATTCGTGCTTGAAGAAGGTGAGCCCTTTCCGAATGAAGGTGGACACCCCTTGGGTGGCCGCCTTACCGCAGTCCCTTGCACTGGGGGGGGGGGCTTGCGTGCGTATGGTAGCCCGGGAGGGTTGGTGCAATTTCGGTGTGAGTTTCTTGAACCATGATGACGTCAGGTGGCGCCTCGAGGCTCTGCAGGTGTTGCTGTAGCACCGCCTTTCCGCACTTGAACCCGTTGGCGTTTCAGTGCCACATCTTTAGCCTCGAGCATGTTGCTCGTTTGACGGCCATGATGCGGGTGGTGATTGAGCGGGGTGGTTGCGGTCGTTTGGCGCGTCGTCGTCGCGGCCCAGCTTTCTCTAGAGAAACTCCTGCAGTGCGTCGAGGCGGCGTTCCACCACTGCGAGACGTGCATTTACCCGGTGCTCAAAGGCGTCCATGTGCTTTTCGAGTCGGTCAATTCGTTCGGTGCAGCGGCGGAGGCGCACGGCCACACTGATGCCTCCTTGGGTGCGTGATTCTTGATCATCTTCCCTCGCGCGCGGGGAGTCGTCTTCTTGTTCCTCCATTGCGGTTTCGGCAGGCGGCGGGGTCGTGGAGGTCCCCCGAGATTGCGCTACTGTCTTCTTGGGTGGCGGTGTTGGCGGCGTGGGTTGTGGGTTGGTCGGCGCTGGCGGTGGCGTTTTCGCGCGCTTTTGGTGGCGTGGCGTCAGCGACGGGGGGAGCGGGACTTGACCTTGCTCCCACTGTGGTTGCCGGGCCAGCTGCAGTTGCGGCGTTCGCTTTCGCTGCGGTTGTGGGTTTTCCAGGAGTCTTAGGGCCTCGTCCAGTCACTGGCTGAGGCGTGCGTTCTCTGCCTTGAGGGCTGAGATTTTTTCGCGTAGAGACTTCATCGTGTCGTTCCGCTGCGTTGACTGCTCTCGGCGCTTCTGTGGCGTTTTGGATCTGGCGTGCGCATTCGGCGCTCTGGTGACTTCGGTCCACGTCACGCACTCGCACGATTGTGACGTGGCTCCTTTCTTCTTGCTGTGACTCCTCCCCCTATTGTTACGACTGGCGGAGCGGCTCGCCGAGCGTTGCCCTTTCTTGCCGCTGCGGCTGCGTCCGCGTTGTTGCTGGGGGTCGAGTGGCGGGAAATCGCGATCGTCTTTTCTAGAAGGTCGCCCCGCTTGCGGTGACGTGGCGTGCTTGCTGTTCTATTGTCTCTTCTTCACCAAGTATCGCGTCTTGAATTTGTTAACGCAGCCTGCCGTACCGGTGGGGTGGGGTCCCCCGCACAGTTTGCAGTGCGGCTTGCACTCGTTTTCGTGATTTTCTCCCGGGTTCGTCTTCCCGCAAGCGAAGCACACTCATGCATGTGGTTGCGGGCATACGTCATGGCGATGTCCGATTTTGCCGCACGTTTTGCACACCTCGTGGTGTTGCCTGTAGAGGCTGCATCTAACCAGTACGGGTCCGTATTTAACGGTAGCAGGCACCTTGGTGCCTTAGAAAAGCACAACTACCGCGGTCGGGCTGCCGATTCTGTGCGCGTCGATCGCCATAGGGTTGTAGTCATTAACGATGGTTTCTCTGATTTCTTCGGGGGAGTCTTCAGTGGAAATGTTCTGAATTACCCCTTTGTCCGTGTCGTCCGGTGCCGCGTGATATGCGAACACCTCGTGTACTTAGTCGCCGACGGTACACGAATGAAGCTGGGCGTATAGCACTGCTCTTTCCTCGTCTGGAGTGCTCATCACGATGATGTTCTGTGCTATGTTTGGGCATATGGTGTCCCGCATAGCCACCTCTCTGGTGATTCCCGTTGGTGCCATAATGGCCGTCATTAGTTCGGTTTCATTTGTTCGGCCGGTGTGCATGCCACCACGTGGTCGAATGATGATCTTGAATTCGCTGCGCGGGATGTTTCTCGGCATGCGTGCAGCTTTCGTTAGGCTTGCAGTAACTTTCCTGGCGTATTGCGCTCTGGTAGGTGGGGATTTGGGTGCCTCGCTGGAGGGCTTACCGGGGGTTGAAGTCTGCGATGCTTCTCCCGGGTGCTGTAGCGGTCGTCGGCGTTGGATGGTCCAACCCGCGTTATCGTTCGGTGAGGGGTCCTCTCCCGGCACGATGACGGTTGTTCGGCCGGCGTTCCGGTCGAGCTGAAGTTGTGGCGTAACTTCTTGGAGAGAACTTGTATCCATAGCGGCTTCCATCTCGTTCGTCGCGGGGACGGTAGTGATGTTCGACGGAATAGGCTTAGCGGCCGCCGCCGGCGGCGGCGTGGCAGGGTGCCGAGCTCGAGCTAGGCCTACGTGAGGCTTAGCAAAAAGGCGCCGCCATGGAACGTCAAAGTCTCGTAAATCCGCACAAAATGCTGGGACTCACCGAAATATGGCATCAGTGGGTTCCGAAAACGAAGCCTAACACATGTGTAAAAGTTAGGACTCTCGGGGGCTGGTTGGTCCGCCGAAAATTCGCATAATTCGCGGAGCCGATGTGAGACACGTTACATCGCTTCGGCTGCTCGCAACGCCCCCTTATCGAGCGATGGCGTCCGCCGCCTCGTTTCCAGGTATACCGTGATGTGCCGGAGCCCATTGAATCCTGATTACCCTGTTCGGGGGCTGCTGCTGGATGATGCTTAGCGTTGTTCTGCGCAGGCGTCCCCTAGCAAAATTTCGACACGCCTTCTTCGAGTCAGTGACTACGACTGCTGCATTAGTTTGTACGACGACGAGGGCGATTGCCACTTCCTCTGCTTATGTAGTATTGCCGCCGGCAAGCTAGAGGCTGCAACGGTGCTTGTTTTCGACGACTACGGTCGAAATTGTCGCGGACCTACCCGGATAACACGCCGCGTCTGTATACGCCGTTGTTGGTTGATTGCCGTAGATCTTGTATATGGCTTTTGCTTTGGCTTCCTTCCGGTCGACGTGGTGCACGGGGTGCATATTACGGGGCAGGGCGTATACCGTGATGTTTTTACGGACTTCGTGCGGTAGGTTTCTCGTGAGAGAAGGCGAGTGGTCGAGTGGAGCCGAGAGCCTCAGGCGTGATAGAATCGGCCTCCCCATTTCCGTTACCCCCAGCCTCGCTCTTTCGTTGGTTAGATGAGCCTCAATTAGTTCCTCGGCAGTGTATGAATGCCTAGCCGAAGAAGTCTTTCGGTGGAGATGGGGACCGGAAGTACGAGTGCTTGTTTATATGCCTTGCGGACCGTCGTGTTGACCTTCTGTGTCTCGGTGATGCTGAGCAGAGCGTATGGTAACGCGTATGTAATCCTCGATAAGACAAAGGCTTTGACGAACCGAAGCAGGTCCACCTCACCCATGACACGCGTTTTCGTGGCTATCCGGCGTATCATGTGCGTAACCTGATCGGTCATTGCCTTGAGTTTGGCAATGAGTAGTGAGTTGGTCTTGCTTGCCTGAAAGGTCATTCCGAGGATCTTTATATGCAGAGATGGAGTGATGGTGTGGCCATCCAACTTGAGGCGGATGGTGAGTGTGCCAGCGACATGTTTCTGTCGTGGCGAAACGACTAGCAACTATGATTTTTGGGGAGCACCGCGGAGGCCGCACGACTTCGCATACTCGCTTACCACATCCGCTGCTTCTTGCAAGCCATACTGTATTGCCCCAATTGACCCCGTGGATGCCCAGATGGTAATGTCAAGCGCGTATAGGCCATGTCTGATCCCCGGGATGTCGTTGAAGAGAGGCGGAAGCCCAACAAGGGCAATGTTAAACTGCAGGGGAGAGAGCACTGTTCCCTGAGGCGTACCGCGACCTCCCAGAAGAAATGGGTTTGTGGAGGTATCTCCCATTTTTATGATAGCTTTTCTGCCAGAAAGGTGTTCCCTCACGTATCTGTATGTGCGCCCGCCGCATCCGAATGCGTTGCAGTTCTGCAGGATCTTTGTGTGCCGCACGGTGTCCAAAGCTTCTTTGAGGTCAAGCCCCACGATGGCAGTCGGGGCATTGCGGGTAGCTGGTATCATGACTTCCTAAAGCTGGAGGAGGATATCTTGGACTGAGAGGTGAGAACGGAACCCCACCATCAATGTTGGGAATAGGCCCAAGTCTTCAAGATAGGTTTGCAAACGGTTAAGAATTACATGCTCGAGTATCTTGCCGACGCCCGACGTGAGGGATATTGGCCTTACATTCTCAGTAGATCGTTGTTTCCTCGGTTTTGGTATAAAGCAAACCTCCGCAGTTTTCCATTCCTCTGGTAGTACACCTTCCCACCAACGTTGTTGAGGTATGCTGTAAGTTCAATTATTGAGTTGTCATCGAGGTTGATGAGCGCCTTGTTAGTAACCTGGTCAATGCCAGGGGCAGTGTGGTGCCTCAGCCGTGGTTACCTCGTGAATATGGATGTCTTGATCTAGTAACTCGTTGGGTTCGCCGGTGTAAGGTGGAAAAGCTTCGTTGGGTGGATATGGGAAATACCCGTCTTTAAGGCAGCAAGGAGTTGCTTGTCCCCACCGTGAAGTGCGTAAATTATTCGAGCCATGTTCTTATGAGACTCCGTCTTAAGGCCACCGGAATTATGAGGTATCGACGCAATTTCCATGTCTTGGAAAAGCTGAGCGTGCCCCTCAACCCGTCGCAAATCGTTATCTAGTTCGCGCGACGTAACTTGCTGGTGTATTCAGCAGCTTTTTGTGTGAGCTGTGCTATGCGTTTCTTGAGTTTCTTATCGAGACGTTCGCGCTTCCATCATTTCAAGAGGCCTCGCCGGGCTTCCACGTGTGCAGGAGGCGCGCGTCCACGCTGGGAGTTGAGGAAGTGGTACCAAAGTTTTAGGCGTGGAATTTAACGTCCTGGTTCAGTTGCTGGATCCATTCTTGCACTGTCAAAATGGTTCTCATATCTCTGTCGGCATTCTTCTCGAAATTTGGACCAATCCGTGAGGTTTGAAGTGCCAGTAGTATTTTTGTAATCTGCCTTGGATGGTGGTCGCCAGAATTGCGTGGTCACTTCGGTAATGTTCTTGTAAGTTGGTCGGGGAGGCCTGTGGGATATTTCTGATAAAGGTCAGGTGAGGGTTGGTATCCCTCGCGGTTCTCGTACCCAACCTCATAGAGCCCCTGGGGTTCGTGAGGATCGTAAGATAAAGGTCCTCTATAAGTTTATACAGCATGTTGCCTCGAGGATCGGAGTAGACGTAGCGCCATAGCTGATTGGCCGCGTTGAAATCTCCGGTGATAAGAGGAGGGTCAGCAGCCGCTTTGGTAGCAACCTACTCTATAACCTGTTTTAGGGTTGCTTGAGGACATCTTTGCTGGCAGTAGATATTCAGATGTTATAAAGATAATATTTTCCGCTTGGAACCTCGTGGTATAATTTCACGCAGAATACCAATCGGTTCTGATTGTTGGAGAGGGTGCTCTATGGCAGTAAGTGTTTTGTCTACGAGCGCATGGAGGCCCATGCTCACGCCCGTGCTGTGTGTGGCGTAACCGGGGAGGTGCGCCCTTGTGTTTGTTTCTTGTATTGCTACAATGTCAGGAGGGTCGATGGAGGAGGCAATACTTTGTGCAAGGGAACCGTACTTGAGTTTTAACCCACGACTATTCTTTTGCCAAATTGTAGTCGTTGGGTTGTCCGGGTGGCGAGTGTTACATTGCTGAAATTGGAAAGCCATCTTGGCTACCGTCATTGTAAGGAGGTAGATCTTGTAGCATGTAGGGCACTGGATTTTTGATGGGGACGACTGCTGACTTCTTGGTGCTTTTACGCTGTTTAGCCTCGAGCTCAGTTACCCTTGACTCTATTTTAACCCATTGATCGAAAACTTCGCCCAAAACTGCTGCGGCTGACTATTGGCCTGGGTAGCAAACTGCCCTTGCTCGAGCGCAGTTAGCCTTGCCTTTATTTTACCGCAGTGATCTTAAAACTGCTGCTGTTGACTATTAGATTGTGCAGCAAACTTCCCTTGCTGGGCTTCTATACAGGAAACGAATTGCTCGAATTGTCGCTGCACTTGGGTTTGCGTGGCTTCAAATTGTTTCTACATAGACTGTTGAAGCGTTTGAACTGCGGTCTTGAAAGTGTCTTCTACCTGTTGTATGGTAGCGTACTGCGAGGGGGAGCGTCTTGTTCCGATTAGGTATGGGTGTTGCAGCAGCGCCATTAAGTTCATGGTCAGTCATGGATGAATCTGGTCTTGTTCTTTTGATCACAGGTGGCGCTTGCGCTATTGTATAAGGTGTATGGCCTGCTTTTAGCATTTCTTCTTTGAATGATGTGAGGTCAGCCCTAATGCGAGTAACTTCTGCCATCAGAGAGGCATTTTCCCCTTTAATCGCGGCCAGTTCATTCTCGGCGCGTAACATAAACGCACGCTCTTGTGCTAAATCAGGGGATACGGGGGGCTCCGAGCTCCGGGAGAGACCACCTAGGCCCAGCGCACCTGCAGGGTTCCATCCTTGATACCGCGCCCGGCAGCGGGGGATCGCGCTCTGACTGGTGTACCGCTTCGCGAGGTCGAACTCCGACGCCTGGACCCAGACCGGTTTCTCGAACTGCTCTGGCCTCTGTACAAACTTCTTTTCCTCTCCGACGGCCGTGATTGGTGGCCATCTGGGTGCTGTCCACGTGAACCGGAAACTTGGGACCTGGCTTTCCGAGTCGAATCTACAGTTAGTGACTTGTTGCGTTGGTTGACTGGCGGCAGAAATCTGTTCGGGCACGGCTTAGTGGCCGTTGGGTGCTCGCCAGCGCAGAGTGCGCAGCGTGGCCTACATTCGTGCTCTTCCGATGTTAGAGAAACGCCGCATTCCCGACAGTTGAGTGCGTCTGGAGGTTGGGGACATACACCCTCCCTGTGTCCCGTCTGGTTACACTTTCGGTGGTGTGGCACGGTACATTTGTAGAGGTAGCATAGAAGAGTCTTCCCGTATACATTGACATAGAATGGGACACGCTTGCCTCAAAAAGGTGATCACCAGTGCTTGTGATTCTCCAAGGCAACTGCAATCCAAGACTTCGTAGCCCGGGGCTTCAATTTCATTCAGAAGCTCTTCTGGTGTGGTGTGATGCCCTATTTCTTAGATTACCCCTTCGCATGAATTATCGGGTGCCACCCCGTACGATGTGATGCCGTAAGCTGTTGCATTTAGTGTAATTTTGGTCATCTTGCTTAGTGCGATGGCGATTTTTTCCGGTCAGGTGCTTAGAGTGAGTACGTTTGCTTTTCGTCTACACGGAGCCGAATGTCAGGCTTCTCGTGTGGTATTTGCGCCTCCTGCATCACGGCGACAAGTAGTGTCCTTGGGCTCACCTTGCTGAGTGGTAATCCTCCACGCGGCCGTATTGCGAGCTTGTAATCATCAGCAGGGAGAGGGGGAAGTCTTGGCTGGCGCAACGTAGTTCGGTTTTGGCGTAGGGTTGGTTTGTTGGTGTTACGATTAACTGCTGCTGCGGCGTGAGAGCTTGCGAAGCTCGCTGCCGGCGCTTGTTTGGTCGGTTGGTAACGGTGATCCGTGGCTGTTCGCTCTGCGCCTCACACCCATGTGCCGAAGCGTCCTGAACGATGTGCCTTTCGATCTCGGTGTGCGTTTCTATCTCATCATTCTCCGTGACGTCGGGAGGCGATAGGTCCTGGTCATGGGCGTTTCCGCTCGCTGACTGGCACTCCATGGTTCCCGGCACGGTTCTGTTTTCTCTGCTCGGACTCGCCACTAGTGCTAGTAAAGCGGCCCCCGCCTTAAAACTTGCGATGGGCGTAAGATGCTTAAAAATTCACTTACAAACAAACGTCCGTTATCAATGTGACCGCTATGATGTTGACATGGTGTTGGTGACATTGGATAAGGTCGCAAAGAAGAAAAATCACCTTGTTCGGCACTTTAAACCGGAGCTGAAGTGGAACACATCAGCACAGCATGTTGTTGATGATGATCGGGAGAGAGAGCGCACAAAAGCCAACCGTGACTCCGGAAGGAGGGGAATCGCGGTGCAATAGGCTGCGTGTCACTAAGCGAGAACGGATCCGCCGAATTCGTTAAATATCGAATATCGTGCGGTGTTAAGCGGCGGTGATGAGTCAGCGACCGCAGAAGGTAGGGAGCTGCGAGTGTTCATTGCACTAAACCCGGGCGCGTTGATAGGCTACCGGCGTCAGCAGTAAATTATTCATGTTTACAGAGGAGCGCGCAACGATTAAAACATGACCGCTTTTTTGCGCTTCTACGGTGAGCGCACGGCGTGGAAGTTTAAAAATGACAGAGCAGCACCTCCAGAGGGCCCTTTCAACAGCGGATCTGTTAATGGATCTTTTAGCACCAGATCATGGCGGAAGTTGTGGAGCCTTGCTAGAAAACTATCATCATCGGCGGAACGTGGAAGGTAATAATGGTGTGCCAAAAAGTGTGACAGAAAGTGAGACAAGGCAAGGAGCCCACGAGGAGGTGTTGGGCCTCAAGAAAAAAAAATGTGGTTAGGTAGGTCCCGGGAACTGAACGAAGCACCTTTATGCCGTGAAAACAGCAACTGGACCACTGGGCCTTCCCAAAGGCCCCAGGGGCGCAGGGCTAGAGAGAGAGCTAGAGAGGTCTTTATTTCAAGAAAGCAGAGAGGTCTGCAGGCATGCATTCGCCTACATGCTACTCTGCGGGGATGAGGTGAAGGGAGTAAAGGCCCTAAAGGAAGCAGGGCAAAACAGAGGGGAAAAAAGGAAGAGGTAAAAAATATTGTAACATGGAGGGTTCCGTGGGCCTTGTAATAGTCAAGGTGGTCTCACAGGATGACGACGCATAGCTCTACATTTTCCCAGTGACGTTGGTGTCGTGTAAGTATTCAAACGGTGCATCTAACACTTTTTGCTGGGATGAGGAAGATGACGATGGTCCGAGGAGAGGTTTCAATGACAAAAGCCCGTTGTGGAGATACTCGATCGTCTTGGCGAAGTGGTTCCTTTCCTGGTTGTACGCCGGACACTCTAATAAAATGTGCCCAACAATTTCTGGCAAACCACAGTTATCCCAACAGCGGGGCTAGCACTGGCGCGGAACAATACCATGTGCACCCAGTTGGAAAGAAGAAAGATTATCTTGCCACACAGTGAACACCCACAATAAAGAAAAGGCGATATAGTAATTTTCATAAGCAGTAGAGCGAAAGGGGCTAAGTTTTAAGGCGAGAAAAATAAAGCCAACAATGAATTTAAGCGCCCATTGCATGCAAAATCATTCTATCTCGCCTTTCCGCGCTGCCCCATGACGAGAAGGGAACGCAAGTGCACACATTGGTTTGGGGGTTCGAAATAATCAGTAAAAATACTAATAAACGATAACATAGCCCCTAACTTGAACCCAACAGGAAACAAAGGCCGCCACCGCCGAATGGAAAAAAAGAGCGGAACCACTGGGGAAACGCTGCCTGTGGATGCAATCGAACTGGGGTCCCTTGAGGTATGCAATCGCCTTCTATGCGATTTCGTTCGTGGCGTGGTCTCTCCCGTGTGGTTCTCCTTGCCAGTTCACGTGCGCTTTCACCTGAAGGGAAGGGCACAGGCGTCGAGTTCGCGCTACAGACTCCCAGTCCGTAAACCCGGTGGCCGCGGGCTTTAGCGCGTGCTAAAGGGGTAAACTTGGGAAAGATGCAAAAGATTGCAGACAAAACATTTCGGACTTGCCAATTAAAAACAACGTTGAGCGGCCAGTTCATAAATCCATGTGAGGTGCAACAGCCGGTTTTCCCACAATGGGAGAGGGGCCGCCATCTCGGCTCTTTCTCCATCTTTGCCCCACTCATGCACGTTGCACCATGTTTCCTATCTGCGGCGCCACCTCCCTGCCTCTTCTGCACGCCTCTGCGAGCTCGAAAGCAAAAAATGAAACGTACGGCTATCGACGGCCCAAGGCGCCAAATACTATGCGCTTTCTTTAGTGGCCTCGGCTAACGGACATCATGGACCGATAAAAGGCAGCAAATTGCCGTTTGCCGTCAATTCCTTTCGTTGTACCCTGCTAGAACCCCTCGCACCTATGGTGACGACAGAGGAGAAGGACGTTACGCCAGCCAAAACTGCCGTTCCAGGTTCTTCTACACAGGATAATAAGAGGATGAATCCAGGGAGGGAGCAGTACCGTGGTAGTGCTGCGAAACGCCACAGTTCGCGCTGCGCAGTGTGAGGTAGTTCTGCTGTATCCGCTCTCCGTCTCTCGTAATTGAACAAAAGCGTCAAGGCAATGCTGGTCAGAAAAGGAGACCACTCAAGGAATGCATGTTGCCTTAAATTTACACTATAGCTGAGCTGCTAAAGGCATTGCGCTTCAGCATCTTGCATTGAAAATTTCTACGATGATGGGCTGTAAACTAGTTTTAGTTATAATAAATCGCGGAGTCTGATATGATTCAATAATCGGGGTTTCATATCTTGCGGGTGGCGCTTGAAAGATGACTGGGAAACAGGAGCGGCTGCAGGGTCCTTTCTGCCGGTCCGGCATCCTCCGGCGCAGTAGAATGGACTAAGGAAATGGGGGTTGCGCTGATGTGATCCGTTATATTTAGGAAGATGGATACGGGCTCCCTTTGTCAACGCTTTTCCCAATACCTGTATTTTGCTTCAGTGTATTCTAAGTTCTTTGTTTATCTTGACGGAATATAATCTGTTTCCTGTGATTAGACCAACTTAAAGGTACAATATCAATTTCTCTGTCTGATTTCTTGTGCCATCGCCCTGCCCGGACGCTGTGCTGGAAGTCAACGCCCAGAGCTCGCAGCTGCGTGAATACCTCAAAACGTGCTGGTGAGACGTTGTGGGGTGCTCTTGTATTTTCTTATAGGTGATATATTCTGTTCGCTTTAGATATATATTACAATATTGCAATAGTACTATGTTCTTTTGTGAATTTAAAGAGTAAGTGAAACGGGAGCTATCCTGCGGACACGGCTTCAAATGCTGGAAGCTCCTGGCTTGTCCCGGCATGAGAAGTTTGTGTATTTTGTGTACTTAATGAAGGTATTGCTAATATTAGAGTTTTATTTGACATTCAATTTTTTTCGCTGCCCGGGCGATATATACTTTAATTTTGTGTCGGGGAAGTTGCCTGCGAAGATCCCGTTAACGACACCTCCAACTCCACGACAGGCGGTGATTTATTAACACTGCAATTTCAGCCAACCCTGCTTCCAAGTTCTGTGTGACCAGTTTCTTGGCTAGTCTCTCATGACTGCCCTTCACAAACATTTTGGGTGTGGAGAAAAAGTTTACAATTGTACAAATGGTAATATCTGAAATAATTATAAATGTGCATTTTCTTTGATAATTCAAGTTTACAAGTACATTAAAACGCACCGGATTCGTTCTACCTTCACTAATAACCCACGTTTTACCGCAGTAATTGCAGTGTGTAGTCTTTGCACTTGTGTTACTTAGTGGAGTCAATTTTCATAGTTCAGCGACTGAATGCAAAGGCTTAATTGCTAGAACTATTTAGTAGAAACACTTGATTGCGACTAAAGGTGAGTGCAGATGAAGTACTAGTCAGTACACGTGAGTACGGGTCAGTAGAGATTGAGCACGAGTACAAGTGAGCACAAATGAGTTGAGTGCACGAGAGTACAGTGCGGGAGTACAATTATTCGTGAGTACAGATTGAGTACAAGTACGAGTACAGTTGAGTTGATTGCAAGTGAGTACGAATTTAGTACGAGTAGACGTGAGTACAGATGAGTTTAGTACGCGTGAGTACAGATTCAGTATGATTACAACTGAGTGCACATTGAGTATGAGTACAAGATAGTACAAATCAATTGAGTACCAGTGAGTAGAAATTGAGGACGACTACCCAGCGCTAATGTGAGTCTGAATATAGGCACCCTCCCGTCTCCCTGTCGTTCGGCCACGCTATAATTGTTTTATGAAAAATCATTATACAAGCCGGGAACCAAGCCTCAAAACAGATGTAAATCAATGATTATGCACGTCAAGAGCTTTCTACTGTCATGCAGTTTTCATTGTAGTTGCGATTCCCGATGGCTGTTGTAAACGTATTTGCGTGAAATTAACCACGTTTCTACCGTAAATAACGAGGTTTCGTAGCGTCGTCTCTGAGCCTTTGTCTTTTGGGGAAATCTTATGAGGTACCCCAAAATTTGTCTCGCTCGTGCGCGGCGCCGTTTCTTCATCCAATACCGAAGGCGAGCGCCAAAGCAGGCTTGGATCGACTACCTACGTTGGTTTTGACGGAGTATTTAGTGGCAATGTATTCCTCTGTGCGCCAAACGACACAGCAAAACTTCCTGAAAAAGTTACACGAAGGAGCGGACTTTTACTTCGAGGGCAACTTGCACAATGGCCCACTGAGTGCCGTCTGCGAATTGCAATTACTTAATATTTGCGTAAATCATACACACGGAATGCTTCGTAAATGTTACCTACGCTCTCAACATTGTCCGATCTGAAAATGGCTTAGTGGTTATGTGGACTTTTTATGTGGGCTTTGCCCGCCTCACCACAGCAGAACGACACAACGCTATGCACAAGTTCACCGCATTGACCTCCAGCTGCATTGTACTGATGATGCGCCGGCTGCGCTGCTCGCTGAAGCGATGGTGGTGCCATACAACAGTTCCCAAATCACTATAGGTGATTGAAATGACAAATAGGCTGGTGATAATTGTGTACGAGTGATTTTGACTACAGATGAACTTTCTGAGTCTAATTTTTAGTGAGTGCAGCGTTAGGGAAACATTTGATTGATTTTGTGTGAGTTGTTTATGTTTTGCCGACACATGGTTGTGATGTGGATGCCGTTGCTGGGTAGTTGTCCAGCGGGTTTCGGCACCACGCCTGACAAGAGAGAGGAACCTCCGAAGATAATAAAGGCTTTATTGAGCCTCTCGCAAACCACTAGTCATAGCACAGTAACTTACCAAACATGAAAAGGGAGAAGATAAAATGCACTAGGCTTACTGATCAAGGTAGTCCCAACGACTCCTAACATACATATTGGTAGTGGTGTGGGGTTTCCACAGGTTCGTTTGGCAGCCACACCCACGCGCCATGTTTATCCTGCAACCACAACACATGTACTTTGGTCGAACTAGCTCCTGCATTGGAGGACCGGGTGGTTTTGCACATCATCGGTGGTCCTGCACATCATGGATGTTTAATATTTTCCTCTTTAGAAGCACTAATTTCAAAGGGAATGGTAGAACGACCAGCCTTTTTGATATTTAGTGCGCCCTAGAAAAGTCAGCGAAATTGAAACTGTTCATCACGTCTCGGCTGTGGACATGTGCCGTTAACCGACGTGTAGTTAGTACGAAGTCCTGATATGCGCGGAGATAAAATAAAACATGAAATTAGGTATGATGAGTCCAGTTTTTTTACCACACAATTTTATTCTTATTTTAAAATCGGAAGTTTATATACCCGTAGATGGCATCTGTTGTGGAATGCTTCGTAATTCGTTGAGATGCACTGATTTCTAAAGACTTCTTCGCAGCAAGGGTCGTTTTTATGCGTATAATTTACGGTGGTATTGCTGTAAAAATCAAATTCAATGTCAGAACTCTGTGCAACCTCCCAAACTTCACAATGAGGCCTTGTACCCTGGGGGGGTGATGGTACACCTGAAATAAAGAAATCCGATAAGAAACGGCTACGACAAATACGGCAATAATATGTCCTAAGAGTATTACTTTCCCTGTGGGAGAACAAGATGTCCGGGATAACACCTTTATATAATTCGGCTTGCATATTGATAGACCTAACGTGATGAGAAAGCAACTAATTTCAAACAATTCCGGATTTTTGTTTGTCAGGACATTCACATGGAGCTGCCACACACAACTGGCTCGCACAAGCTAATATTCGGAATGCCTAAAGAATTCGGAAATTGAAATATTAGTCGCTTGCTCGTTCCTTACGGAAGCGTAGTGTTATAACTGTTGCATTCCGGGGGCGCGTTGTAAAAGCTACCTAATAAGTCCTTGGATTCACGGTAGGAAACAACAAGGCAAGGAGTTGAGACAGTCATAACAAACTAAACAACAAAAATAATAGCTTAATTAAAACCTCCCGTCTGCCTTCTATTTTGCTCATCCTTCTCGTAATATTCCTTCATCATTGTAATCATCATATTCATCATCATCAGCCTATCTACGCACACTACAGTGCGAAGAAATATCCCATTATTCTCCAATTATCCCGGTCCTGTGGGAATGGCGACCAATTTGTCCACGCTAACTATTTGATCTCATCTGCCCATCTAACTTTTTGCCGCCTCATGACCCGCTTGTCTTATCTGGGGCTTCAGTTTGTTACCCTAATGCCCAACGGTTGTCTTGTCTTCGCATTACATGCCCTGCCCACGCCAATTTCTTCTTAATTTTCACTAATTTGTCCCTATCACGCGTTCGTTCCTGACCCACTCCGCTTTTACCGTAAACGTGATAACATACCTTCGGCGTGATAAAATCAATAAAGTACATTTTCTATTACGCGTTTTTAAGACGAAGTGTTTTATGCCGGGATATGGCAAGGTTTCCCCGACCTCATATCTGTCACTTAAATGACGCCCGTACAACGAACACCGCAGAAACTGCAGAAAAAGTTTCATTGACGCGGATGAAGCTGCCGTGTAGAAGAGGTGAAGTGAAGCAGTGCATCATGACGCCAACGAGCACCGACAGTTGGCGCTCTAATCCAGTTTGGACCGTGATTGCATATGGGTCGTAGCTTCAATGGGGAACGCGCTCGCGCGTTCACGCTCTAAGCTACGACATTTGCCTATCGCGTTTCACAAGCTGACGTCGTCGCAACGCAACCGTCTGCCGTACACACCACGAAGCAAGACTGAATGAAAGCACCTTTGCCGAATCGACCTGTCAGCTCGATGCCGCTCGCCAAGCACACCCAGAAGACACCCGACAACCCGTAAATAATGCTCCTTTCGCTGCAGATTTCACTGAACATTTCAATTTCGTGTTTCACCGATTCCTACGGCAGGGGAATGAAAAACAGCTTTTTTGACAATAGGTGTGCATGACCTCCAGCCATTTTGCGTAATGAGCAAAACGAAGCAGCGTGCCTCACCTTGATACCAGAAAATTTTCCGGTTATGGCCAGATCTTTAGTCTCTATGTTGCAAGACCGTGTTCTGAGGTACAGAGAAGCGCACAGAAAAGTTAGGTAGAAAAATCGAAGCTCGGGCTGTACAAGGGAGGCACTAATGCCGGAGGAGGGTTCGGAGGTAAGGTGCGTGCACACTAGCGTCCAACTTGACGTGCCGCCCTGTCGACGGCGGCGAGCCGCGTCGTGCCACAGCCTGCATCCGCAGCGCGGGCGACGCCGCTAGCGGCCATCACCAGGGCGGCAGGGCAAGTTGGACGCTAGTGTGCTCGTACCTTAAGAGCGAGGGGTCATACAATGTTCAGGAAACGGCTTGTAAACATGGCAGCGTTGGCTAAAAGCTTTATTCCGCATCAATGTCTGACGGCGCATCTTCCCCTTAAGCGCGGGTGGCGAAGACACAAAAAAATGCACCATGATGGACGAGGTTAAAGTAGCAGTAACTTCTGCTCCTTTTGACCGTCGTAGGGTGATGCCGCTATAGATGCAGCTGCGGCAGACTTCGAACACGGCCAGCCTGAAACTAATAGAGAAACCTGAAAAGTACATCAACAGTTGGTCCAACTAATGTTTTCCTTTTACCTTCCGAAAATGTTGTAGGCATACCAGGTAATTTTTTCGAGTGGTTGGGGAGAGTTCCGTTATCTTACACATTGCGGTATCAAGTGTTCGACAGGTTTGAGGCAGAAAGCACTGTAGAACCCAAGAACAAAACTTATCAAGTAAGGTTTTTAACACCAAATTTGCTTCTGTATACTTTCGTTTGTGGAGATTGTAAATTTCTCTTCGCAATTCCTTGCACGGATGTGCATTATATAGGACCAGGGTTTTTCGAAACTCCTTTTAACATGAGGTAGGTAATAGCGGAATGTACCCAATTTTACCGGAATTAACGTTCTTGTCTAGCTTCCCTGGTCCATTTTATAATACACAAAAGCTACATTTGGACATTGCCAAAACAGGTTTAGAGAAACGGCGCAAAAACTTCAACTCGTTACGACAACAACTAACCGTTTCCTTTCTTTCGTGATTCGGAGAAATATACTCTTAGAACGCGCGGGGAAAAGTGGTTACACGCTGCACACAAAACACCACAAATCCCGAGTCCGCCCTTTGCAGTAACGCTGCGATAGGCCCAACCTTAGTCCAGGCTGCACGAAAAACGAGCGAAGAGGGAAAATGTAGGCGCAAAACGAACTTGTTTGATATAAGAGGAAGCGGTGCAGTTTCGCCGAGCTCATCAAAAAACCGACCATCTGTTGGGCGTCAAACTACTAAAATGGCTACCGATAGACAGGCGTTGAATTATACGAAGGCCGTTACTCGTAGGCGTATTGTGATCAGAAAATTTGCACGAAGGAGTGACCCTATGCTGGACAAATTACAGCACTTGGAACTAAATTAACCTATAAAGTAAAGCTTTTATTTGGGAAAGCAAAATAAACCACTTTGTGCATAAAAGCGGCATGGGTATAAAAGATCAGAAGTGTTTGTTCGAACCAAACCATAACATTATCTCTTATCTGGCTACTTTTTGGGGTCTTCACCATGGTCGTCTATCCTATCACTACTCGCGCAAAACTAATTGTAGCTTACAATTAGCCATCTTTGTGTAATCAAGCCTTATTTAGCGCAGTACATGCTTGGTAGAGTGTGGTAACGAATCAATATTTGGAAGTTTTTCTGTCACAGTCATGGCGATGTCTTTTGGGGCTCGGGCTCCCTTAGGGGCAATGCGCCACAGAAGTAGGGATGTTGTGGTGTCCTTCCTTCTCTCCCATTGATGAGGGGTGTTTAAGGTGCGTTTGCGCTCAACGGTTAAATACGTCTTCGGTTGTAGTGATCGTGGCAATTTTGGTGAGGTAAGTAAGTAATGAGTCGAGTTGGAAACGATTCTTTTGTGGTTCTTTGGTCGAAGTACGAGTAGGGCTGGTTGTTTGGCTGAGGCATTAGGATCGGACGTACAGCATTAGGTACCGTCTCGATTATTCAGCGGCTCGCAGTTTTCTGACTGGCGCGGCGTCCTAGTCAATATAAGAGGAATTTTCCTTCCTTGGACATAAGTGATCGGATGATTATGGTATCCATATATGCAGCGACAAATTGTTTCTCGGCCTTGCTGTATTCTCTGGAGTAAGCTAAGGATTTCGATCATTATAGATCGATGGCGCTTATCGGGGTACGGACACTAAATCTTTGGCTAGCTGTTATGTGGGACACCACGCTTTAAGGGGAGTTTGGTTGATTGTCGTAACAAGTTAAATTTTTTGCGCCGTTTTCCTAAACCTGTATTGGCAATGTCCAAATGTAGCATTTATGTATCATAAGATGGGCCAGGGAAGCTAGACAAGGAAGTTAATTATGCAAACTTAGGTACTGCTGCCGTTACCTAACCCATTTTACAAGCAGTTTTTAAAAAACCATGTCCAATAAAATGCAGATCCGTGCAAGAAAATCCGGAGAGAAGTTTTAAAAACGATCACCGCAAACGAAATTGTAAACTCCGCTCCGCTTTCGAAAACAATAATAGTTCGGCGTCGCCCCCCCCCCCTCTCCCCTGCTTTGCAAAATACAAGGGCATTCGCATCTACTCGGTCTGGTGAGCCCTACCAGACGAGCATCATTAGCATTTCCGAAACTGCACTGGGTTTTTTCATTCCCGTACACGGTTTTCTGTTTACTCTGAACTTGCAGACCATTTATTTTTCCGTGGCTTCATTATGTTTTTTGGTTCTTAATATGAGGCGAGAGTAAGCACATATTTAAGAACGCGCAGCCTTGGAGTATACTTAACGTTTTCGCGTGGCTTACATTCCCATGAAAGGTATGAGTTACTGTCAGGTGTTGGGTGATTTCTTGCCGGAATAAAATTTTCTATGACGTATATATTCGACACAAAGACTCATTCGTTGTCCCCGCTGCAGAGGGAAAGCAACCTCGCGCTTTGATGGTATCAGGTCTAAACGGAGGGACAATCGAATTAATTTGTGCTGACGTATTCGAATGTGACAGATGTGATTTGTAGTTTCCGTCGCCGACGCCTGTAAGAACGGCCTAGATGAGTAAAGAACCGCGTCCTTAATATCTCTGGTTGGCATTGCTGCACTCTACCAACCAGCGACTGTTTTTTAAGGGCCCCTAACAAACTACAGCCGAACAACCTCGTTAATTCAAAGTCACATAATTCGAGCCAACGGATAATTCTAACTTGTCCATCGGTCCCTGGAAGGTAAGGTGTTGTTGAATGGGGTAAAATTCTCGCTAGTTCGAACCTGAAACAAGTGCCACGGTTTATTCCAACAATATTGCCCGTCCGCTAAGACTGCGTTTCGTGACATTCGAAGCCAAAGTTCAAAGGTTAGCTTCGCAACTTTTCGCAGCTTCCGAAACTCGGAACTGCGTGCTTGCTTCGCGTACACTAAAGCAGCTGGCATAAACTAACTTCACACTACGTAGCCTAGTCCAGAAGTGCGCGTCTGCTTCTTCAGGTTCGCTTTTTGAACTGACCATGGGCGCGGCGTACTATCACGGCTTGTAAATATTGAAAGTGCACTTAGAATGACGCGCAACACCGCCTATGTTATCGCGCATGCATTTCCGCAGCTCTCAAAGGTCTATTTCAAAATCCTCCCACAACCCATGCGGAGCTGATTTGAACTCCTACCTATGGAGGGCTGGGAAGAAAAGAAGCGGCTAACCTTGCAGCTTTATAGCTAATCCACCGAGTCGGGCCAGGTCGCACCCCTTCCAATGGAGCCCACTCAACCCATGACAGCCATATAACTTTCCACGAAATCACTTGTCGCTACCGCCTCTCTCACCGGTGCTACCCTGCCCCCTACTGGTCCCTCAATATCACATGTTGGCGCCTTCTCTCCTGTCGCGCCATTTGGCAGTGCCCTCAAAACTCACTCCCTCAAATCTTATGTGTGGAGCACTGGGAGGCGGCGTTAGGCAGCTCAGATCCCCGGGTCCAGCCAGGACTCACTGTACGAGCAGGCCCGTCCACCTTCACCCTCCACTCGCTGCTCCCCACTTGCAGTTGACCCAATAAATCAGGAATAATGTTTGTTCTCCCTCTCTTTACTGCGGTAGCATGCAGTGTACTGCCAATGGAAAGGATTCCCGCTAGTTCGTACTCCGACTAAATCGAACAGATTTTCTATCCCCTCCGAATTTGAATAACGAGTTTTACCTATATCTGCTTACAGACGTCCCATAACAAAGTGCTGAGACCATGTAAAGGGGAAAAGAAACGATAGAGAAACAAAACACTGCATGGGCCCTTTCTGCCACGCAGCGCTTATCCCGTAAACGCCGCGGAGAAGCGGCCTCAGGTGGTAGAGCGATCGCGAAGCTCGCGGCGTATACGACAACTGATATGTATGGCGCTGTAGGTTTACCTTTGACATGGCGTTTGGTTGTAAAGATTTTCACAACTGTGCAGTTTACATTTGAGTATAGGTGTTCCCACTCATGTGGTAGTAGGGCATACCCACGGTAGTCTGTAATGTAAAGCAGTAACGTCAGAAAACCATTTATGCCAGATACAACTATCTGAGTAAACTCTACAAAAAATGATCTTACAATTTATATTGCGTCGTTTCACTCTCATGGCATCAGTATACGAACTGTAGAATTTACTTCTCTTGTATACAAATTGAAGACGTTTTTTATGTTGTTTGATATGCGTCCTGCTGCTGTGACTTAGCACCATAATAGGAGTGGTCAAATCTCCTGCTGCGTGATTTATTGATGGGGTGGAAAATCAGGGTGGGCAGCATAGTATTATTCCGTTCACTAAATTACAGCTTGTCGCTTTTGAACTGATTTGCACGGTGCCAGAATGCACAGCTTTGTGAATAGCTTCTGCGAGAAACCCGCATACAAGTGTGCGGAGAAGCTTAGATTTAAATATCACCGTTACGAGTGTGTCAAACCGACAATAAAACGGGTTCGGTTGCGGTTCGGGTTATTCTATTTCGCCCCGGTTCGGATAAATCACGTAGCTAGGACGGTTCGCGAATTCTTCCGGGGAGTTGAACTATCAATGAAGTGAGACAAAAACTGTTTCGCAGTTTAAAGTAACCGTGAAAAATACCAAAAGATCTCCTAAAACTAAGAGAATTGTCTAGTAATGCGTGCCATTCTGAGGACGCTTGTCAGAGTGTGAGATTCTTGCAGCGACCTTTTCTGGATTTCTAGATCCAATTATCGCCATTTAGGCGACTACAACAGCTAGAGGTGGAACTTCCGCGAAATCTGAATAATTGTAGAAATGCGTGGCGCTACGTGGTTTGTCATTTTCACTGCTTTTTATATTTGTTTTGTTTGTTTTTAAAAATGCTATTCCACCAATTATCCAAATTTACGCTAATATACCGATTTAGGGAAGAACTTCCGTGAAATCTGCCTTTTTGTGGAAATGCGGGAGTCACACCATTCACCGTTTTCTCTAAAATTATTTCTTATTTTTTTATTTTTCATACTTCTGTTTCCAACCGAACATTTTTATTTAGGCTAATATAACAATGAAAGGTATAAGTTCAGCAAAAACCTTTATTTGTGTGGATAGTGCCGAGAATGACACAGGCCGCCATTTTCGCTACATTTTTATATATTTTTTTGTTGTTTTGGAAACTCTGTTCCACCAATTACCTCCATTTACGCTGCTAGAACGATTACGGGTGGAACCTCCGCGAAATCTGTATTTGTGGAAATGCGTGGCGTTACACAGTTGCCATTTTCAGTATCTTTACGTTTTTCTTATTTTCTTGGTTTTTCAAGAATCCGTATGATTAATTATCCAAATTTACCCTAATATAGCGAATAAACGTGCAACTTCCTAGAATTATGAACTTTTGTGGAAGTGCACGACGTTACACGGTCCACCATTTTAAGCATTATTTATATTCTTCGTATTTCGTGGTGTTTAAAAATTCTGTACGACCAATTATGTCCATTTACGCTATTATAACAACGAAACGTGACTTCCGGCACGTCTGAATTTTTATGAAAGTGAACGGTGTCAAGCGGTTCGTCTTTTTTGCTAATCTTTGCTTTTTTCCTATTTTTGCGTTTTCCAAAATTCTGTTTGTAAATATCCATTTAGCGTAAATCTCCATTTGCGCTTGCTATTTTAACGATAAAAGGTGGAACTTCGGTGACATCTCCATTATTGAGGAAATGCAGTCCGTTACATAGTCCACCATTTTAGGTATTTTAAAGAGAAGGTTTAGGGTCCTTAGGGATCCCGTTGTAAGCCAGTACGCCCTGCAGGAAAGGCGGCAACTTTCTCTGACGGTGATGAATGTGCCTGGGCGAAGTGAAAGAAAAAAAAAATGTGCCCGTGGCAGGAATCGAACCTGGGTCCCTCGCGTTATGAGCCGGTGTGTATCAGACTGCTCCGTTTCGACATTTTTTTCTCTTTTGCGAGGACTCAACACAGTCGCAACATAGAAATAAGCACGCACTACATGTGGTACGACACAACCCGACATAAGCATACCAGCCGTCCCTCTGGCTAGGCTTTGTCATTTGATCATCACCTAATAGTAGATGCTCTACAAACTTTAGTCAATCCTGTATTGGCTGATGTACTCCTCTTCGCCGAGGAGTCCGAATACACTGGACTCCAGCCCATTCAATTCTCCAGGGCAATAACACCGCCCATAAGAGTGCCCGAGAGCTAACCCACCGGGCACCACGAGGAATAGAGGCTGCAAGCCCACTGCCCACCTACGAGCATTACAGTCAGCATTACAGGCTCGAGCGCAGGGTTCACCCTCCAGCCCACGAGTCGTTAACGAAGGCCCAGGAGAGATTACTTATTCTGCTTCAAAGGAATATGTTTCCCCACATGACGAAGTTGAGCCTAATGTATCCGACTCAGTACTCCGGTTTGTGCCAGTTTTGCAGCGAACATGGAACGCTTTGCCTAATGGTGTGGGGTTTAAAGAAAAACCATAAGTTAGAGTTTACCATCCGTCTTATGAGCAGTGCGAGAGCGTGCTGTCCAGTTCCAGCCCAGAAGAGCAGGACGCTTGGTTTAAAGGGGCGTCGTAGCCGGCACCATGAGTGGGGTCCTGAAATGAGGATACTGTTTTAACTTCCTCTTTGTCCTGCGTTGTAGCAGACGACGCCAATCATAATCATTCCATTACGCTCGTCACGAGCTGCCGCATGTTCTCGTGGCTGCGTCGGCTCGCGCCGCTTCTTCTAGATACCATTAAAGTCTCATCCTCTTGAGACTTGTCGCTCCCCTTCCTGAGCATCGCGCCGCAGCTGGAGGATCACGAGGTCCAGTACATGGTGCCGAGAACCCGGGACGTTTAGACCACGCCAAGCCCATCGACGCACGGGGCCGGGAAAGCCCCGAAAAAGACGTGGGGCTTGCGACTTTGCGTGCGACCGAATGGAACGACAGCTTCGACGACGCAGCAGCCTACGGGCGCAACTGGATGGCCTTCTAGCGGAAGCGGAAGACCACCTAAGGGGAAGTAGAGAGGCTACGGCTGGAGCGGGGAGCGTGCTGCTAGAGCGAATCAGCGCATTTTATGGCCAGATAGAGAAGCTGGATGAGGCGATTTTTAATAAGACAGTAGATGATCTAGTGGAGAGCGAGACGTTAGATGCTGGACAATACCGCGACAAGGTTGTCAGAACGACCGCGAATCTTCGTCTCAACCTGCAAGAATGCCGGTCCTCAACGCCACGCCCTACGACCGTCCACCCATCACCGAGTGGCAAATGCAAGCTTCCGCAGTTAGAGCTCCTCAATTTTGACGGGAACCTCAGATCGTGGCAGCCATTCTGAAAGCAGTTTTCGGTGGCCGTCCACAACGACGACGAGCTCACCACGGCTAACAAGGTCAGCTTCTTCAGCAGCCTCGTCACTGAAGCAGCTGCATCGGCCATATCTGGACTGCAAGCGACCGAAGAGTGCTACAAGGACGCCATCGAGATATCGAAGAAGCGCTTCGGAGATGACCGCATCATCGTGCAACATCACCTGCGAGGTCTCCTGGACTTGAAGCCGGTGTCATCGTCCTCCGATGCCCGACAACTGAGGGACCTTTACGACCGGGTCCAGGTTTATATCCGAAGCCTCAAGGCGCTTGGCACAAGCTCCGCGACCTACTGCACCATGCTGCGTGAAATCCTGCCAAGGGTACTACCGACAGACATGGTCCTATGGTTCCATGAGGGGCGCATAACGCCATTTTCCTCAGATGGCGCTTCATCGAACCCACACGGCGACTCATCCGGTTTAACAGCCTCCCCCGACCAGGAGCTTCAAGTGCATCTGGAATTTTTCGACCACCAGCTGATGTGTCGAAAGGCTGTCGCTGAACGCGCGGAACAGAAACTTCATCGGAACCCAAAGAAAGCAGCACGAAAACGAAACCACCCGTTTGATGTTCGCACGGCAGCTGCTCTACGAAGCTCAGTGAACCGGGCGCAGCCGTGCTTCTTTTGCCACTCTGGAGCACACTCTTCCGAAGCCTGTGATGCCGAAGAGCTCAGCCTTTCGTGCAAAAAGGAGATTCTCGCCAAAGCTGGACGATGCTTCCGTTGTCTCAAGAAGGGTCACTTGGCGAGAGATTGGAAAAAAACCAGCTAATATGTCGCAAGTGCACGAGAAGGCACGCAAGATCCGTATGCCCCGTAGACAGCACTAACAATGGCATGGAGAACATGACGTCTGCACTGGTCAACCCGGTCGCGAAACAAGCAGGCTCCGTCGTGCTGCTGCAGACTCCATCAGCCACAATAGCAGTCGCGAAAACATCAGGGCGCTACCCTGTTCTGTTCGATGGAGGAAGCCAGCGGAGCTTAATTACTACCAGTGCTTCTGAAAACCTCAGTTGCCAACCGCTGGCGAGGAAACGTTGACCGTAGGCGTGTTCGGCGGTCGAAATGCGCGGAAAACAATGAGAAAGCTGCGAGTCCTCTTCCTCGCTGCAAACAGGAAACGTCAAATCTTTATTGAAAGGAGCCATGAAGAGAAAATGCAAGTTGGTTTTATTCGAAACATTTCGTGTTTTATAGTGCCCCCAGCGATTGTCCGGATACAAACGGTGCTTTATTCACTGAGAAATTAAACAATTTAGGTTAAAATTTTGATTTTCCCGCTCAATCGTGCGTTTTCGTGGTCCCAAGTGACATCACTGAAACCGACCGCTCTGCAGCCTAGAGTACCTTCATTCACGCATCCGCCGTACAGGGTAGAGACACGTATACGCTGGCGCCGCCATTTTCGGTTGCTCGCTCGCCGCCGAAGCAAGTCATTGTGTCAAAACCGCGCTAAAATTATCGCCGCAACGCAGTTTACTGAAGAAGTTTGAATCATATTGTCTGTTTCGCGTTGCTAGGTCTCGTGGGAAACGAAAAGAATACCGTAAAAACCCGCGTATAATACGAGGTTTTTTTTCCAAATTTTACTATGTAAATTTTGTGCCTCGCATTATATGTGGATCCCAAAGTTTTCAGCCAAAAATTTGCACGTTTGGTTTTGGTTTCAGCGGAGGGTGCGCCATCTTGCGGGGGCGTTAGCTGGCTGCTGCTTCTCTGTTCTTTCTGCCGGGGCTATTTGATTGTTTTCCCCACGCGAAGGATCGGCACATTCACCGCAAGTCTATCACGATGTCAGGTGCACGAAGGCAGTATTCGGCTGCAATTAAAAGAAAAGTTATTTTATGTGCCGAGACCATCAGGAATCGCGCCACAGGACGGCAGTTCGGCGTCACCGAAGGCAGCATTCGCGGGTGGAGAAAGCAACTGGTGCTTGACTGGATAAAATCTGTGTGGTGTCGGCGGCCTGGAGCACTGCTGGGGGTTCCCGTCAGTGGTCGTGTTGGACGCCTTTAGCTGCCACGTGGCTGATTCCGTGAAGAAGTTGTTGCGCGAACCCCGCACCGAACTCATTGTCATTCCAGGAGGAATGACATCCCAACTGCAACCGCTAGACGTTTGCATCAACAAACCTTTCAAAGGCTGCATCAGGTCCTGCTACCAAGAGTGGATGAGGTCAGGGGACGCGTAAGTGACCGCTACCGAATGGCTGACGCGGGCTTCTCTAGCGGTGCTTTGTGGCTGGATCGTGGATGCGTGGGCCAGCATCCCAGAGGAGCTCGTCAGTCGCTCTTTTAAGAAATGCAGCATCTCGAACGCCCTTGATGGCACTGAGGACCACTTTCTTTGGGAAGACATTTCCGACAAGGCGACTTCAGGAGACAGCGGCAGCGAACCTGACGATGACTGAACGGACGTCGGGAGACAGTGCCAGCGAAAACTGACAATGACTGAACGGTAACTTCAGTGCAATAAATGTATTCTGTGCTCTTTACCTCGCATTATATGCGGATGAAAATTTTTTTTCTGATTTTGATGTCCCCGAATTACACTTCGTATTATACGCGGGTCCGTATTATACGCGGGTTTTTACGGTAACGCGTTGAGCCCGTTGGCCCAATTGAGGCGGCACGGGACCGTTCAAAGGTTGTCTCCACCCTGTACAGCGGTGTTGGTTTGTTCCCGCGTTTCTTTACGTTCCGTAAAGACGTAAGACACCGTCACGTCTTTACGGTCACGTAAGACACCGTTGCTTGCGTCAATCGGCCAGTGTCGTCTGAGACAACCCCAAGCCCCGTAGTGCTGTGCAGCAAAACCAAGCATGCTGTGCGCAGTACGAACAGCAGAACGCATCAGTAGTTCTATGTTTACATGTGCTTTCGTAACTTACACTGTTTGTCCCATCATTCTTATTGCTTTGTAGAGAATGTGCCCGAAATTTAAGCGCAAATCGCTCGTTCGTCTAGTTTGTAAGTTCTACCTAATTTGCGTCTGCTTATGCCAGCCTCCGCCAATCGCAGAGCTTAGCTCATGTGACGACATAGGTTCTGTTGCGGGAAATGAGCTGGTGGGTCGCATGACCATTCCTGTTTTTCCTAATTATGTAGCTTATTTGAGCGAAGTTTACGTTAAAAGTGGTGTCAGTATGATTCTAACGAGACAATCTTTTGAATGAACCAAACTTGTGTTTTCTCTTCATGGCTCCTTGAAGCGTTGGAAGTAGACACGATATGCAGGGAAAATATTTCCGTACCAGGAGGGAGAGTTTTAGCGGAAATGAACAAGCTACACCTGGATACGCAGCCTCTTTCAGTACAAGGGGTGGAGTAGAACCACATTGCGGTCCTCGTTGGGTCAGATTATTACTCGGATCTGGTAACCTGTTCACGGAAAGCTGAAAACCGTGGAGACGTGATTAGGATGGACTGTACATGGCGGATTGCATGTAGCAGCCGACATCATTCAGTGTGCCAGTGCTGTCGTGCTTCGATCGTCCGTTGAAGATTAAGGGGTCTCGAAACTTGTGACTGGATTCAGGGACCCTGAAGGCATCAGTCGAGACCCAAGGATGACGAGTGACGGACAGCGATTCGGTGCTACCGAAATCAGAGTGCAGCGCCCCGATTTAAGTCAACCGGACATCGGCACAACCGCACCAATCACTATCTAAAATTAATTGGATACCTTTTCGAGCTACGTCGAGTCCTGTCCTCATAAATGCGACTTTGAAGCAGCACTTTAAACCCGCCGAAAACCGCTACCCACCACAGACCGCCCACCGCAATACTGGATGTCTACGAACGACTCGCTCATAGTAGCCGGCATTAATGAAGAAACGATGGAGAGCAAGGAAACAGAGATCCTCCAAGAAGCTTCGTCGAACTTTTGCAAACCGGACAGCACCGACCCATTTGTAGTTGCCGCCTTAGAACAAGGAATGACTTTTCCGGAGAAACCTTGTGCTCGCCTCCCTGAAACCTAAGAGTGCTAGGACCTCGTTGGAACACGCACTTGGATACGTTTTCCTCTAAGCCCCAGAACCTCCGGCACTCCCTTGAGGAGTCAAAGAAAACTGGAAATCTCCTTGAGCGAACGTGTATAAACTCACCTGAGTCCAAAAGACACGAACGCAAAACGAACAAAGCATAAGCCACCGGACATCATAACGAGCCCGGAGAAAAGATGTTCGGCCTGCAGACGCGGAACACGAGAACATGAGTTGAAACGCCAAGTTCACGAAGGAAAACCCAAAAAGCAGGCTGCAAAACCCCTCATGTACTGAAGATTCCACACCTGCAAACGAAAGTTTCTGTTTACAGCGAACTTCTTTGGTCCAGAAGCCCTTGTCGCTCCGAACTCCACGACGTGAGCTTAGATTGCCAAACTTTGAGGACTCATTATAAGGAGCAACAAGTTCGACGATATAAACACCGATAGCGCAGAAAGCGGTCAGAGGATTTAAGAAGATAGATGTCGGAAAGTCACCAGAAACAAAAAGAAAATCTGCAACTTACGGACGGATAGTATGCGGTTCGGAAAAACGTAGAGTCCATGATATCTGTAGACCTTGACATGAAGAGAAGAGTCGATCGGCGGACGAGACGGAGCCGTCAGATCAAGCAGTCTACGTTTTTCCGGCGGCACTATACAGTCAAGCGTCCCGTACTGCTACTCAACCCTTTGGAGGCCACTTAGCGTCGTCTGTCGGCGGGGGAGACTGTTCTAACTTCCTCTTTGTCCTCTCTTGTAGGAGACGACGCCAATCATCATCATTTTATTATGTTCGTCACGAGCTGCCGCATGTTCTCGTGGCTGCGTCGGCTCGCGCCACTTCTTCTAGATGCAACAGCCTCATCTTCTTCAGACTTGTCGCTCCCCTTCCTGAGCATCGCGCCGCAGCTGGAGGACCCAGAGGTCCAACAGATACCACTCCACAATTTTTTGCTAATAAAGAAGTTTCTCTCAGCCCCTCAACGAACTGCGTAAAACACTCCCAGAGGAACTGCCGTGTCGGTCGGGCACCCACTTCGCCATGGATCTTCGCCATGCGTTCCCTCCATATGCTACAAAGTCCCAGAAGCATTAATAAATCGTAGGGGGCTTCTTAGTATTATCTGTAGGTAAATACCGTATACCATGCGGGTTAAGCGGGAAGTGGGAAGCCAAACGGCCGGTGCCGGCACCCGAGAGTTGCTGTGGGTATTCTAGAAAGGTGGCGAGCACATTTTCGCTCCAGAGAGCACATACTCGCACTGTGGGATTGGCGAACCAAAGAATTCATCATCGGAGGGCTTCTTTACATCAAGGGAAATAATTAATCACGGGAAAGAACCCGCCGCGGTGGCTCAGTGGCTAATGCGTTGCGCTGCTGAGCACGAGGTCGCGGGTTCGATTCCCGGCCGCGGCGGTCGCTTTTCTGATGGAGGCGAAAAGAAAAAAACGCCCGTGTGCACGAGATTTCGGCGCACGTTAAAGATCCCCAGGTGGTCAAAATTAATCCGGAGCCCTCCACTACGGCGCGCCTTATCGCCTGCGTTGCGTCGGCGCGTTAAACCCTACAATCAATCAATTACGGGAAAGAATCCATCACGGGAGAACCATCGTCATCCTTAGAAGGATTCCCCAGCTAGCACAAAGAGTTACAAAACGTATTAGCTGCGTATATCCCAGACGAAAAAAATGGCTACAAAACGACTTGAAAAAGACGCCCGCCATCGTGTGAACGTCTTATATCTCTGCTAAATTCAGACTGGCTGAACCTGTTCTAGATGATCTAAAACCGATTTTGTAAACGTCAAAAAATGTTGTTTAACAATAGTGATTAAAAACGGCCTGTAACATTCGGTTTGGATGTAGTACTGAATCGAGTTATAAGACGTATTGTAAACGCCTGCAAAACAGTTTATATGTAGTCGTTACGATGCCATCATATCTGTCTGTTGTCCTACTGCAGGCATACAGGTAGCTTGATAAAGGACCATTACGTGCCTTTTGTTCTTGACACACCATTGTCGAATGACATAACTGAGAAAAGAGCAGTGCGCGGCAATATAAAACGCACCACATTCCATCATATGCTACGCAATCTTCGGAATAATCGAAACACTATCAGTCCAAACATTTTATTGAATTCACTGCAACACACTACCAGCATAATAAAGACAACACACTGCAACACAATAAAGAATTGTTAGTGTTAACAAAAGGCTTTAAATTTCCTCAGAAAATCCCGACCTTTCTCGCATAGGTTGGTCGCTGGCATATCAGCGGTGGCGATTTCAAGGGACGTTTCATTGAAAAAGGGGAAACGTAATAAAACGAGAATCAGATCAATGGGGTGCGACAACACGAGAACTAAAACCTGGTAACACTTCCGAAACACACCGGCAACTACACCAAGAGAAGAACAATGACCCTTCAAAATCCAATCACCAAACGTTGCTTACGACATAGCAGTTGGCAGACCGGAGATAAGTAGAAACATACAAAACAACCCCACTAGCTCTAAAGCGTTAGCGAGTAGCTTATCGTGAGCGAGTAGGGTGCGGTAAAAGGTCGCTGAGGATCAAGCACAGGGACTTCACGTATTCCGCCGCGTAAGGTGTCTGAGACGGTACCTCGAACAGGTTGGTTGATAGGCGAAGATGGGTGCCATAAAGAAGTTCGGCCGAAAAACACACGAGGTCACTCTTGAAGGCGACGCGCACGCCCAGAAGTGTGAGGCGCAAGCTAAGGATCCCCTGGGTTAGGCAGTCGTGTTCTGCGAGCGCGGCCTTAAGTTTCCGGTGAAAGCGCTCGACGAGGCCATTTGTTTGGAGCCGGTACGCAGTGGTACGAAAAGAAGTCGTGCCGAAAAGGGGAACTGGCTGAGCGAGCAGGGGCAACTCAAACTGCCGTCCGCGGTCGGTGACTATGGATGACGGGAATTCGAAGCGCGCTACCCAAGTCGACCCGAATGCGGACGCTAACTACTGTGTACGCGGAGATGTCGGGTAGCGGTGTGGCATAAGGCCAGCGGGTGAATAGGTCCACATCAGGAAGTAGGGAAGCCTTGACGTCGGGGCAGGGGCAAGGTTTCGAGAAGGTTGATGCTCACGACGGCAAAGCGCTCATCAGGCTGTAGAAACGTCTTTGCCGGCACAACTGGGTACTGTTCAACCTTTGTTCGCTGGTAAGTTCGTACACAGCCACAAACAACGGCGTTCATGCGCGGCCAAAAAATACTCGCAATGATCTTTTGCGTGGCACGAATCACAGGGTGGGCCATGTTGTGGAGGCGTTGAAAAGCTCCCGACGCCAGACCTTGTGCGCGAACGGCTGTGCCTTTCCCGTCGACAGGTCGCCAACAAGCTGTTGTCCGTCTTAAAAACCGGTGTGCGATTTGAAAGACCACTTAAACAGTGGGACCAAATGTTGGGCAAAACAGGTGATGTATTGACGACTCAGCAGCTGTTTTCTCGCCCAGTGTTCGCCACAGACGAAAGAGGTGTGTCAGGTTGAAATTTTTAATATTGACTACAAACTTGTATATAACTCTTTGGGCATATGACGTAGGATATCTTAAGGTAGTTTGCAGAGAAAACGACTTTTTATTCCAATATCCGACTTGGGTCACAGACGCGTCGTACGATTCGTGCGAAATTCGAAAATTTATTTCTGAAAAACACAAGTTTCTGCAGCTATCTCCGCAAACATTTTTTTCTTTCTTACGCACTTCGCGCACATTTCGAAGTGTCAACATGTGTATTTTTCTTTAATAAAAGAATCCGTTCCAATAAAAAATTACAAACGACAGGTTTTTCAGAAATTGCCGTTAATAACAAGTCCTGTTTTTCTGCATTTAAACATCTTAGGAAGGCCATCTTTTTAGTACCTTTACGGTGGTTTTATAGCTACAGCGGTGTGCTACCTAGCCGGAGGAGACGGCATCAATTTCGGTTACGGAGGGTGCTTTTCTGGTTGAGGCAAAAAGTGAAAATGAGCGAGTGTCCAGGTCTGAGTTTTCATGCTGAAAATCGCCGCGGGGTCAAAATTAATCAGGAGCACTTCACTAATTGCGGAGTGATTTACTGCTCCGTTAGCAGCCCAGGTGTAGCTTGGGCTTATTAAACGCGACAATTATTCATTGACTAATGATGTTTTTAAGTATTACTTTTCATTTTCATTCATGCCGATTGCAGTTTATGTACCAAAGGTAGATCAATTTGGAAAATGCGCTGCACTCCAGATAAGCCGGTATTTTACTCTAATTTGAATACCGAAATAACGAGAGGTCATCCTGAATTTCTTCAGATTTCACAAATAGAAGCCAAGGTTGTTCTGTATCACGAGCCTCAAAAAAATGTTTTACTTTAATTGTGCACTTTTATAGCCACAAAACCGATAATACTACTTTTAGCTGCATTGCGGTGCATACTGTAGGGATTTGTAAAAAACTTGCGGCGTCAACGCAAGACGAGAAATGAACGCTGTTAACTTGTCCAGTCTACGCGTTTTGAGCAAATAACCATTATACCACGCAATCCAAGTGCTGATGCCAAGCGTGATAATTAGAAGGGTCGTCTAAAGAAAGGGACAACTAGGGAAATCAGCGTCTTGGTTTCGTGCTTTTTCGATGGCTGAAGGCAGCCAAGAAAGTCACAAATTTTTCTGGCGTGAACTGTGCGCGAAATATTTTAAAACTTCTAGAAAACTTCAAGATGGCCTTTTTGACGCTTGAAAAACATATTGCTTCGTTTGATTCTATAGTCTTTGATGTATAGAGCTCTAAAAAAAGCCTTTACTCCCAGAATGTTTGATGAACGTCGAAACACCTACACATAAGCGTTTTTGCTTAGCGTCTTCATCAGAAAAATGACCTCGAAGAAGGTGATTGTACATGCATCCTTGGCAGTACCACAGCAACTGATGCTCTCCTGCCGATATGACTTGTTAGGTATTTGCACTTTTCAGGAAGTTCGACCTCTTTAGAAGGTTGTGAAATGCAACAAAAAGGCACTTTTAAGTTGTGGGCCTTCGCTGTTGCTCAGTGCATCATATTTGCAGCCTCACTAGGTTCATACAGTCGCTATAATGAAAGCACAAAGCCGATGTTTCATATCACTTGCTGATTTTCTGTCTGTCATTTCTTTCGCTCAGCCTTGCACTCCTAACGTGCAAACACCAGCACCATACTACCGCAAGATTGGTGTGCATACCTTTTCCCCTGTTGCAGCCATGCATGGATTATAGATAGTGTTGTCATAGGTCAAAAGAAAAGTGCGTGCGAGGCTATGAAGGGGAACTTATGTGAAAAAGAATGGCGCGAATGGCATTGACTGCGCATTATCGACAATGGGTTATCGAGCCGTTTATTTGCGGACCGGTAACCGTTATTTTTCCGGTTGAGTTTAGCTTCAGGTTCAGCGTGCTTGAAAAATAGCCGTTCGGGATCGAGGTTATTTTCGGCAAAAATACCGGTTTGGTTTGGTGGCGGTTCGATATTCTGGGCGTTACACAATAAAATCAATGACGTTGCTTGAGATGTGTAGTATTGACTGGTCTCTATGCCTACTGTATATCTATAGTATTCGTCTGTTGCAAGATGCAGTAAATACGATTAGTACAGTAAGAAGCGACATTTGGAACAATTTCAAAACAAAATAGGCGCCATGTGGAACAAATGTTGGAACAAAAAAAGCGCTAGTCGCAGCTTCTTTCTTGCTAAATAACGCTTATTGTGTGCCACGTCTGCACAGAAAAAAAGGTGTGGTTAACCTTTCTCGAGGGATCGAAGCATCGTGGTCGTTAAATTCAATTAATAACCTAGAGGTATTTATTTTGCAGAGAACAGCAACTTTTACAATTCTCACGTTTGCACAAAAGGGTAAATTATATTTACGCTTCACATTGAAATGGTGAAATATCCCACACAAATCCTTCTTTCCTAACTAAAACGTACAAGCCTTGTCTTTTTGTTGAACTGGTTACTTCAGTACGCACTTAAAACCTGAAATATACACCCTTGGTGTGTAACGTATTACGGGACAGAGTTCTGTTAAGAGACGTGCCCAAACGCACTTGTTTTTCATTGACTGCAACTAAGAAGAGTGGGCTCGCGGATGAAACAAATTACTTTAATTCTGTGAAAGTTGCTTAGCGATTCAAGAATTACACAAACTTTCTTACTAAAACCTTCCACAGAACGCATTGGCTACATTAGTCAAGTGTCACTTCAAGCGAAAAGTGGTGTTTCACTTGTAATAAGAAGAATCGCAGACTATACTTAACCTTGGCCACACACATTGAAAATGCTTGGAGTAAAAGCACTTCGAGTGTATTAATGCTTTAGCAATTGCATAAACAAGGCGGTAGTTGCGACAACAGTTACGTAACCTGAATGTGTGCCCAGGCGACTTCTGCTTTGTTATATAATACTGCACCATGATTTCTTTTTAGGGCCACTGCACTGTGCGTTCTGAGATCGCGCAATGCACGCGAACCCGGATGGCAAGTCTTTGTAATAGGCGCTGCCATTAAGAAAAAAAACTCTAGTGTTACGGAGATTGCCTACCATTCATGGTTTCAAGGGGTTTCTGGGTCTGGTTAACTGGCCCAAAAGTTAGTTAAAAGAGTGTGTCGATGTGTACATGCGCTTTTTGCGGATTTCGCGGCAACCGTGGCACTTCAGGAATACTTTTTTTGCCCTTTCATCGCAGGCATGCTTGCTTACGGCATGTTGCCTTGCAAATGGACCATAACTCAGCGGCCTGTGAACGCAATTTTATCCCGGTCATTTGGTTGTCTTCCTTGGTGGATGCACCAGTGTTTACACTTATAAGGATGGTGCTTGTTTTATTAGAACGGTATCTAAAAAGCCCTGACTATCACTGTGCGTCTATCACACACTATTGTCCCTGAATGTTCTTGTAACTATAAATTTCGAAGAAGCGATAGCACTTGTGTTTTGTGAAAGGCAGTCACTGAGATTGGTTGTTAGATGACGTCCTTCAATCGGCCAGCGTCCGACCATTTTTCATGTGACTTCTTCTAGTGTGACCGACTTCTCTATGTGACTGACTTCTAATTTATGGGGTTCTGGTGGAATGCAAGCATGGCCTTTCGAACTACGAAGTAAGTACAGGTAGATTAAGAGCACTAAAGGTGGCATTTTTTTCGCGCCGCTGTGCACCACCTAATATCTCCAAAATCATTCGGTTTAAATAGCAGCGCTGGCATTAATCTTCGGCTATAAGCAATTTAACGTGGTTAGTAGCGCTGGAAAATGTTTTTATTTGAGTCGCTGTACTGACTTTTTCATGGCTCTGGCAACAGTTTTAGCACCAGCGTGGCTTGTTTGTGGCAGGACTTGAACATTTCTAAAAAAGGCCAGAACGTGCCACTGAACACGCTCTTAAAGGCAGAAAACAATGAGAACATGGGCGAAGCTGAGAATAGCAAAAGCCTTAACTACCTGGGCGTGCAAATTTCCGGAGATAGATTGAAAACTGCCACCTACCAAACGCAAAACCTAATAAACAGCGGGAAATGTTCCTCACCAATTCCAAGCTGACCAATAGCAAGTGGCCCATCATGTGCACCGCAAAATCTGCACCGTCATTGGGTGCGTAATACTGCAGTCACATTTTATTGACAAGTGGAAAGGGGCAAATAAGCCGCCGATTGTTATTATTTTCGGCTGGGAACAATTGCCCGTCAATTTTCAACATTGCACAGGTTGCGTACGCTGTGCTTCGATAGAAATCAAGCCTGAGCAATCCCAGAAATCCTTGCCTACCAGAATAACGATTTTCCTTCCTTAGGATATCACTGGGTTATTATTAAAGCTACCGGTAATTGTAACATGCTGACTCTAAAAAATTGTTTCTTGAGCCTAATTAGGAACCACTGGCGTACGTCTTAGTATATTGCAATGTGAAATTTTGCTAAACATTTCTGAGCGCAACGGGTGGGATTTTTTGATGACAGCATACAAAACGTGAGTGCGTTGGGACTCTTACCTGTGCGAACTAGCTTAGACTATGCTATACTAGCTCAAATTCGGTCAAATGTGATAGCTGATAACCTCTTCGTTCTGTTCCAAAAAGCATATGTGAGCAGAACGAGTAGCCATAAAACCTATTGTGGCGAGTAACTGGAAGGCGTGCTGAACTACGGGCAAAATGTAAAAGGCAAAATAGCGAGGATTTTGAACGTAAATAAACTTTGCGGGCTACAATGCAGTCGATTATAAAAGCTTGGTTCCTGAAAAGAATGCTACATATGACTGAATATTTTATACTAGCAATGCAGCGAATTCGACCTTTCCTAGCCATCAAATGTGCTCTAACTTTCAACCTTCGCGGTGTATACGAGAATATATTATTTTTCTGGTGTTAGTAGAGCTAGGATGTTGCGAATATGTTTTCTCCTGTATAGAGTATTTTCGACAGAGGCGTATTGGTAGCCCATTGTGGAGGTGGGCGCAAGTAATTTATTATTTTTATACCGTACGGCCTGCTGTCTCAGCAGTAATGAGAACAGAATGGCATTGAGGTAGAACGCGAGGCAAAGCGCGAAGCTCTGGGTGGTTCAGAAACGGAACGTTGAGGCGTGAAATAACCGCTACATTCAAGGATGGCGTTGTTGCTATGATACATCAGGATGTCTATATTGCCGCCATTGTTGGTCAAGACTGCCACAGTGTTCTGAAGAAAAACACAGAATTCATCCTCCTTGTCCCTTACCCAGTGCAAGCTGTGATTTTGGCAATGTTGCATCCTTATTCTTTTAAACATAACATCCCCCGTAATACGTCTTGTGACGATGCTGTGATTACTTGTTTTGGTCTGGCCGGGTCATCCACGTGGTCGATAGCATTTAGAGTACTTCTAAATTAAGGTTATTTTGTTTATGTTGATGTTACTGCGTATTCCTGCATATTCCATATTTATTGTTGATTTCTTCGTTTAAAAAGAACCTGTTAAAAAAATAATGAGCCAAAATTGACGGTTTTTTATTGTTTTTGCCGATGCTTATGGGACTGTCAACACCAAAACATCTTTTCAAATATTTTAGCGCTCGATAATAATGACGTAGAGCGCCCCGTAAACCGCCAGCGCGGGTTGCAGGGATTCCAGTTTGTCGGGCGCGTATTTCGGAACCATGCCATGAGCTCACTGATTTTTGCGGGTGTCAGAACAGTACAGAAGGTGGTGAGGCGTTGTTTCGACGGCCCCGCGAGAGGAATTGAGGGGTTCAGCAGCCTGAAGGTGTTTAGGCCTACCATCGTGACGGATACTTGATGACCAGTTTCAATAAAAGTCTTTATGACGATCTATGTATCAATTCTAGGCCATATTTTAGGCTCGATTATCGTAAGTACACCTTTGTTTTTGGCAATAGGGCATCTGTGGAAGTGGGTATACGTATAGCTTTGACCAGGTGCATCTGTGCGGGAACGTGCCAGCTCCATTTCGCCACTCGCGAGGCCGCGTGTGTGAAGTAACTTCACAAGTTCCTGCCGAACGTCCGAACGACACGGCTACGCCTCCTTATTTTTTTTTACCACGGGGAGATGTGACGCTATGTCCATTCCCTACACGCGTGTTCGGTGGATTTCCCGTCGACGCAATAAATAGATCAAATTAAAGAGTGTTATACGCGTCGCAGGGTGTTCATATTTCTGCCGGGGTATACATTGTGTTGAATAGAGAAAGCAAACGAAGTAATAGAGAAAATAAGAAAGCAAACGAAGTCAGCACGTTTTAAATGCAGAGCATTTCAGTAATTCACAATGTCACCCGCGTTGACGTGCGTAGTCCGCACCGCACCCCTCCCTACTATATAAAAAAAAGAAATACTATCCGGCGCCAGGTTTCGATACCTCGACCCTGCGGGCGGAACACAATGTACATGGTGCTCTAACCACTGCGACACAAAGCCGACGCAGAATGGGACGCTATAAACGCGCCTTATATCGTTGACTCATTCAAATTACTGCTGACGAGCGCTCTCTCGTCAGCAGTTGCCACAAGTGCAACAACAATTACGTAACGCAAACTACTTAACGTCGTGCGCCCCCGGAAATGCTCTGCATTTGATCGTGCCCCTCGCGAGGGGGATGTTTCACTGCGTCTTCCTACTGGCCATTACACTCGTCGCCATCTGTCGGATGTTGTGCGAACCCTTTGCGGCTGATGGCGCGCGATTTGAAACGACATTTGCATATGATCAAACTGAAAGGCTCTCCAAAAAAAACAAATACCAGGGCCAGAGTTTTTTATTATTTCTGCTTATTTCTTCACACCGATACAACTAGCCTGCATCCATGGCATTGCGGTAGCACAGTACAAATGTTCCAGTGAATGATGCCCTACTTGTTTCTCAGCATTTTTGTGTCGAATTCAACCTTAGAGAATATGCACATGATGATGAAGCAGGCTAATTTTTTTAGAATTTCAACTGTTTAGTGAACCTGGTTGCCCACACTCCAATAAAATGCAAATTCTTCGTTCAGTTCTGCCAAATCTTTGTAGACGCAGCGCGGTCATTATATAGCAAACTTTTGCGACATTACCTACTTTGTTTGAATAAATGAAGGACCGTATTCCTATCTTACTTGTTTCTCTAAAATATCCCTGATAATCACTCCGGCAGACACAAATGCCAAAGACAACGAATTGCTGTTTGCGTTCACAGCCTTTTTACCACTGCGGGAAAGACAGCCACATCTTCCGCCATTTTCTCTACCAGAAATTCGGTATGTGAGATTTTCCCGTTGGGGCACCGAGTGCGATTTCGGAACAGAACCGGAACAAGATGGAGGAAAATCTGACCGCAGCAGTTAGTATCCTGCGCGTTTCAACAGTTTGCAAGCCCGCCTGCTCATACGCAAGCCCGAGTGATGGTACGAATACTTTCTTTGGACGTTGCGGGTACCCCGGACCAGACAGAAAAACGTTTCTGTAGTTCAAGCAGCTATTGGGCGAGATATCTTGACCCTCCAACAAGCTTGCGACGCATCGAAGACGAGCCCCCGTGACACGCCCACACACGGGCGCCCATTGTAGCCTTCCCGTGCCCCCCAAATATGACGATGGCCAAACTCCGCGACGCGTGCGTATGATGACCAAGGGACTCCGAAAAAGACGATGACATGAGACCAGCAAACATCAACGCGAACCAGCCGTCATGGAACCCCGAAGTACACCAACCTCGAAGCCTACCATGTCCCGTGTACAACTACCCGCCAACGGCAGATGCGTTATAGGACTGACACATATCGGCGATTAGAGGATTATTCTTGTAGTCTACCAAAACGGGCAGCTGAAAGCCACATATGCCAGCTAAGTGGAAGGTGTACACCGCGTATTTCCATTAACGCCATTACGCACCCTGCCGGGTTCGTGGTACTCGCGTTGTGCTCACACCATCTAATTCTCTGACAAACAACTCCGCAATATTTTATCAGCAAGCCATTTGATCTTCGCGAAATTTCTGAAACGCTGCTCATACAGTAATCCAGAAGCAGAAATTTTCGAGCAGTTCAACCCTGAATTGTTGACTGAAAAAAGGCCTCACCGGCAGCGGCTATGTTTGTGGAGTTGCTTCAAGAATACGCGCACATGTGAATCCCAAGAGTCAAGAAGATTACGAAAGTTCTCACCTATGTTCGTGCTTGCTTCAAATCACATGGGGTCATCAAAGCAACACAGTGGACACAATAACGTCTCGTTAATGTCATTTAACACCAGGAAATTGTTTTATTTAGGCTTGTCGGCGAAGAATAGCCGACTGGTATGCTTTCTGCCCTACCATACACGTTTTGCACGGGCACAAAACAATGATTGCAGGGCACCTAATTAAAATGTATCAAAATATCACAGGCTATTTCTGCTTTATTTTCATAAATTAATACTCCAACAGTATAGCAAGAAGTTTTACGTAAGTATTTTCTGCAGACAGTGCGTGGCGAATAGAACCAGCCTGTAGTCGTCGAGTAAGCCCTCTAATCTGACGACTAGCAGACACCGTCCTTAGACCACACTCTTCGCTTACGCTTTTGCTGGCTCTTGCTTTTCCCAAATTACTTCCAGCGAAGGCGCAAGCCATGAGCCATTTAGAAATTACTTTTCAAAAAAAGAAACAAGGCCACCCACTTTTGGTTGTCGGGATCCGGCACCGGCACCTTTTGGAGACCACAAGTTTAAACCTTAAGTATTCACGTCACCAATAAAAGCAAAACAATTGGGAACAAATCTGGACATCAATTTGATTGATCAGAATTGGTGAGCTTGATTCTCAAGATTTGGCCCAAGCGACACTTTTCAACATCTGCCTTACTTGGTACTTGTTTTTTTGTGCGGGGGCCTTTCTTTAAAATGGCGTAAATTCAGTGGGGTTCTCATTGCTAAGGTTTAAGACAAATCTTTCGGTCTTTTCGCCCCTGTTACCACGTTGATGCCTCTCGAAATCTGTGTCACTTTGTTTTCACGGTAGACGTAAACTTGAAATTAGAACGGGAGTTTGCGGGGTGTACAGCGGTTAGAGGAGACTTGGTGGAGAAAACTCAGCGCGAAGCAATTGAAAGCTTGCTGTTAAAGCCAACGAGGTTGAATGAAGAAAACAGGTAATCGGAGAAGGGGAGTAGGGAAAGAGGAGAGCGATCCGAGCTGCATCCAAAGTGCTTCTCTTATTCCACAAACAAATCTGACAACGAGAACAATGCTAACCACACGTAATTTTGATCAACGATCGGTGTACAGTTTTTGAGTGAACGGAAGTGCTCTTTGAGGCACGTCAGTGCTAAAATCGTGTTTTTCCTTTGTTTGGTGTACAAGTTCTGGTTATCTTATCCCGCTCGTCTATGAGTGCGTACATCCTCTTTTTGCAGATTGCTAGATTTATCTTAGTTGCTTTCAAGCTTCATCCTATATGGAGCATTTCCTGGATCACCACCTTGTTATATGCCCGAGTTTCGCGTGGTTTATTTCTGTTAATTTGTTTCGACAGCTCGGTTAACTCAATCTGATGTGCCGTACTTGACATTTCCAAACTTCTTACGTGTGGCAAGAAGCTTACTTCTTTTGTTTGTTTAGTTATTTTTTTCAGTTTCTTTTCTACATATTGGTTCTCCCAGAGCTGTTGCTGATTCGCTGATTGTCGAGTGGTCATATAGCCTGCCTACACTGACCTCGTTCTGCTTGTTTAGATGCGCGAATTGAAGTTTTTTAAAACTCCTGCGGGCTTCTTAATTTCAACGAGTTTCCTCCTAGTTCTTTTGAGATTCAGCCTTAGCTTGCATCTAACCATCGTATCACCGATTCTCCGAACTTAGTTAGCACATGTACGTTTTGCACAACACCTGGGTTGGCATTAAAATGAAGTCATTTCGTTTTTTTTCTACCATCGGGACTTTTCCACGTCCATTTCATATTATTTCGTGTGTAAAGAAATGTGTTCATCCAAATCAGGTTATTCTCTCTGCAAATCCCACCAGTGTATCTCCTCGACTGTTGCGATTATCCATTCCGAAGTGTCCCGCTGACATTTCTCCCATTTGCTGCTTACCAAAAGTCTGCCATCACAATCGTAAGCAGTGTTGTTTCCTTCTTTATTGCTGATTCCACTTCCTCGTAGAAAATGTCTACGGCTTCATCATCGTAGTTGTTTGTTGGCGCATAGGCCTGCACTATCTTTAACCGGTATTCTTTGTTTAGCCTGAATAACAACGTCGGCGAGTCTCTCGCTAAGCAGAAAAACTGGTGCACATTGCTTATTACTCTGTGAATTAAAAATCCCACCACTTATTCTGTTCTTCTCTTTCGGTCAACTATAGCACGAAATATGCCCGCTAGTAAGCTGCAAGAAGCCTTCTTGTGTCCTCATAACACCTTAAAATATCCCACGTAATGTCCCAGAGCTCCTGTAGTAATACAGCTAGCATTCCCTCTCTTGACAGAGTACGTGCGTTGAACCTTCCTACGGTCAACTTCCAATGGTGACTTGTCTAGACCCAGAGATTCTTTGCCCCCTCGGCTGTATCTCTGTTCTTACCGCCGCTGTTTACAAGTGCTCTGCAGCTCCTTGGAACTAAGGGCCGGCAGTTGAGTCGGTCAGTCATGGAAGGTGGCGGCCATCTACTACATCACGGTGGCCATGTCCTTCTCTACTGATGGAGTGATGTTTGTGTACATAAGAGGCTTCCTATCATGGTTCAACCTTTCTAGTGTAGCCTCTTAGGTATCTGGGATGATGGTTACTTCCTCAGAAGGCAGCACTTTTACCGGCATGTGTACAACACAAAGCCAACAGATAGTTAAATCGCGAACCTCGGACAGATAGTTAGTGCTGCCACCAACCACGGCAGAGAAATCCGACGGAGAATAAGTGTGAATAGAGAAGCCCTTGTCAAGCCGCCACTCAAAAGAAAAATCCACACCCAGTGCATACTGCCGGTTATGACATAAGCTGCCGAAACTTGTCGCCTCCCAAGAGAAAATATTTGAACTGGTTTTGTTTGTTTGTTTGTTTGTTTGTTTGTCTTTATTCGCATCTTGCACAACGTACATGACGGTTTCTGGTACAGCTGGTTTCTGCTCTGCTGGTCTCCTCTAGGATGCTACTGGTCCCAGCTAGGCCACTGTTGGTCCAAACCGGGCTTCAGTTGGGACCAGCAAGGCTCACGTTGGACCCAACTGGGCTGCTATTGGGACCAGCAAGGCTTCAGTTGGGACCAGCTGTGCTGCTGTTGGGACCGACCATCAAGGGTGCTGTTGGGACCAACTAGGCTGCAGCTGGGACCATAAGGGCTGCATTTGGGACCGACAGTTGCTCCCAGGACTTCTTGGTACCCAGATGGTCTCTCCTATAAGGACCTACTGGAACTAGCAAATCATTAGCCGAAGGTCGTCTAGGACGTCTACAGCTCAACTTTGTGCTCCTAAAACGAATAAATATGACCCTGGTACCGAAACAATTGGAGAGCTGCGGTGTTTGGGCCCGCTTTGTTTCTTGAGTCCTGGTTTTATAGCTATTGCTAGGCGTAGTATACTCACCGAATATTCTATTCTAACCCAAGAGAAAGAGAAAGAAAAATGGACCCTCGCCCAGCAACACTGCAAAAATCGGCCATGGCCGCACCCACACTTTTGCGCTTCATAAAGGAGCCAATTCGAAGCGGAACTAAAAGCTGATGATTGTACAAGGAACCTGAATTTGCAGCTTTAAGCTATAATTGTATTTTTGTCGCTGATTGTTCGTTAACGTACCGGACAGTTTTTTTACCCAGCCCGCCGCGAAGCCAACTGAAGCCATGCCAAGCTAGTTGTTTCCTATCCAACATGGCGACGATTACAAAGTGCGGTGTGCGGTGGTGTGCTCGTGTGTTTGCGCGGGACGAATACGGCGCCAGGTGAGCATCTTGTAGCGTAATTCGACATGAAAACAGTCGGCGTCATGTCATCCAGTGTTGCTGAAGACTGTTTTCTTTGCCCACCGAACTTTTGTGAACGTGAAAACGGCCGCATTTCGCGGCGTCATGGTGTGTGATATGTAGGACTCGCCGCTTCGTATGTCTTTGTTAGAGTTCGTGTGTCCTGTGTACTAAATGCCTGATTACGACGAAAAGACGCTACCTGGAACGTTTGCGGTGCAAAGTTGAATGCCGTTCTGATATAAATTTATGATGGGAATGCTGTTCAATGGCCATTGTAAAAGTTGTCCAGAGGAGTTCTAGATGCCAGGAAATTAAGCCGCTTTAATATGCAACAGTTGCTGGTAAATAAAATGCACCTGAGTACATCATGTGCATTGCCTACATCCTGCTGTTTTAGCTGGAGGCAGATGCCACTGGCGATATATATTTTAACCACCAAGTGACTAATTCTAGCTGGGAGCAGCAACCCGGTGGGTCCCAACGGGGACTGACAGCCTGCTGGGACCAAATGCTTGCTGGTCCAAACGGGGACCAACAGCCTGGTGGTCCCAGCTACTTGCTGGTCCCAACTGGGACCAGCAGCCTGCTGGTCCCAGCTGAAAAATTGTCCATAAACCACCTTAACGGAGACCAGCTGAAACCAGCAGAATATTTTCTCTTGGGCTTTGTAAACAACTAGAAAGCAACCTTAGGTAGGCTCAACGAATCATGGGACGTGTGATGGGTGGCTCGGAGGGGGCACGGTGAAAGTAGTGAAAGAAGATTTCACATCGCGGGAGACACCAAGTGGCCGCTGGGAAAAAGACGCCACGAAGAAGAAGAAGACGAGGCGTGGTGCGAGCAAGCGCTGCGAACCCGGGAAGTGCAGGGCGACCGAGACAGGGCACGGTTGGACTGGGCATTCCCACGTCAGACGTCCGGTCGACGTGCCGTCCGCTACGAGACCGTCGCCATCGGTGACCAAGGCGAGCTTCCGTCTGGGTGCGGCTCGGGCACGAGTGATCGCAAGGCTCTGCCGCGTCGTCACGTTCCGGCTCGAGCCAGGGTTCCTGCTGCTGCGAGGCCGACGTTCGTGGTGCGTCAGCGGCTCCATGCTCCTGCTCGGACCGCCGGGTTGCTAAGTCCTGGCCACGACTTCCGGGCCTGGTGTGCTTGGTCGCGGAGTTGTTCCGGAGCGTCCCACACCAGCTCGTTGGTGACCTGTCCGTGAAGCGGCCGACCAAGTTTGCGAGCCTCACCCTCGACGACCACTGCGCCCCAACATACCTGTGAGCCGTGCTCAACGCAACTGTTTTGCGGGTCTAGTGACAGCCACTGCCGTGGAAAGCTAACCTAACCCGTTTTGCGAACATTTCTTTTTTTTGAGTGACCTTCATCTCCTTGAGTGGCTAAATATGTTGTAAATACATTCCGTCCTGTGTGTGCGTCCGGCATTCTTCTCATTGGGTTCTGCACGATCCTAGCGTAACAGGACGAATGATGTTCTGAGTAACACGCAGGAAAAAAACAAGATATGTGGATGAGGGATCAAACTAGGCTATAAGTTGAAATAATAAAAAAGAACAGAGTGGGCTGGCCATTTAGTGAAGCAAACCGGCCACCGGTGGACAATTATGATACCATAGTGGATAAAAGGAGAGGGTCTAGGAGAAGCGGAAGGCCAATAACCCGGATAATGCAAGAAATAAGAAAGTTCTGGTGTAAAGTGTGGACTCTAGCAGCGCAGGTTAGGAGCGGTTGGAAGTTAGTTTTAGAGGCCTTTGTCCTGCTGTGGACCTGATTAGTCTGACGATGCTGATGACGATGAATGTTTGGTGTGCTTGTTTTGATAGGCATCCCAATTGGTGTAATAACAACAATACAGTCGTCCTGAAAGACATTGACGCTTTTCCGTATGCCTTGTACTTTGGGGATATCCCGGGGTGCCCTAACATTTCGACATCGTAAAAAGCGCACTAGACGGGGACACAAGAAAAAGACAGTGACACGGCACCAGAACTCGTCCCGTGTCACTGTCTTTTTCTTGTGTCCCCGTCTAGTGCGCTTTTTACCATGTCGAAGTCATGTCACCAACTAGCCCAAATTTCTGCGTTGGATTCCCTAACATATCGCGCAAAAAGCAAAAAGCGAACAGCGGGTATTATATTTTAGCTCTTTGAACAATCCATGTAATTGGGAATAACTCCTTTTACCCTTGCGCGCATAAGAGATTGCTTCTGCGAAATGAATAATTTTAATATAGTTGCATTTTAAAGATTTCGTTATCTTTGTGCACAACAACGTCGGAACCAAGCAAGAAACGCTGAAATGAAATCCAGCTTGCCTTCGTAAAAAATTGCTATGTGTAACCGTACCGAAAACCCTAACACAACTAGAGACATTTCACAGATGTCCACGCCTCAGGTGTGAAGCGCTGCGAAGCGGACAACCATAAGCTACATTCAAGTTGCCAAACTTGAAGGCAACGTTGATGTGTTTGCGAATTGTCTGCTATAGAATTAACCGTATAAATCTTAGTGAAGGCAAGAAAGAGAGCTTGCGAAGACAGCATCGAAATAAACAAAGATGCCTGATAGGGTAATGGTGTGAAATCCAAAACAACGCAGGCATCACCTTTATACCGATTTCTTTGCTACATGCAAGTTTCTTTATGAAAAAGTAGCAGGTGATTTATTATTTCTGTTCGCGTGTTTTGCTTGCTTTGCTCAATTGTTTCTTATAATACATTATGTAATTGTGCTTTACAAATGCTCGGTTTGAGGTTTTCGTCACGCATGGTACCATGTGTTTTTGTGGAGTGGTGCTGTCTGCACTGTTTCAATACTTGGTTTGAACATCTCAATAGACTGCTTCGTACGCTATCTGCAGTGCCTACCGCAAATTGGAGCGCCATGCTAATGTAGCGTGGCGAGAAATTCAATAATATATTGTTAAATAAATCTTTATTCTGAAATAGACGCCCCAGGCGTACTCACCCCGTGAAAGACTTGAATTCATGTAGTTGTAGTTATCGGTATTGTTTTTGAAGTATGTCATGGTATACAAGACACCCGATCTGAAAGAAAAAGATTCTTGCAGCTTCAAAAGTTTTTCGCCGATTTGCGATACAAGAATTTTGCTTGCTGCAGCAAAGCGTGCTTCCTTCGCATCTGCGTACCGCAGTAACTTCGTATAAAAAACGTACCTCGGCAAACAACGGCAGCAGAATAGCCAGCTGTGTCTTTTGTAACAATGCCTTTATGGTTTCCCTTTCCGTCGTGTGGTAGCTGCAGAGCTCAGCCTTTGACCGAAGACAAGCACAGAAATCGGGCCCAGAAATCGGGCCCCGCCTACCCTGCGCTACGTCACATTTGTGTGGCCTCGTTTTAGCCAATTAGTACTCTCCCGAAATTAGCATTTTTACAAAGGACATAATTTCAGAAAACTGAGAATCCTGCGTCTGAGGAAACTATTGCGCTCGGTTTGAGACGCAACATGCGAGCGGCGGCCAAAGCTGATTTTTAGGCTCTCGTGTCACCGCGTAGCGAGGAATTCAAGAAATAAATAGAGAGGAGGTCATCATCAGCCTGTCTACGCCCACTACTAGGGCAAATCCTCTCCTTAGATCTCCAATTATCCCGGTCCTGTGCTAAGTACGACCAATTTATTTCCGCAAACTTCTTGATCTCCATGAGTGAAACGTATGTGCAAACCAGCACATGAACGAGAAAGTGTAACTACACCAGCGTCCCTTTGTCAGTTTTCGCTTAAGTTTCACTCATGGATGTTCAGTAACTAGCTTGCCTCTCAATTTTTCTTGATCTCTTCTGGCCTTTCTTTCTGCCGCCCCTGCCACGCTTACCTTTTCCAGAGATCCATTTTGTTACCCTTAATAACCAACGGCTATCTTGCCTTCGCATTACGTGCCCTTGCCACACCCATTTCTTCTTCATAATTTCTACTAATATGTCCTTAACACGCCTTTGTTTAATGAGCCACACCGCTCTCTTATTGTTCCGCAATGTTACACCTATCATCGTTTGTTCCATTGCTCGCTGAGTCGTCCTCAATTTACGTGGAAGAGTTTTAGTGAGCCTACAAGGTTCTGCCCCGTAGTTGAGTACCGGTAAGATGCAGCTGTCATAAACTTTCTTCTTGAGGGACAATGGTAGGCTGCCATTAATTATCTGAGAATGAGTGCCAAATGCACTTCATACCATTGTCATCCATCTAATTACCTGTATGCCTGCCGAGAGCACTCCATACCGTTGTTATCCATCTATTATCTCTGCCTCATGGTTGGGATCCGGGGTCACTACTTTGCCTAAGTAGACGTATTCGCTTACCACTTCCACGGCTTTTCTACCTATTTCAAACCACTGTCCTCTCTCGAGGCTATTGAGCATTATTAAGAGAAGGTCAGCTCTCCCTGTAATCACCAACATCCCTCGTGGGTTTTCATAGCTTTAAATTTTTTGAATGCGGAACGCTTGATCGTGTGTAATGTAGCGATTTGCGCCGGAGTTTCAGAGTCTCTTTAAATGTTATTCTAAACGATCGTTAAAACTGCAGTTACTTATTCCCCCGTGCATTGCGTTTGTACAGTGTTTCCCACAATAAAATGTGGCACTGCTCGATTTAGGTGGTTCAAGTTATTTCGGGGTACAAAAATGAATGAGAGCAGATTTTCAGTTCTTGCACAATTGACCTCGCAATTCGCGGGCAGCCTTGGCATTGTGAAACTGAACTTTATCTGGTGATGAGCCGGTTCTGCACGGAAGGAAAGATAATACAGTGCATGAAAGGCATGGAGGTTAACCAGGTTACAGTCTGGTTGGCTACCCTACACATGGGAAGTGGGGAAAGAGGGATTTAAAGAGAAAGACAGAGTATTGAAAAGACAGGACTAGAGCTTGAGGAGGAAGAAAAGAAAAATTAAAGATAACTACAAAAACAAAACAATAGGCGCTAATAAAGTCTAAACTCAAACGGTAAACTAACCAAATAACAAATGAACAATGGTGCACAGTGTCTTTACAATCGTTCATACAGGCCTGTGTCTTTTAAGAACCGAAGTAGTGCTTTTGTGGCCTTTTCGGACTGTGATGGGCTACGTCTGTGACACAGAACAGTTTGCGCAGTTAATGGCTGGTTGTCGAGTTTACGGAAAGCGGTTGACAGGTGCAGTGTCTGCGTTGCAAACCGGACACAGTGACACAAGAGGGGTTCTATTGTCTCGTCTGTGGCGCACACGTCGCATGCAGGGCTGTCAGTCATGCCGATAGTGAATGAGTAAACTTTAGTAAAAGCAACTCCAATCCACAGCCGGCACAGTAGGGTGGCATCTGAACGTGGCATGTTACTGAGTAAGTGGCGCTGCAGGTCAGGGTTGAGCGAGTACAGGCGGGGGTTTGAAAACACCGGCGTATTCCAAACGGTCAGTGTAATTTCGCGGGCGATGGAGCGCAGTGACCTTGCTGCATCATGGCGCGACAACGGGATGTCGGCCAATTCGGCACTTTCATGGGCATGATGAGCCGCTTTGTCTGCACATTCATTCCCATAAATGCCGCAGTGGCTAGGGGGCCATTGAAAAATATTATTGTGCCCATGCCTTGTTAGGAAGTCATACGCTTCCCGAATCTCGGCCACAAGCTGTTCGAACGGGCCGCGGCGAAGAGCAGAGTGCAGACTCTAGAGAGCTGGCCTGGAGTCGCAAAGCAGAGCCCATTTTTGTGGTAATTCTTGCTTTAGGTACAGAAGAGCCTCGCGAATAGCTGTGAGTTTGGATGCAGTTGAGGTTGTTAAATTGGACAGCTTGAATTGAATGTATACCGATCTGGCCGGCACAACTACAGCTCCCGCAGAACTGGAGTTCGTTACCGAGCCATCTGTGTATATATGAATCCGGTCTCTGTGGGCTTCATGTAAAATGTGCATACAGAGCTGTTGGAGACCTTGATGTGGAACGTCCGATTTCTTGGTTATTCCCGAGATGGTTAGGTGCACTTCTGGCTTCGAGAGGCACCAAAGGGGCGATGATGGTCGTGCCGCAGGTGTGTTTCCTGAGGGGAGGCTCTCGCAGTGAGCGGCGACTATCTTAGAAAAGGATGTCTGTGGTCCAGCTGACGGCAAGGATGCAAGGTGGTGATGAGGCAGCCGAGCGAGATGTCTAATGTGAGCTCAGAGTGCATCCACTGCCACGTAGGTCGTTATCGGATAGTCTCTTGCGGTGCATACGGTTGCCACTGTAGAGGAGCAACGCGGTAGACCAAGACACGTTCGGAGACCTCGGGCTTGCATCGCCTGAATTGCACGCAAGTTGGTTTTGCTTGTATTGGAGAGAACGGGCAGACTGTAACGTAGAACACCGAGAAATAGTGCATTGTAAAGATGTAGCATTGAGCGAATAGAAACGCCCCACGTCTTTCCAGCCAGAAATTTGAAAAGTTGAATAATTCCAGTAAGCCTTTTTTTTCAGAGATCAGATTTGTGCTGTCCATGATAAGTCCCGATCGATCACGATTCCAAGAAAGCGGTGACTCTTCACGTAAGAAATGGGGTGTCCATTTAAATAGATGCCATACTGCGACATTGTTTTACGAGTAAATGCCACCACTGCACACGTATCTTGTGCTGTTTCAAGTCTTTGTAAACGCAAGAATGCGCATGTGTGGGTCACGGCTTTTTGAAGGCGTGCCCGAACCTGAGGACGTGAAACTCCTGATGCCCAGATGCAAATATCATCAGCATACATGGAGAGATGTACAGTGGTTGGTATGGCTTTTTGAAGCCCGATCAACGTGAGATTGAACAATGTCGGGCTAAGAACACTGCCTTGTGGGACCCACCGGAAAACAGTGTTGGGAGGTTGTGCCATCGGTGGTGTCTACAAAAAATTATCGTCCAGATAGAAAACTTTGAATCCATCTGTACGTTCGGCCACCAACTCCCGCATCCTCCAGGCTATTTAAAACGGCGTCATGTAGTACGTTGTCGTAAGCCCCTTTAATATCGAGAAACAGAGCTGCAGATAGACGTTTGAGCGATTTCTCGTGCTACACCGATGTCACAAGGTCAATAACATTTCGATGGAAGAACGGCCTCTCCGGAATCCAGCCATAGCGTTTGGGTAAATATTGTGGTGCTCAAGATACCACTCAAGACGGAGCAAAACCATTCTTTCCATTAACTTGCCTATGCAACTTGCTAGGGCTATAGGGCGATACGACGCGAGGTCCGGCGGAGACTTGCCTGGTTTAAGGATTGGCACCAGACGGTTAGATTTCCACTTTTGAGGGACCGTGCCACCTTGCCAAAACTGGTTTATATGGCAAAGAAGGGTGTGACGGGCGCCTTGACCTAGGTGGCACAGGGCGGCGTATGTGACACCGTCTGGCCCTGGTGAAGATGTACGTCGACACAGAGATAGTGCAGCGTCTAGCTCTTCCATTGAAAAAAGCAGGTCCATGCGGGAGTCCCGTGATGTTCGAGCAACGCGTATATCGTCTTGGCTCGGGAAAGATGGGCCTTGGGCGATTCTGCGACAAAAGTCCTCCGCAACCTCCACTGCCAAGCGTTTCTGATGAAGCGCCAAGGCACTAAACGGGCGTCGTTGCTGCGTCGTGCTTCGTAGACCGCAGTGTTTCAGATCTGAGACAAAGGCTCTGGAGGATCTAATTTTTCGCTGAATGACTTCCATCGTTCTTCTTGCACTTGGGCTATACGGCGTTGAATTTTCTTTTGTGTACGTCTGGCCTCCCGAAGCTCATGAATAGACTTTGTGCGCCGGTGTCTCCATTCCGCACGACGGCGAATAGCTCTTAGGTGTTCTAATGCTTCGTCGAACTCTGTAAGTTTGTAATGTATCCCAACACACGCGTTATGTCCTCCGCAGTGCTAGTTATGGCGCTTTCGAAGCTCGAGAAAAGTCCTTTGCTGCAGATGTCTTCCATGCGGGATTTGAAACTTTTCCAGTCTATCCGCCGGATAATTTTCCCTGGACGCACACTGTCAAGGCCCACAATCTTCAAGTATGTCGGAAGATGATCGCTCCCATGGGTTTCAATATCTGTAAACCACTGAACACTGTAAGTCAGACTTCTGGAGACCAATGACAAGTACAGACAACTGCAATATGTTGCTCAACGAAGATAAGTTGGGCTGCCATCATTTACAAAACAAAGCTCATGTCGGGACGTCAGTGAGACAAGTCTTTGACCTCTTAGATCATTCTTCTGGCTACCCCAGAGCATATGGTGTGCGTTGAAGTCTCCCATTATAATCCATAATTCATGGTCCAGGGGTGTCTTGGATAATTTTTTCTAGTCTCTTGTAATCAAAGCGCCCGGATGGAGATATATAAACCGCTATTAGCGTCAACGATAAGCCCTTCTTTTTCACCGTGAGGCATATATATATATATATTGGCTATACTGGTTACTGTCATGTGGTTGAACAGAGTGTAGAACATATGTGAGCTCTCATCGGATGAACACCAGCACTTTGCTCGACACGCCAGAGGTTAATGAGGTAAAAGTTTCAAATAAAGAAAGTTTCGTTTCTTTATTTGCGTTTTGAATACAAATAACGATGATGGGGAATGTAGAAACTTTAGTAGAAGACGAAGATGAAGCTGGCACCGAGCTCCACAGATACACGAGCGATGAAGAAGACGACCAGGCGCGGCTACCGGATGGGCGCTTTATTGACGGTTCTCTGTATATAGTGTAAATACATCTGTTTTCTATCGACGACGGCCTCCTGCCTTGCCTCCTTGGACGTTATTTCCACATGGTGCCGAAACCCGGGACGTCAAGGGACACGACGAGGTGAGCCATGGAGCGGAATTTATTTCTTCGACCGCATTGCTCACCCCGAAGCGAAGAGGAGGCTTCGAGGCAGATGAACCGGCTGAAACTTGCTCAGAAAAGCCTTGTCGAATTCAATCAGACGCTGATCGCCTAAATAACGCCCACTCTAGGAAAAACCAAAGACGTTGCGGCTGCAGTGTCGTTAGCCAGGCTTCAGCATAGCGCCGACCGACTACATAGAATCAATGAGATGCTGGAAGCTCTGGCTCGCGGAGCCAAGCTTGACGGCCAAAACGAAGACGCTCTGGAGTCGTTGGAAAAATCACACAGAATTATCGCCTTAGTAGAAATAAGACTTCAGGAGCAAAAGGAGAACGCACCACCCAAGAAAGTTGTGATAGAACAGCAAGACCAACCCGAAGGTAGATCGATTAGTACCACAGACAGTAATGAACCAAAGTAAGAGACCGGAACCTACCGCGAACACGCTACTACAACGTCATCGATGGGTACTACAGTAATAGACCATCGGACCCAAGAATTTTCACCCATGGCTATATCGCCTGCTCGAACAAAGCCATACACCTCTATGAGCAGCCACTCAAATCAGAAGGCTCTTCGTGATACCACTGTGAACATCTCGCTTGGATCTGAAGACGCCATGATGCCGGAATCACCAGAGCAGGAACGAAATGGAGGCCATTTTATGTTCCCAAAATCTATGACAACCACATCAGCACCAGAAGATAACATCTGGGAAGACGCACCGACTTCGCAAGGTGTTACCAGCAAAGCCTCCGCCCTTGAGGTCTTTGAGAGCACCCCTGCAGCCTCAAGGCATCGCACAGATATTATGCGGAAAGACCTTCATGAGGGGATATATGTGGCGCTACATGAAGATGGGCTAAGCGAAAGAGTTGAGCTGATTTCTATGAACGACAACCGAGATTCGCCACTACGAGGCAAGCCTGATCGTATGACCGAGATGTGGGTTGCGTTGGAGGTGCGAACGGCACAAGACGTAAACACAGCCTACTCACCGACTCACGGAGGAAATTTTGAAGTCGACATCATGATGAAGTCGACAATTAACCAGACCACTGAACTGGATCAGATATCAAGAATACACGCAAGAGGTGGTTCCACGGCAGTTTTAGCTGCAGCCAACCTGAATATAGGTGTTCCGAACGTAGGTGTTACGTGCAACCACCGGACCTCGATGAAACAATATCCGAAGACTACGCACACACCGCACTATGCAGCAAAATATGCCTGTGGTTCATCGCCTGGCCTTATGATCATGAAGAAACATAGGCCGAAAGTAGGGAGAAAGGCGAAGTCGAGAAGAAAGAGAAGGCCGAAAATAAGAAAAAAAAAAGAAAAAATCGAACACGGACTGGACACCAACGGCAAACTGACTGCAGGCACTGAACAGTCATATGAACTGTTTGGGGAGGAAGATGTAGAAATCTTTGTAGAAGACGAAGATGAAGCTGGCACCGAGCCTCACAGACACACGAGCGATGAAGAAGGAGACGACCAGGCGGCTACAGGATGGGCGCTTTATTGACGGTTGTCTGTATATAGTGTAAATAGATCTGTTTTCTATCGACGACGGCCTCCTCCTTTTCCTCCCTGGGTGTTATTTCCACAGGGAAGTTATTCATGAACACAAACTGACGAAAGTCCGACAAACGGGGTTTTACGCCTCTAGCATTCCATTGTAACGATTTGGTGAAAGAGACTCTCACTAATGTCTCCCTTACGTCGTCTGCTGCAACTAAGCTATGCCGGGCGCATTCAAACGTAGTGCAGTCGACCAGCCAGCTGGAAGTAGAACACAGAGGATACGCTGGTGATTATCGGAATCACTGACCTCGTCTCTCTTTAGATCTTGAATGCCTCGCCGCGCGGTGCCACAAACGCCTGAGGAGCCGTTTAGGCCGCCAGTCGGGTGTAAAATGCAGTGCTATAGTACGTGGCAACGTCTCAAATCGACAAGTTTATTGAAACAAGGAAAAACATATTCGGTCAGCCTATCTCGGGCGTCTCTCAACAACGTATAATCGCTTTTTGATTCTAGCTAGTGTGGCGTTTCTAGACAATGGTAGCTGATAAGACAACTATACATTCAAGGCACATTTCTCTAGTTCTGTTTCTACAAACCATAAAATGCCTTTACTGCCTTGTTGTTTACTTTTGATACGGTAGGAGGTTTGTCCCAGGCAAACCGGGGGTTGTGAAACAATGGTTGTTTAGGGGAATACAGTTGGGAACTACACGTCCGCTACCAGCCATGACACAGAAAAGCAATACAGTGCATAGTTTAACGAAGCTATCATGAATATTAGATGGCAGGACTACCTACCTGCTAGCCGAAATTTGGATATTTTTACCATCGAATCAACAAGGCCGATTTGTTTATTGGGGTTTCGAAGCAATCTTTCTTTTATGCTCCAATGACAGCCATGTGGTGAGCAAGATTGTGTGAAAAGGTGGTGTACGGAGGTATAAAATACGCCATATTGAAAAAAGTAGACACTTTAAAATAAAAAAAATTTTTAAAAAGTGAATTTTCGGACCACTGATGCGCACCCTAATATGTAGTGAATGCAAAAGTATTAAGGTCGAATTGCAGATCAAATATGGCGGTATTTTATGTGGTGCCTTGTTGTATGGGGTATCACGTGGTTACGCTGCCCAACAAATATGGCGGTATTTTATAGGGTGCCTTTTTGCAAGGGGCATACCGTCGTCACGTGTTTCATTTGCATTGTAAAGATACTGTTTGCCCGCCATTTTTGAGGCGGGGCGGCAGTATCACAGATGTTTTCGTGCTGCAGTTGAGATACATGGACAGCCGATTTGTCTTTTTCTTGCCAGCTTCGCTGCTCGCACTCGATGTTCTTCGTCGGGGTGATTTAACGTTCCGAGCTGCTAGGCTGCCTGCTGGTTCAGCTTTCTGCAGCGTTTGATCGCTGCGGCTTTTCTGAAGCGTCGAATTGCTGTGGGTAACCAAGTTTTACAGCTGTTGTTATTGCACATAGCTTAAACTATATCGCTTCATACTACACAGCGATAAAATTTAAACACGTATCGCGTGGGCCCATTTTATGCACATTAATCAGGTAACGCCTACATTGTGGGCAGCTGGTTAATATTACCTTTGACGCACGTGTGCAGTTGCGTGACCGAGGTATGGAATTATTTTACCATTCTTTTCTCTAAGCGTTAGTTCTTTCACTCTTCATGATTCCTGATCATACCTTTGGCCAATCAGTCTTGGTATTGCTAGCGACAGCGCGCATCGCTTATCACCTAATAGGTGTTTCTGTATCTAGCATGCCCAAATTATCGCGCTATGCCGCAGTACAAGTTTCTAATAATTCAAAGTTGAAGGTCACGGTCCCTACACTTTGCCCAGCTTTATTCTGCTAGAATCATCGATCGCTGGTGCTGCGAGCCTTCTGCATCCGTGTGGCTATCGGGAGAAATTGGTGAGCATCCAACACCACTGATGCTTTCGTGATAGTACCTACCGTTCTAAATCCGACATTATTTAACATAATTAAGCCAACAAACGCTTTGACTGCCTAAATATCACAAGTATTTGCCACAGTCATTTCGAAAACGACGCGCTTTTGGGACCTTGTTGCCATCTCCTGCCATCAAAATCTCCTAAAGCTCCGCGTTGCCAGAAATTTTTCATCTTAATTCCCGTTCGCTGTATGAAGCCGCGAACCACTCATAAAAATTTATTGTTGGCTACAAACGGAAGTGCGGTGGCGTAGCGTCCCCATTTTTGTATACGATGGCCCTACCTTAGCGCCTTCGGGGTGCTTTGATATCTAACGTCGTGAATCGGTACCGGCCGCTTGATGTAGAATTAGTATGAGGTGGTTAGGCACAGTGGTAGCAAATCGCATGCGTTAGGACGGAATTTAGTGCGTTAGTGCCTAATTGAATTTCTACTCTCCTATTTTGGCAGCGACTGTAGTAGCTACCGTCAGAAGCTCACGGCCGATTCACGAATTCTCACATCGCTGTGACGTAAACATGCCTACCCACAGTTCCTACATTCCCATTTAGGGACATCGGCAAATGGCAATGACAACTTCCCTTAAGAGGTAGTGCCGATTACCGACGCCCTAGTTGGATGTGACTTCCACCTACAAAGCAAATTCCTGCAGAACCGGCTGGTTGGTCAATAAAAATTATAAGAGCAGTCAGTGGCTCATGGCTGATGTACAGATGCCGTTGGCAGAGACTTAAACTTTCCCAAACGTAGATACACTTGTTTTGCAAGTGAAAGAAACGTGATGCTGGCCTATTTTAGAATCAAAAGGCGGGCAAACAATAGATGCCCCGTAACTTTTTCAACGTTCTCCTTCCCGTACATACATTATTTATAATCAGAAATTAAAATTGTGTGAGCGAAATCAAGAAAAGGTTCGCAACAAAAAGGAAAGATCCATTAGAACACCAAAGCATCTTACCGCTATGGTTTCAATGCCGGGATGGCTGGTTAACTTACCTGACACTTTTCACTAGCACCGTTTTGCACTAACACCTTCTTATCAACAAGATGGATAGTTGGGCGAGTTGGTACGTATTCATGATGGAATATAACAACGCAATAAACGACGAGGGACTCACAACACAGCGTCCGTTTTGTGAATTTTCTTCTGTGTTCCTTGCGCTGTTACATTCCATCATGAATACCTTTTTATCCCCTTCTCGTACCTCTTTCACTAACACTTTTTTCCGTACATTTTAGTAATAACTTTGTGAAAATATTTTTGAAACGTTTTTGAAATTATTTTGAAAATATTTTGAAACGTTTTTCAAAATATTTATTGTATAGTGGTTTTGTGTGGTGCGATCATTATTGTGTTCGCATTAACCCGTGTAAAGTCGTACGAACGGAATTACTTGTAGCTGCGTATATGAGGCGGTGTTACTGTGCGGCGAATTTTCACTATGTACTCGATATTGGTGTGGCACATTGTGCACCATGTTTGTGTTGCGTAGGTGTCGGTGGGCGAGCCCCGGAGACGTTTGTGCGCGGCTGTAGCTATTCCCCTTTTTATTGTTTATTGTTTATTGGGTGGTGCCCACCAACAGCACTAGGCCTTCTTGGGTGGTGCACACAAAAAGGATAGGGCGACACACAGATAAACAAACGGCAAAACATGGAGACTGGTTACGAAGTGCAGGGATCACAAGTACATAGTACCACCGCACACGCGCGTGCTCGCAGGCACGCACACGCACTCACACACACGTAAGCACGCACGCATGCGCGCACGCACACACACACACACACACACACACACACACACGCGCGCGCACACACACACACGCGCACACACACACACACACACACACACACACACACACACACACACACACACACACACACACACACACACACACACACACACACACACACACACACACACACACACACACACACACACACACACACACTCAATTTATACATTTAAGGAATTAAGATTACAGTCAGGTGCATTAGCACGCGCAGAGACAGGGCTTGTGACAAGGTATACTACAAAGTACATTGGCATACACGCAAGTTCAGTACAATCCACCGTCGTAACTTACTGGGGAACATGGATACTGGTAATAAGTACATATAAAGCAAAATTTATATGTATGCACGGCACATACGCTCGTGAGTGCAAACAAAACATACATACACGCATGCCCACGCGGGTGCATGTGAAGGTGAACAAGTGCAGGCAAATGCGCACGTGCATGCATGCACACACACCTGCGGACACACATACATAGGTGCACGGGAGTATGTGTACGGCAAACGGTGCAAGTGTAGAAAATGGGAAGGGAACGGAAAACACGAACACGAGATAACTTCTATACCATACTGAATGGGCAACAGCGGCTTCAAATGCATGCATTTTTCAGGCGCGTTTAAAAGAGTTCACATTGCCGGAAAAGACGTCCAAAGATGCACGAAAGTCATCATTGTACACACGTTGCACACGGCACACTGGAGACAGCATCTCTGAGGTGGTCACATCAAAGCAAAGGTGGGGGCGGAGAGCTCGAATTGGTGCCCTTAGCCGCACAGAGCTCACTAATTTCGGGCTGTCGAATCTGGAGTGGATACACTTGAACAAAAACACTAAATCGCGGTTTGTGCGTCTAGATTGCAGTTCTTCGAGCTTCAGCCGCTTGATGACATCCTTGTAAGCGTATTTCTCGTGTAGGGTGTAGCGGCGAGAGAAGATGCGCGTGAACCTTTTCTGAACCCTTTCCAAGCGCAAAGACGACGACGCACTCAAGCAGTTCCAGACTGCCGATGCAAACTCCAGCTTTGGGAGTACAAGGGCTTTGTACAGAGCAAGGAAACACGAACCTCCTGAGAAGCACCCTTGTTGCACGAGAGATAGCGCCCAAAGTCCGAAGAGATGAGCGTGCGAGGTAGTTAACATGCGGTGTGAATCGTAGTTTCGAATCCATCAGAACGCCCAAATCACGTGTTTCGCTTACTCTTCTTATCGTCAGAGAGTCGAGGTGGTACGGGAAGGTTAAAGGAGAGGTTTTTCGAGTGTATGTAATTGTAACGGTCTTCAATGGATTCAAATCTAAGTAGTTAGTTTTGCACCAGAGGGAGATTGCTTGTACGTCGCGTTGAAGCTGGGCGCAGTCCGCCTGTGATCCCACTGCGCGATAGAGTTTCATGTCGTCTGCAAACTGCAATAGAAATGAATGCTTTATAATTAACTGCACATTATTCACAAATAAGTTAAACAATAAAGGACCGAGAATAGAGCCCTGGGGAACCCCGGACGGTACAGTGAAGCTGCGAGACTTAGCACCAGCGTACTGAACAAAGTTTGTTCTCTGTTTGAGGTAGGTTGCAAACCACTCGCAGAAAGCAGGAGCCAAGCCATAAGAAGACAGTTTGCGAAGGAGCAAATCATGGTTTACGCGGTCGAAGGCCTTGCTGCAGTCGAAGTAGATGGCATCCATTTGTTGACGTGAAAGTATGTACTTGCTGGCGTCACTCAGAAAGCAGGCAAGGTTTGATTCGACGGACCGGGCAGGTATAAAACCGTGCTGATTACTATGAATGAGGGGCCGGAGTTTGGACAAGAGATAACGGTGTACTACTTTTTCGAAAACTTTTGAGAAAGAACAAAGGAGAGATATTGGTCGGTAGTTCCCAGGCACCGACGCATTTCCGGACTTATGGAGAGGAAAAACAACGCCGGGTTTCCAATTTGTCGGAAAGTGCCGCTCTTCAAGCGAGAGACAAAAAATGTGGCAGAGCAACAGCGCGAAAATGGCACAGCAGCCTTTTACAATGAAGCATGGGATGTTATCATGGCCTGAGGATTTCTTCGAAGGTAGGCAGCGGATAGCAGCCGTGACATCCTCAACGGTTATGTTGGGCGTGTGTATGACATCACCTATCTGCGCGAGCCGAAGCGGGAAGCCGCTGTCGCGTGACGAGGAGTACGCGGACGAGATGTGTTTTGTGAATATTTCAACAATGCTGGCTGGGTCGGAAACGATGGTGTCGCCATCCTGCAGAGTAATCCGCTCAGGGGCCTTTCTTGTGCGCGTGCTAAAGATCCGCCAGAAGTCGCTCGGGGATCGGGTGAGCGAAGATTCTGTAAAGTCCGAAAAATGTTTTTTGTCGCGAGCGAGCAGCACTTTCACAAGTGAGCGCTGTTCTTTGAAGTTAGTGTCGGCGGACGTGTCGTTTTTAGCTTTCCTTAGTTTGTGGAATCGACGCTTACTGCGCAGCGCGCTGCGGAGTTCTTTGCTGAACCAGAAAGGGAATTGATGAGGGCGCTTAGACTTTTTTGGTATGTGCTCGTCCATTGCTTTTTGGACAATTTTTGTGAGCAGCTGCACCGCTGCGTCTGCATTATGCGATGTGTAGACTGGCTCCCAATTCGTCTCCTGGAGCGTTATGTAGAGGGCATTGTAATCGCCACGGGGAAAATCAAAGAATGGGGTCTCCATGCGCCGCTCATAGCTAACCGGTAGTAAAGCCGTGACAGTGAATGGTTCATGCCACGGGTCGACCGGCATGAACCATGCTCTCATGTTCTCATGCTGGCGCTCATGTTCTCATGCTGGCGCTCTGACACCCGAAGGCGGGCGTGGCACCACTTGAGGTGGTCGCTCCTTCTTCCCCCCCCCCCCCCCGTATTCTCTGTGGAACGAGAAATAAGCACTTCTCTGACTGCAGAAGCGTTGAGTCGCTTCTGCAGCCCTCGACGATCTTTTTTTACCCAACAGTTCCTCTGCGTCACCACGACGTGCACCACATCAGTTAGTTTTATTACTTGACTCAGTGTTTGTTATGATGAAATGGGCAGGATCGCGTGGAGAGCCATGAGCCGTGATACTGTTTCCAAGCAAACACACGCATTATATTCAAAGGACAATCCAAATGGGCAGGCAAGGAAAGCGGGAAAACAATATTTACAAGGATCGGAGGGTACTAACGACGAACTGATCCACTTCAGTACGCTGCCGCTGGAACGGTCTCGAAGAGTCTAGGAGAGACGGGTTGGTGGCTTCGGTGAGTCAATTTGAGGTGGCAGTCTGTCCGCGAGGCTGCTAAGCACTGTGCGCCGAGAAGCTCCAAACCGGCGTTATGTTGCCGCGGTGAAACCGTGGAGGTGCCTGAGGAGGGAGCTTAGGCTCGAAACGAAGCCTCGCCGCCCACGGTCTGCGTCACCGGTGCACCGTTCACTCCTGGGCCGGACACCCGCTTTTCCCGGCGGCGTCCAGGGCTGTCGTCGGGCCTACACCGTGACAGATTATAAATTGGGAGGCAGCGCCAGCGACGGTCCTCGGGCCTACACCGCGAGAGTGGCCGTCCTGCTACCACCGAGAACAAACATCTTCTCCCCCTCCTGTTCTTCTTCCTCGTGGGTCACACCCATAGTATTCATTAGAGTGGCCGTTCAGAATCACTGCAGACACACCTCATCACAGTGTTAATAATGATTGTAGAACTTCCTAGAGAGTCTTAACTTCCTTTCACCATTATTCTTGTTGCAGTTCAAAGTGTCATTGCCAGAATTCCTTTTGTGGCTACATAGCAAAAGAGAATTTTTTTTCTGCTATTAGCAGCCGAATACTTATCAGCCTGGATTACATGAACTTATTATTCCTGTCCAATCACAGCACGCACATTCGAAAAGATTGAACGAAAGCAGAACTTTAACGTGTGTCGGAAATCAGTTTAAATTCTATGCCAATAAAAGTATCTGATACAATGAATCAAGTACGTAGCACCTATGTAACTAATTTTACCGAAACAAAAAGTCGTACTCACAGGCTCAGGTGAGCCAGTTTGGTTGAAGGCTAGAAGGCCCTTTATTTCGTGAGCAGCAGCGCAAACACGCCACTCCTCATGAAGCCTCGCGCACCTAAACGATAATGTGCTGATGATGAATGGGTTAGGTCAGAAGACGAAGGTGCACTGAAGGTCAATATAAAAAAAAACAACAAAGAAAACTTGGCCCTTTAAGTTTTTCACTGGCGCTCACAGATATCGCTCGGGCACAGAGAATGTGCCAATCTGGCCGCAGGTCAAGCCTGGGAGGGGTGCCGAAAGACTCTTTTCAAGCCTGAGACATGAAAGATTTCGGTCCTGTGGCAGCGACGGTCAGCAACGGCGCGAATAGGAGCCAGGCGATAATTAACTGGCGATGTCTGTTTCAACAATGTGTAGGGGCCTTTAAATCGAGTTACAAATTTCTCGCACAAGCCGCTGGTGTGAATGGGCGTCCACAAAAGAACTTCGACCCCTGGCAATAAACGATACAGCCCGGTGGGGTAGATGGCAATGAGGCTTCCGAACCTGCTGACTTGCCTCAGTGTTCTTGCCGGCGATCAGGTGGAGTACGCAACTCAGGATAGAAATTGTTCATGACTGTTTGTCGTAGAAGGAATAAACGCTGAAAAAAGAGGAGCCGAGAATCGTGTAAGGCAGGCGGCCAAAGACGAGATAGAATCTAGAAAACCCTGTAGTGCGCTGTACAACGGTATTATACGCAAACATTACTAATGGGAGTATATTGTTTGAGTTTCTGTGATCAGAGAGGATGTACGTCGAAATGATGACCGAGAGTGTGCGATTGAAACGCTCTGTTAAACCATCTGTTTCGGGAGGATAGCTTCACGTAGTTGTATGCACAGCGACAGAGGCCCGAAGAACTTCCGTGAAGACTGCATTAAGAAAGGTAGTGCACCCATCATTGTGAAGGGCACGGCAAGGTGATGACTCAGGGAAATATTGAGCGGTAAGTCGGTTTCTTCTAATGCAAAACTGGTTCGGACAGGTGTGGTTTCTGTGTAACTGGTCAAATGATCAGCAGCGGTAACCATCTACCGATGGCCCGCTGGAGTTTCAGACAATGGTATCTATAGGTTGATGCATATGACCTCAATAACGGCCGCCGGGTATTGTAAAGATTGTAATTCGCCGGTAGGTGCAGGCGTATGCTGTTTGCTTGTTGGTAAGGTATGGCAGGAAGTTACATATTTTGCTATGCTGGTGGAAAGGCCGCACCAAAAAAATCTCTTGATGCGATTTCACTTATTCTAGAATCGTAAATATCCTGCAGTGGAGTTGTCGTGAGGAACGTTGAAAAAGGTATTTCTGAGAGATTGCGGGGTTACCGGAACGCATTTATTGCCAGAAGGTAGATAGCTATAACGACAGAGCGCTGCATCCATTGGCCGAAATATGCTCAGCTGACGGCACCAACAGCTGTTTGGTGGTTCCAGATATCCGTGCACTCGGTCCATGAAGTTCCTGCAGTATTGGTCTGCACGTTGGCGCCGAACTGTGTCCGAGGAGGATTGAAGTGTGGTGGCGTTCAGTGGTGCCATGGATAATGCTGCAGGTGCAGTATGGGATAGACCGTCGTCATCTGGCAACGCCGCACGATAAGGAGAGAGGACGTCAGTGTCCATATATTTTTTTCAGGGCTTGTAAATTGCAGTAACATTATACTCGTTGAACTTGAGGATCCAGCGCCAATGTCGTACTGAGTGGTTTTGGGGTGACGACAGCCGGCGCAAAGCGTGGTGATCGGTCACGATCGTAAAGGGACGCGCGTGCAAAGGTGGACGCAATTTGCGGAGTCCGAATCGCCCGCAAGACAGTCCGGTTCCATTACTAAAAACTTGCCGCAGCTTCTGCAACATTCTGCTTGCGTAAAAAGCAACGTTTTTCCAGCGGTGAGGCCGGGCGTTCAAAGAGCACATTGCCTATTCCTTTCCAAATAGTTTGTGTGTGTACGAATGTCAGAGTGGTGTCGCCAAAGTGGCAGAAAACGGTATCTGAAGTGAGGGCTTTCTTGAGTATTCGGTACGCTTGTTCGCAGTCATTGGGCCCATTTCAGTTCTTTTCCGTTTTCTCCCCTCCCAAAACAAAACAAGAGTGGGAAACAACGCCTACACCAGCAAAACTATGGCAGGTTTATAGCCGTTAAATATAAATGAATAGGGGGAAGCGCCCAAAATGTAAATTTAATAAGAAAACAATTATTCATTAATACATGAAGAAAACACCAAAGTCCAGAGAAATCACAATACGAAAACAGCACAGGAGCACAACGCAGCAGTCTGAAGGTGGTCATCCACACCAACACCCACAGTTTCCAGTGGCAATATCCGCATTTCAGAATTCCTGCAGTCTGTGTACAGTGCACAGTCCATATCCACCGGTGCACTACCCGAAGAACACTGCCGACACGCAGATTGGCGGGTGAGCACAGGCGGCCGACGGCATCACAGGTAGCAAGTACATGCGCAACGCAATGAAGGTGCTTAGAAACGCAAGTGAATAACCACTGACAATTAGAGAGGCTGGCACTACAGCCCCAAGCAACCCACATCGCTTCAGAGCCCATTTGACGAGCGGGACACGTCCAACATGTTTTTGCTCACAATCTCGACGAGCTTGCCCGATCAATGTCAAGGGGTTGTCACTGATGTCGAGGTTCAAGCGGCAAGCGGACGACACGCTGAATCCGGCTTTTAATCGGAACCCACTCAGTCTAATCCTGCAGGTAGTGGCTCACTGAAGAGGCGAGATTCGCAAAATCACCTGTTATCACAGAGAAAGTCGATCCATCAGAAATAATGCGGCAAACCACCGTGTCAGGTAGTAATGTTAAGGAGTAGTTTGGGCGGAGGAAAGCAGCGCGGTATAGCTCGCACGCTGGGAACCCAGCAAAACAGCTCAATGTCAGAGTTGTCAGTGTTCCATCGGTGCGGCCACTCTAACCGACGTGCGTACATAGGCCTCTCCCTTACTGTTCGCTTTGAAGAGCGCGCTTCCACCTCTTCGCCCATAATCACCGCAGCTTTAGCAAGGAAATCCGCAAGCTGATTTCTGAACACCTCTGAGTGTCCGGGAACATGAAACAGAAAGGCAGAAATAGTAGACACGAATGATCTGCAGCACTTCTCAGCATGGTGAATAGTGTCTGAGGTGTTGTGGGGGGCTTTCGAGACACTTAGGGATCCACAATCGGTAGGTATAGATGACGACAGTGCTCGTGGGGGGGGGGGTATTATGTTTAGGGTAAAGGAAGAAACATTATAGAAAATATTTCTGAATTGTAGTAACTTGTGTGAGGGCTAAATCGGAAGCGTTGTGCTGTCACTATAACGTCCAGAGCACTGAACACAACGAATGCGGCACAAGCAGGCGCATGCATCCACGCATGCATCCACGCATGCATCCACGCATGCGTCCACGCATGTCCATCCATGCGTCCACGCATGTAACCCTGGGCTTGTCGAGAGTCGTGATGCCATTTGGGGGTAAATTATCCTGCGCGGAATTTCCAAACAAAGGGCCGGATGGCAGGCAGCATGTTTAGTCCAGAGGATGGTCCACCTGAGTGAAAAGCACCATACAGGTGGACGGAGGTGGAGATTGATGAAGAACCGGCGGCCAGTGGATTGTGAAGAGGGGATGCAATCGCGGCGAAGTTGCCAATAACACGAAGAAAATCGGAGGCCAAACCAAGACAACCGCATAAATCTTTTAAGTGGATTGGTCGCAAAAACTTTAGGACCGCTTGGACATTAGTAGGATCAGGGTGAATTCTATGCTTGCTGACAATGCGTCCCAGCAGTTTAGCTGCTTTACTACAAACTGAAACTTTTTTATAACGCTGAATCCCGGCATTGCCAAGACTTGTTATTAATAGGGCCAAGCGTGTGAGATGTTCTTTAACTGTCACGGAAATACAATAATATTGCCAAGAGAACATGGGCCGGCTCCTAATTTCATACCGCGAAGGACAATATCGATCACTCTTGTGATTCTTCCACAGGTGGCGGCAGCATTCCAAGCCAAACGGCGTCACATTCGATACACACAAGCCGTCAGGTGTAGCGAATGCTGTATTTTTTGGATCTGCTTCGTTCACATGAGTTTGCCAGTATCTCGATGGGAGATCTAACCTCTAAAAGTATTCTGTACCTTGTAATGTGTGCATGGAGTCATCGGTACATGGCGTAGGGTAAACGTCGCTTCTGGCGATTTTGTTCAGGGCCCGGTAATCGACACCGAACCTCACAGATCCGTCACTTGTGTAAACATGAACAAGGAGGAAGACCAGGAGCTCGATGATGGGCGAACAGATTTCGTTTGAGCATGTCGTCAAAAACTATCTTGTGTGATTTTACGTTCAGCAGAACAAACGATGAACGGGCGGCGAGGAACAATGGGAGACACATCCGTTTCGATTCAGTGAGCGGCTTCTGCTATCTGTTCCAGGACCGGGAAATAGGAGTAAAATGCTGCCTTGTGTTTTGACAAAATTCCTTGGATCGCTTTCCTCTGCTGAGGTGTACGTTCTGCGCTTATACTAATGCCCAAAGCCGAGGTTGACGGTTCTAATTTGTAGGGAGGTATATCTGAGGATAGGGGAAATAGAATGGAGATCAAAAATCTTATCCTTGGGAATGGAAGCAACTAGCTAGCTCCTTGTGGCAGTAGAATCGGTTCCATGGTAGTATTTCGTATGACCACATGTCCGACTTGCGCGAAAATTGTACTAAGTAAGCAAGGCAGCATCACTACTCATTTAGATGCGAAATGTTTAGTTCTCACAATCCACATGTCTCTCAATGACGTCCTTTTACATATTGGAATACGTTGACATAATGAAATACCTGACCAGGAACACATTCCTGGCGAGGCGGCAGCACAAAATCAGTACTTGCCACTAACGGGGATCCTGCCGTTTCCGCAAACGTAGCAAGTTTGGTACTAGTCATGTGTACAGAAGGCTTGCGCCAAGAAATTATCCCAGGAGCCGAAGATAGAAATTCCATCTCAGAGTTGGTGTATGTGAACATGATGATAATACAGCAAACTGGATATGATGGCAGATACTGTCAATGAAAACACGGGCTGTACAATATCCGGTCTGTTTTATTGCCACACAACACTGCGCTGGACCAGACCACTGTAAAGTTTTCTTACGGAACCGAGAGCGCCAGTCAGACTGAAGAATGAACATTCTAGCACAGGTGTCGACCACAGCATCTAAATGCATGCCTTCAATGAAAACAATGTATTTATTGACCGAAATGCAATGGAGGACTTCCGGAATTTCCCAATTGCGCAGACTTATCTCCAAAGACTGCTTCTTTTGGTTTTCCAGGTTTCCGTCGAAGGCTCAAGAAGCGGGGCAAATAGGAGAGAAGGAACGGCGGGAAGCTGAAAGAGAATAACGTCGAGCTAGTGTCACGGTGCCGGTAGGTGGCGTAAGCTTGTCGCTCATCTTGCTGACGTCGCTAAAAACTACAGTAGCTGTTATTGATATCCGAATAGATTTTACAAAAGTAGGTGGCTAGGGGTGTATACATATCTTCATATGCCACGCAGCGATATTATACCCATCTTTCCTTGTGCTTCCACCCACAGTGAATAATACTTGTAAGCCCGGTAATTCCACATAGGGGCCTTGTAACAGGGCAATTTTTGATTCATTGACCTGGAAACTTCGCTCTGGGAACAAAAGGAAGAAAGAGCAAAGAATTTGGTTACACGAGACGCAGATGCAGATATTGGAATTAGGTTAGCAGCTCCCGTTGATGTCAGGGCCTCCGCGGCCAAAGGTAACACCTCGTCGCCGTGCGTGGCGGGATAGCAAGCGCCCGGTTGCAGCCTGCCGGGAGTTCTACAAAGAAAATGGTTCCCATGAATAACAGGTGGCGAATCTGACCTGAACATCATTATTAATATTTTCTCAAGAGGCATATAGTCAGACGAGGTTTGCTGACATTTTGTCATCTCGCTTTCTCAGCAATGCACGCGCGGTGTTTAACGCCGTGGTAATTGGATTGCTCACACGACGAACGCGAGAGCCAATTAGGACAGCCTTTACGGTACATGGCGACGATCAAGTAATACTGGGCTCATCTCGCCGTGGCGGTTTTGTTATATGCTTAATAGCGCCGTGAAAAAGAGGCAAACGTCACCTCTAATCATGCCTAAGCAGACATGGTATTATTGACAGTTGAACAAAAGCAAACAGTGAAACGCGTTATCTCTGAGTTAAAAGAAGTTAAAAGAATAAAAGAAGTTAAAAGAATAAAATTTTTCAGCTTCTATTGTCCGGTTCACTAACTATTCATGGTAGGCAGCACTACTCACTTAGTGTGACCATTGAATTGAATAAGGGGGTAGAGGGGCAGTCAGCAAACTGGGCGATGCTACTTCAAGGCGAAATGTTGTCATATAAGGTATGCGCGTGCTGACTCTTTTTAAGCCATATTTGAAATGCATTCTATCGCAAATGCGTTGTGACGTCCACAGTTTGGAAGTTTTTGGAATGTTGAACTCCGACAATTCGGTTTGCTGTTCTTTTCCCTATCGTCAATGTTTTCTCTCCTTGCGTCAGTGTTACAGAGTGCAAAAGGGAAGCGTGGTATCCTGATAAGCAACCGTAGTCGCAAGCAATAAAAGGCGACGTTTCATTTTCCTCGTATTCGAGGACTCCTCCCTACAATGACTGAACGCTAGTGCATCCAGTATGTTTGAACTACTCTTCGGTAGTTCATGAAGTATCTACAAAGCAGGCTTTGATTAAGAAAACTAAAACATACTCACGTTTCTGGTAAATAGAAAGTATAGTTTTTACCTGAGTGCAAACGGTAGGCATTCAGGTTCGTGTAATAAAACCAGCGCTGTATTTCGTGCTTGTAATTGTACTTATTCGAAAACTTGGACCTCTCACATTTTATTCTTTCCAAACCTTCGCTAGGATCGTAACTTCTCTTAATTAATAACATGTCTGCCGTTTGCCCAAAAAACTGAAAGAGAAAAAAATCTTTTATGCAATGAAAGGAATGGACACTTGAAAGCTTACTTTTTATAATAACTTTTTTGGTGTTTATATATCTATCAATATCGAACAGAACATCTGTATTTAGGAGCCAAGCATGTGTTATACGCACAGAACACACGTCCAAAATAAATAAAATGTTACAAACCTCACAAGTAGGTAGCAAATTGTAGCTCAATATACGCCATTCTCGTTAGAGTGAGGAATAAAGAACCGAAATATTGTCACGATTGACAAGACGGCTGATGGGTGGAGTGAAACGAAACAACTGTTTTAATTAGGAGAACTTGTGCCCATCGAACTGAAGAGACGCGAACAGGGAGGCCAATGTCGAGAGAGAGCTTTGTCAAGCTGCAAACGCTTTGCTCGTGGAGTCCTCTCATGTGCGTCCGATAGTCCTGTGCTGGACGCCACTCGGCACACCTTCACGTGCTACCCGGCGCATATTCTTCATGAAGGCGTTCGGTTGACACGGCCTTGTTTCCGTTGTCGCTTGCACTCCCCGCTCTCACTAAAATTGAACGCTTTGTCGCATTCTGTGGCATTATCCCCTATCAGAAAAGGTCAGCCGCATCGGTACCATGCGTCCTCGCGGAGGGGGATAAAGATCATCATCATCATCCTCATCACCAGCCTATCTACGCCCACGACAGGACCAACGCCTCTCCCATTAATCTCAAATTTCCACGGTCCGGCGCTAACTGCGACCAATTCATCCCCGCAAACTTCTTGATCACATCTGCCCAACTAACTTTCTGCCACCCCCTGCCAAGCTTGCCTTCTCTAGGGATCCACTCTGCTACCCTTAATGACCAACGGTTATCTTGCCTCCGCATTACATGCCCTGCCCACGTCCATTTCTTCTTCTTAATTTCTACTAACAGGCCCTTAATATGCGTTTGTTCCCTGACGCACTCCGCTCTCTTCCATATGTCCATTATTGTTTCACCTATCATCTTCCGTTCCATTGCGCGCTGAGTCGTTCTAAATTTAAGTTGAACCCTCTTAGTGAGCTCCACATTTCTGTCCCGTAGGTGAGTTCCGGTAAAATGCATTTGTCATACACTTTATTATTTAGGAAAAATGGTAGGCTGCCATTCTTTATCTGAGAATGCCGGCCGAATGAACTCCACCCCATTCTTATCCTTGGAATTATCTCTGCCTCATGGTTGGTATGCGGGATCACACTTGGCCTAAGTAGATACATTCACTTACTACTTAGACGCCCTCGCCTTCTATCTCAAACTGCCGTGGTGTCCCGAGGTTATTGGTCATTACTTGAGTTTTCTGCATATTAATTTTCAGGCCCATGGTTCTACTCTATTTAGTGCGTTAAGCATGCTTAGCGATTACTACCCCGAGTTACTTAACAAGACAACGTCATCAGAAAATGTGTGGTTACTGAAGAATTGTCTATTAACCATTACTCCTACCTGTTCCCAAACCAATGTTCTGAATACGTCTTGTAAACATGCTGGGAATAACATCGGAGAGATCGTGTCTCCTTGCCTGACCCCCTTCCTTATAGGTATTTTACTGCTCTCCTTATGAAGGAATATGATAGCTGTGGACCTACTGTAAATATCCTCTAGCATTCTTACGGTAGTGCTCGTCTGTACCCTTGTTCTGTAATGCCTGAAGGAATGCTGAGGTTTAAACCGAGTCAAATGCTTTCTCATAGTCTATTAGGGCTATATATAGGGGTTCAGTATACTCCGCGTACTTCTCTATCACCTGATTGATCGTGTTAATATGGTCCATTGTTGACTAGCCTTTACAAAACCATGCTTGTTCTTTAGGTTGACTTAAATCTAAGCTGAGAGAAATTCTGTTCGCCATTACCTGGGAAAGTACCATGTAGTCGACTGACAGTAAGCTCATCGGCCTGTAATTTTTCAAGTCCTTCATGTCATTTTTTTTATGAATTAGTATTGCCGCGAACCATGTATGGGCTTGCTTACTTATTGTTTGTTTTTACTGCCGGGCCACGCCCCGCTGTGGTATCTGCATTCCAAGCAAAGCGCGTCTTCCATTCTTTTTTTTATGTCCTGGGCTATCACATTCTGATAAGCATACTGTTATGTCCTAACATCGCTAGCCCAGAATAATCGTCTGTGATCTGCAATGTTCTGGATGTGAATCGACGGTTCCAGAAACATTCGCGCCGAAATATAAAAAGCCTGCAGAGCAGACGCCTCGGCTTTGGATTCTGCGACGCTCGCCGACGCAAGTCACTTTGTTGACGGCTGTTTCGCCGCCTGTGTATTATTTTGAGTTGTTAGGGGAGCACAAGTTCGCTCCAATAAACGTGTTTATCCTTCAAGACAACTGCGTCATCCTTGGCTTCGTGATATCTGGTGAAGGTGCGGGGTACTCACCCTTTATGCTCCCTACGACATCTGGAAGCCGCGAAGCCAGCCCAACCAGACAGAGCAGCCGACTACAAGGATTGCTACCCGAGTTTCGTTGCAACCAACACCATGGTGCTATAGACAACGTTGCCAATCGTCCTGCAGCAGCCAGGGGAACCGCCATTGTTCCGGGGAGCCCCCGCTGAAGACCCCGAACAATGGTTATAGAAGCTGGAGCGCGTCCGCATCTTCAACAGGTGGGACGACGAAGAAACTTTCCGGCATGTCTTCTTTTACTTAGAAGATGCTGCTCGAACTTGATTCGAGAACCATGAGAGTTCTTTGACCGACTGGACTCAATTCAAAAGGGAGTTCCTTAAGACCTTCACTACCACTGTGAGAAAAGAGCGAGCTGCGCTTTTGCTTGAAACTCGAGCGCAGCACCCCAACGAAGGTGTCGTGATCTTTGTTGAGGAGATGAAGCGACTTTTTCGCTGTGCGAACCCCGAAATGACCGAAGAAAAGAACCTCAGGTTTCTAATGCGAGGAGTGAAGCAAGAGCTGTTTGCTTGTCTAGTCCGTAACCCGCCGAAGACGGTGGCTGAATTCGCGTCTGAGGCGGCCGCGATGGAGAAGACGCCAGAAATTCGAACGAGGCAGTACGACCGCCCTGTCAACGCGCTGTTCTCGGAGACCATCGGTGCCGCAACTGGAAGCTTCGTTACATTGCGCGAGACCATTCGAGCAGTGGTCAAGAAGGAGCTTCAGAAGCTTTTTCCAGCAACGCCGCAACCTCAAGTGGCTTCTCTGACTGACGTATGTCATATGTGTTACGGGGACACATAGTGGTATATGTTGCGATAGTCTACCCGGAGCAAGAGCCATATGCGCATGCGCTGTTCGCCCCGCATTTGTTCTCTGCGATAGCTGCTGCTTGCTTTTTTATTTTTTTGTCTTGTACGCTTTAATTTTCGCCGTACTGGTTTGTAGTTGCCTCTTTTGCTGTTTTCTGGATTGCTTGCGTTTATGCCTGTATCGCGACACGAGTTGGGAAAGAACTTGGCTGCGTTTTTCTGCCCTTGTTGATGAAACCTGTAGGCACAGTGATATATTTTGTTTCATTGTCTGATTCCCATTTGGCTGTGTGTCACTACTTGTCTGCAAACTCAAAGCACTTTTATGTCGACCCATACTAATCAGCAATGACTTTATCTTGTATTAGTCAAACCACACTCAGATCAGATATTGTTGAAAAGTGTAAATCGCCATTAACATTTTTACATATGAACATGCAGTCAGCACGCCGAAAATATGATGACTTCTGCATTTTAATAAACGAGTTCGGGTTTTCCTTCTCGGTTATAATGCTCACTGAGACATGGTACACTGATCTTGATTCCGTACATTTAGACGGATACAGTGCCGTTTCTTTGAACAGGAAATCAAAAAGGGGTGGCGGCGTGTGCATGTTCATAATATTGGGATTTACCTGCGACTTGCTAGATGACCTTTCTCGGTCCACAACGGACATTGAGGTAATTTGTGCGAAATGCGACAACTTCGTATTTGCGGTAGTGTATAGGCCACCTGATGGTAACTTGAGCGAATTTTTCGCGTGTCTAGAGGCTATTTTTTCGTTTGTAAACGGAAACGAATACTCTTTAATTTTAGGGGGCGATCTAAACATTGATATGCTGACAAAAACTCCTAAACAGGGCGAATTATCCGCGATTCTCGATTCCCATTTTTTGTTTAACGTAATAACCACCCCCACACGTATCACTGCAACTAGTGAAACTCTTATTGACCTTTTTATTACTAATCTACCGCTTCATGACCTATTTTATGGTACCATTAATGTGACACTTAGCGACCACTTGCCTATCTATTTAGTCACTGATACGTACAATACGGCAAAAGAATTCGCTGTGAATATAATACATGAAGACATCAACGCGGTTACACTGTCACAGTTCCGAGATGAACTCTCCAGGACAAGCTGGAACGGGGTTTTTGCGTGCTCTACGGCCGATACCGCATATGACCATTTCATAGAAATTTTTTCATCTGTATATAAAAAACATTTTCCGTACAAATAAATAACAAAGCCAAAACGCGCACGTAAACCTTGGGTAACGTCAAGTCTATTAAAAATGATACGTACAAAAAACAGGCTGTATCAGGTGTTCTTGAAAAATCGCGATTTGAATGCACTGAAAGCGTTTAAGGCCCATAGAAACAAGCTTGCAAAAACTTTAAGGCAAGCCAAACGCGGCTATTACTATACTATTTTTAACGGTATCGTAGATGTCAAGCAAATGCGGAAAAAACTAAATATAATTATATCTTCGAGTAAAGGGACGGCCGGTGTCGGCGAAATTACAATTGACAATCATATATTTAAAGGAAAAGCATTAGCCAATAAATTCAAGGCGTACTTTACTTCTTTGTCAGAAAGTACTTACGACGGAAATGCGTTAGGCTACATGCCAACACCTATAGCCCCCTCAATATTTGTTGACCCTACGGAGCAAACTGAGGTAAACAACGTTTTCATGAAACTTAAAAAAAGCAAAAGTGAGGACATTGACGGCATAAAAATGGAACCGGTTATCTTTGTTATTGATTTATTATTACCCTGCCTAACCCATATTTATAATATCGTTTTAAGCACAGGTACGTTCCCTAAGCGGATGAAAAATGCCAAAGTCACAGTACTTTACAAAGCTGGTGACAAAAACGAAATGAGTAATTACCGGCCAATATCAGTACTACCTATATTTTCAAAGGCTCTAGAAAAAATCATTTTCACTAGGTTTTATAAATTTTTGGACTCTCATTCTGTGCTTACAACAGCACAATACGGGTTCAGGTCTGGTGTATCGACAGAGACAGCGCTGTTGCATCAAAAAGAGTTCATACTGGGCAACATTGAAGCAAGAAAGCTAACTCTAGGCGTATTCATAGATTTTACGAAGGCGTTCGACCGGATTGATCACCAAACCTTGTTAGAAAAATTGTCTTATTACGGGGTTAGAGGCATCGTGCGCGATTTAATAGAAAGCTACCTTAGTGACCGTTACCAGTGTGTGTGTATAAATAGGCAAACATCTACGACCAGAAAAATCAAACGCGGTGTACCGCAGGGAAGCATATTAGGACCTCTTTTATTTAACCTTTATATCAACGATATTGTAAACGTGGATCAATCAATAACGTGCATTATCTATGCAGACGATACAAGCTTATTCTTTACGGGAACAAATATAGACGATTTGATAATAGCAGCTAATAAGTTCTTAGTCAATTTTTCGAAATGGTCGTGTCATAATTCTTTACAGATCAACAGCTCTAAAACCAAGGCCGTTCTTTTCCGTGCGAAAGCAATGGCATGTACGTGCACACAAAAACTGTTGCTAAATAATTTTAATATTGAACTTTCAGAGACTGCCAAAACTTTAGGCGTCATCTTTCATCAACATATGTTATGGGATTTTCACACTGAACAAGTGTGTATTAAGCTAACAAAAGCCCTTGGCGTGCTAAGAAGATGTCAGACGTTTCTACCGGTGCCCCAGAAACTTCTTATTTTTAATACGCTTTTTTGTTCTCATCTACGCTACTGTCAGTTGGTATGGGCTTCTGGAACTCAAAAATCAAAACAAAAGTTGTATACACTCCAAAAATGTGCTTTACGGGCTGTTGCGAATTTAGGTTACCGAGATAACACATCCCATTTATTTGTCAAGTTTAAGGTTTTAAAATTTTGTGTTGCATATGAACATAACCTGTTGTTGTCTTTGAGGTCTGAAATTCGAAAAAAGTGTGCAAACCTGAGAGGCTTAGCGTATTTACAGCCGAAAATTTTGTTGCGTCCGACGCGAAGTTCTGACCACTGGCACATCCCCCGACCGCGAACAAATTACGGACTCCTAATGTTAAAACACTCTGTTCCACACATACTAAATAAGTTCAAGCTCACAGAAGACCACTTGCGTCTCCTTTCAAATAGGGATATATTAAACCTGTTTGTATAAGGAACTGTAAACCTAGAGAAATTGTACCCAGTACTTGTAAATGCATGAAAATTTCAAGTGTACCCCTTTTTGTTGTAGCGTCTTATTGTGGTATAAGTTGCCTTTTTTCCCAATAGTTTTATGTGCTTGTGAACACCCAAGTGTGCATTTTTTGTACTTGAAATGCAACCACTAGAATATTGTTTCTTTTCTTTCATACGTGAGTACCGTATGGGGTTTGGTGTGCCGTTGTTTCTGTTGCCTTGTACAAATGGGAGGTGGGGCTAGTCAAGCTGCTATAGCGCAGCTTTTTTCCCACTTTCCATGCCACAATTGTTTCTATTTTGTGCAAACCACGGTGTATCGTTGTGGTGAAAATAAACTTCAACTTCAACTTCAACGTTATCCGTGAAGAGGTTTAACAGGCACTGGGAACTTCTATGCCTTCAGAAGCACCCCGTCAGCCCCAAGCGATGACCCCTCCGCAGCTCTCCGTCAACCCCGCCCTGCTCCAACTCGTCGTCAAGAGGCCCAGCCATACCGCCGTTCAATGGCGCCCGCCCTATTTCCTGTAGACCAATACCAGACGCGAAGGAAGACCGACGTGTGGCGAACGCCCGATAATCGCCCGCTGTGCTACCACTGCGGAGAGGCCGACAACATCTACAGTTGCTGCCCTTACAAGAGTCTCGGTCTGCGAGGATTCTCCGTCGACACACCACGCCCCCAACCCGGCCAGCGCCCTGCTGAGATCGACGAATACACATGTCCAACATGCACCGAGGACCTGCCCGCTTCAACCGTTCGCCGTCGCCCTACCGGTACCAGTCGCCAAACCACCGTAACACCGCTGCCTTCTCACGTGGAAGGTCCCCCAAGCAGCAACTTCTGGAGGTGAAGTTGCAGAATGGCGAAAAAACGAAAACCCTCCAACGACGCATGGCCGCACCGCACATCGTACCTGCATCCCAACGACTCGACCTAACCCGGACGTGACTCCAGAACCCGACGACAACACGACGCGACGCGTACCCGAAATGACAGAGCCTGCAGCTGAGAAGATGACGAGAATAACGACGCATGGTGCCCGACCGTCAGCACGCACAAGCCAAGATACAACGCCCCGACGCATCAGAAACTCGAGGAAAGCGGTATCCGGCGTCCAGTTGTCCATCGACGGCTTTGACGTTGTCGCCCTCATCGACACTGGAGCCGACTACTCGGTAATGAGCGGCTCATTCGCGTCGAAGCTGAACAAAGTTACAACAACATAGGACGGTCTGCATATACGCACAGCAGGAGGCCATCTCGTAACGCCAAGTCTCGTAACGCCATCTCGTAACATCACGCGTCACCATAGGCGGCACCACGTACCCTGCTGAGTTTGTTATTTTGCATAACTGCTCCCGCGACGTAATTCTAGGAATAGACTTTTTGACGGAGAACGGCGCAACGGCGATGTTACCCGTGCGTCGGCGTCCGCCGCAGCCAGCCTCCCCCTACACTATAAAAAGAAATAAGAGTTACCGGCGCCTGGTTTCGATCCCACGACACTGCGGGCGGAACGCAAGGTACATGGTGCTCTACCCACTGTGCCACAAGGCCGACACAGAATGAAAGGCTACGAACGCGCCTTATATCCTTGACTCATTCAAACTACGTCAAGAAGCTGCTGATACAACGCATTCACTACCTGTGGGCGGAACGCGAGGTACATGGTGCTCTTCCCACTGCGCCACAAAACTGACACAGAATCAAAGGCTACGAACGCGCCTGGTATCCTTGACTCCTTCAAACTACGTCATCAGCGGCGTGCGTTGGCGACTCAGCGGCTTGCTAGCGGCGTGATAGCTGCGTGGTGTACACGTGATAGCACCAACCCCCCAAACACTAAACGTTAACGGAATACACCCACCCCCTTTGCGACGCATTTACTCGAGTCCCCCTGGCGGGGAGATGGGCCCATTTTTTCTTCCGATCATTCCACGATGCCGAAGCCGAACCCCGATCACCGTGCTGCTGTCAGGATAGCCGACGATAACATCACCCTGCCACCCCGCGCAAGCTTGATGATCGCCGTCTACTGTGAGAATGCTGCTTCTGACATCGACGCTATCGTAGAAAGTGATCGAAGGTTGCTTCTCGACCGCGGTGTCTCCGTTGCAAGAGGCATTGTGCTCTTTAAGCAACGCCAATCTCACGTTTTGGTCACTAATTTCACCGAAGAGTACCAGCATTTAAACAAGGGAGCTGCAATTGCGTTCCTCGAAGAAACGCAAGAAGCAAGTGACGTGATCGCGGTCGCCGACTTTGAACGCTCAGTTGCTGACACCTGCAAGCTTCCGCAGCCCTTTGACGTGAATCCGGTGCTACCGCAAGAACAACGGAACAAATTATTGGCTTTGCTGCGTCGCTACAGCGAGTGTTTCTCGTCCAGTTCAAAATTACGTCAGACACCCCTATCGAAGCACCGTATTATAACTGAAGATGGAGCCCGACCTACTCGACAGTCACCATTCCGCGTTTCTTCCAACGAACGGGAAGCCATCCGGACTCAAGTCGGCGACATGCTCAGTGACGACATTATACATCCATCGAAAAGCCCCTGTGCTGCGCCGGTCGTACTCGCAAAGAAAAAAGACGGCGCATTAAGGTTCTGCGTTGACTACCGGCGACTAAACAAAATCACTAAAAAGGACGTGTATGCCCTGCCACGAATCGACGACGCCCTTGCCCACCTCTGCCATTCCAAGTACTTCTAATCGATGGATTTGAAGACCAGCTACTGGCAAATTGAAGTGGACGAGAGAGACCGAGAGAAGACTGCGTTTGTAACCCGGGACGGCTATACGAGTTCAAGGTGATGCCTTTTGGGCTGTGCACGGCGCCAGCAACGTTTCAAAGAGTCATGGACACTGTGGTAGCTCGCCTTAAGTGGCACACTTGCCTCGTATACCTCGACGACGTTGTGGTATTCGCCCGGAATTTCGACGAACACCTTGCAAGGTTGAAGTCTGTACTCGAGGCCATTCGTACATCGGGGTTAACGCTGAAGCCAGAAAAGTGTCGTTTCGCGTATGAAGAGCTGAAGTTCTTGGGCCACGTCGTCCACGCCGCGGGAGTCCTACCGGACCCGGCAAAAACTTCGGCCATTGCGAACTTCCAAAGGCCGAAAGACAAGAAGGGCATGCGAAGATTCTTCGGACTGGGCGCATACTACCTGTGCTTCGTCGCAAACATCGCCCGCATTGCAGAGCCACTCACACGGTTGACGAAAGATAGCACTCCTTTTAGCTGGGAAAACGACCGAGAAAAGGAATTCTGCGAGCTGCAAAAACGCCTGCAAAGCCCTCCCGTGCTCGCTGATTTCGGCAAAAACGCCGGAACAGAACTGCACACCGACGCCAGCGATATAGGCTTGGGTTCTATTCTCGTCCAAAAGCAAAGCGGTAGCGAAAAAGTAATCGCCTTTGCCAGCCGTGGTCTGTCGAACGAGGAGAAAAATTACTCAGCCTCTGAAAAAGAGTACCGCGCAATTATATGGGCCATTTCAAAATTTCGCCCATACGTATATGGTAGACCATTCAAGAGTGGCCGGGTGGCCGGGCGGTATGACGTAAAAATAGTGTTTTCAGCTCCTAATAAGTAAGATCTGCCCAAAAGTGAACAAAAGGGCAGGAAAACGTCAAGCAGCATGTGGTATTAATCACAAAAAGAAGTTCGTCCAATGTGCCACGGGGGTTGTTTATTCCATACCACTTGTATGCGGCAAGGTATACATTGGCCAAACCGGGCGTTGTTTAAATACAAGACTTAAGGAACATAACTATTCGAAAGAAAAACGGGACCTCAGCCACATGTCTTCCCATTGCCGCGCATGCGTTCCAGAATGTACCCCTGAATGTACCCCTGTGTTTGAGCGCACAACCATTTTATTTAGGCATAAGAATCAGCAGACAAGAGAAATTGTCGAGGCCAGACACATTTTAAAAGCTGGTTCAGATTGTATTAGTCACCCATCTATTGCATTGCTTAGTCGCGAAGTCGCCAACATAGATGGGCACTAAACATGAATTTGAAGCCTCTTCAGGGCATGCGTGGTGAAGAGGGGGAGGATATTTCATGTGTGATGGTGTTATCGTCGCGGAATTATCTGTCATTCATGTGCTTCTGAGTTTTTTATTTGTGTGTGCAGCCGATAGCGCTGAGAATGTGACGTATGTGGGGCGCCTGGGTATTTAATGTTCGAATTTTGTAACAATAAACCAGTTGTGAGTCTGCGCTTGTGGTGTCTTCAGTGTGTTCACGTCCTCGTTAATTTGCGCGCAGTTTGATTTTTAAGACCATTCAAGGTTGTCACAGACCACCATGCCCTGTGTTGGCTCGCCAATTTGATGGACCCCTCTGGCCATCCTGGGCGGTGGAGCTTGCGCCTGCAAGAGTTAGACGTTACAATCGTCTACAAATCCGGCAGGAAACACTCCGACGCCGACTGCCTGTCCCGCGGCCCCGTCGACCCGCCACCACTAGACTCCGATGAAGACAGCGCGTTCTTCGGAGTCGTTACGGAGAGCGACGTAGCCGCCCAGCAGCGTGCAAACCCCGACTTGCGCGTCATGATCGACTACCTCGAAAGACGAAATGTCGCCGTGCCTAGGGTATTCAAGCGGAACTTGGCAGCATTCAGCCTAAAAATCTCCGTCCTCCTGAAGAAGAATTTCAGCCCCGGAACGAGAACGCATTACCTACTTGTCATCCCTGCAGAGCTCCATGACGAAATTTTGGAAGCCTGCCCAACGACCCGCCTTCCGGACATCTCGGCACAGCTCGCACTATCGCAAAAATCAAGGATAAGTACTTCTGGCCCCGCCTTACATCCGACGTCACCCACTACGTTCGGAGTTTCCGTGACTTCCACCGACAAAAAACGCCGCCGAGAAGACCCGCCGGCTTTCTGGAACCAATCGCCATCCCGTCGAGGCCCTTTCAACAGAGTGGAATGGACGTTCTAGGCCCGTTGCCTACGTCACAATCACAGAACAAGTGGATTGTCGTGGCGACAGACTACATGACGCGCTACGCAGAGACCGCCGCTCTTCCTAGGAACACTGCACAGGAAGTCGCAAAGTTCTTGATAAGCCAAGTTGTGCTGCGACATGGAGCCCCGGAAGTCCTAATCACGGACCGCGAAACGGCCTTTACTGCGGAGCTGATGCAAGAAATATTACGCAACAGCAACACGGATCACAGAAGAACGGCGGTGTACTACCCCCACACGAACGGACTAACAGAACGTCTGAAGAAGACAATCGCAGATATGCTGTCAATGTACTTTGATGTTTAACATCGGACTTGGGACGGAGTGCTCCCGTATGTCACGTTTGCGTACAACACGGATATCCAGGAGACGACGCAGTTGACGCCGGTCGAACTTGTCTACGGAAGAAGGCCAACTACGATGCTCGACGCCACGCTTCCGCACGTAGAAGACGACGACCTCAAACCGACGTCCAAGGATACCTTCAGTGTGCGGAGGAGGCCCGCCAGCTGGCTGGTGTTCGTATAACGCGCCAGCAGCTCGTGGATGCCGGGCGCTACAACTTCCGACGCCGAGACGCGGCGTACCACCCAGGGGACCGTGTTTGGGTTTCGACTCCCATCCGACGACGCGGACTCAGTGAGAAGCTTCTGCGACGATATTTAGGACCCTACCAAATTCTACGACTTGTCGGCCAACTTACCTACGAGGTGATCCTCGATGGTGATTCCGGAACATCACGACGACGCACGCTGCCCGAAGTCGTCCACGTGGTTCGCTTGAAACCTTACTTTTTTGTTGTTGTTGTTTGTTCGGACTGTCTTTTATTTTAGCATCCGGTCGATGCACTCTTAGAGGGGTGTAATGCCGCGAACCATGTATGGGCTTGCTTATTTATTGTTTGTTTTTACTGCCGGGCCACGCCCGGTTGTGTTATCTGCGTTCCAAGCAAAGCGCGTCTTCCATTCTTTATTTTTATGCCGCATGGGGTATCACATTCAGATAAGCGAACTGTTTCGCCCTAACTTCACTAGCCCAGAATAATCGTCTGTGATCTACAATGTTCTGGATGTGAATCGACGGTTCCAGAAACACTCGCGCCGAAATATAAAAAGCCTGCAGAGCAGACGCCTCGGAATTCGATTCTGCGACGCTCGCCGACGCAAGTCACTTTGTTGACCGCTGCTTCGCCGCCTCTGTATTCTTTTGAGTTGTTAGGGGAGCGCAAGTTCGCTCCAATAAACTTGTTTCTCCTTCAAGACAACTGCGTCGTCCTTGGCTTCGTGACAGTATGATGTTCGCGTTCTTCCAAGATTCCGGTACACTCGCGGTAATTAGGCATTGCGTGTAAAGGGTTGCCAGTTTTTCAAGTACAATTTCCCCGCCATTCTTCAAGAGGTCTGCTGTTATGTGATCCTCACCAGGTGCTTTGCCCCCTTTAATTACTTTCAAAACCATCCTTATTTCTTCCGTCATTACTGGCGGGATGTCTATCTCCTGTGAAGTACTTTCCCATTCGGCCTTATCCTGGATGTCCTGGCGTCTGTCCAGATCTCTATTGAACTCCTTGGCTTCTGTAACTGTTTTATCTCTTTTTGTGATGACATTGCCTTGCTTCTATTTAAGTGTGTACATCTGATTTTTTCAAACGCCAAGACGCCTGTTCACTGCTTTCAGGCTGCCTTCGTTCTTTGCAGCATTTTAGACCATCTTTATATTATACTTCCGTATGTGAGCTATCTTACGCTTGTTGATTAACTTCGAAAGCTCCTCTAGTTGTATTCTGTCAGCTGGGGTGCGCATTATCATAGTTTTCCATTTCCTAATTAAATCTATCGTGTCGTGGGAAAGTTTACCCGCATGCTATCTAGCCATCGTACCCTCAAATTCTACTGCGCAATCCGTGATAATGCATGCTAGATTGTCGATGGCTTCCTGTGTCGTGAGCTCTGCTTCCTCGGTAAGAGCTGAATATCGGTTCTTCAGCTCGATCCTGAATTCTTCAACTTTACGTCTTACTGTTAGCTCATTAATGGGCTTCTTTCGTACTAGCTTGTTACGGTCCCTCCTCAATTCTAGCCTAATTTGAGATGTTACGATACGGTGGTGACTACACCTTACTCTTACGATCACTTCCACATCCTGCACGACGCCAGGGTTTTCGCATAATAATAAGTCTAATTCATTTTTGTGCTCCCATTTCAGGCTTCTCCACGTTCACTTCCGGCTCTCCCGTTTTCAGAATAAAGTATTCATGATGCATAGCTTATTCCGTTCTGGGGACTCAACTAGTAAATCCCTCCTGCTATTTCCACTACCCAGACCATAGTTCCCAACTTCCTTGTCTCGAGCATGTATGTATGTATGTACGTATGCATGCATGCATGCATGCATGCATGCATGTATGTATGTATGTATGTATGTATGTATGTATGTATGTATGTATGTATGTATGTATGTATGTATGTATGTATGTATGTATGTATGTATGTATGTATGTATGTATGTATGTATGTATGTATGTATGTATGTATGTATGTATGTATGTATGTATGTATGTATGTATGTATGTATGTATGTATGTATGTATGTATGTATGTATGTATGTATGTATGTATGTATGTATGTATGTATGTATGTATGTATGTATGTATGTATGTATGTATGTATGTATGTATGTATGTATGTATGTATGTATGTATGTATGTATGTATGTATGTATGTATGTATGTATGTATGTATGTATGTATGTATGTATGTATGTATGTATGTATGTATGTATGTATGTATGTATGTATGTATGTATGTATGTATGTATGTATGTATGTATGTATGTATGTATGTATGTATGTATGTATGTATGTATGTATGTATGTATGTATGTATGTATGTATGTATGTATGTATGTATGTATGTATGTATGTATGTATGTATGTATGTATGTATGTATGTATGTATGTATGTATGTATGTATGTATGTATGTATGTATGTATGTATGTATGTATGTATGTATGTGTGTGTGTGTGTATGTATGTATGTATGTATGTATGTATGTATGTATGTATGTATGTATGTATGTATGTATGTATGTATGTATGTATGTATGTATGTATGTATGTATGTATGTATGTATGTATGTATGTATGTATGTATGTATGTATGTATGTATGTATGTATGTATGTATGTATGTAACACAGGAAACGAAGTGGCTTTGAAGATGGTCACCAGATAGAAATAACACTTTGGAGAAGGTAGCTGCCTCAGACCCCAGCCAACGTTTCGACAAGGGGACTTGTCTTTTTCAAGCATCAGGGTTCATCTCTGGCACACTGTTTTAGATTCGAAGGCATCTCATTCACCCGCCTTGTCTCTGCATCCGGCGTCGGCGTCGTCGTCGTTGTCAGCGTCCACCCGTCCCCCATTCTCCTCCCCGCGCCAGCTTCGCTCTCCGCCGCTCACCCCCTCTCCCCTCCGATAGCGAAAACTCTCTCGCGAGGGGCATTCGATTGGATTCGATGGGATTGGATTGGATTGGATTGGATTGGCTTGGCTTGGCTTGGCTTGGATTTGAATTGGTTGGATTGAATTGGATTTGGATTGGATTGGATTAAAGTGGATTGTGTTGGATTGTGTTGCGTCATAGCCGCGGAAGACGCACTGGCGCCGGCGCGTCCCCTCACCGTTATGCGCGCTATAAAACGCGGTGCCTGCGCCGCTCCGCTCCATCGTTTCAGCGCCGTTCCTCCGCTGTCCTACGCTGCCTTCAATGGAAACGTGCCGTGAACCCCTATGCGTCGCATCTACACAGGGGTTCCCGCGAGGGGAGGTGGGAGTTTTTTATAGATACAGATTGAGTTGGAGAGAGGGGGGTAGGTTGTTACGAGCGGGGCCAGAAGGAAGACAACAAAGTTGGTAAACGTTATGTTGAACAGAGCGAAATAGTGAGAGAGAAACGGAGGTGTGGTTATTGTGACAGGACCACGCAAGAGAGAAAGAGGGAAGACTACGATATGGTCGGGGGAAACAGGGGAAAATAGTTTAAGCTTGGCTGTGGAGGTGCCAGGCGACCTCAAAGGAAGCTTGCGGGAAGTTTGGGGCCGAGAAGGGCGTCTTGAGGGTGCAATTGAAAGGTTACTGAACTGTGTGTAAGAGAGAAAACTCGTAAACAACAACAGCCCGTATAGTCCGAAGAATTCCGGCAGGGAAGGCCAGTGTTCGCCGCAGAATAGAAGGGGTATACGCAGGTACAATCCACGGGGAGCTTTGCGGTAGATTCAAGGAGTTCTTTTCTGTTTTCTTAATTTTTTACTTTTTTACTTTTTGCGTGTGTGTAAAGCAGGTAGTAAGACGAAATGCCGAAGGTCGAGGAAGGCGAGTGCGCGTTGTATGTCGAAATCGGCTAGGAGCAAGACAGGAAAAAAAAGCACAGCATAAAGCAACAGGCACATGCGTGGAAAGCACAGATGAAACGAACGCGCACTCCCGCCGCTACCCCCCCCCCCCGAATAGGCCTCCTACGCTGCCCAGGGGGCGCTGCGCAAGTGGCTTCCGGGCAGTACTTTCGGGTAGTACAAAGCTGCACGGGTCCCATAGGATCCTGTGTTGACAGAAGCAAAATGAGCTCGACGCTCCCGATATTTTTGCGACATCGTCACCAGCTCATCCCCGACGCGTCCGATCTATTTCAGCGATCAACTTGGCATTAGGGGGAAATGCTTTGCAGCGCTAAACACGTTTACAGCGCCGACGAAAGTGCCGGGACCGTGAGGGCGTCTGCTACTCGCAGGTTCACCGATCGATGGTCGTACGAAGTGAAATGTTAAGTGAAATTTCTAGTTTAAAGTAATACTCTAGGTGACAAAGACTTCTCAAAAACAGCCGATCAAAAAAGAAGAGTGACGCTATCGGCGATGTCCCGCTTTAAAAAGCCAGCGAGTCCGGCGGACCGCAGGCTCGCCTGCTGGGGTGCGCCGCTCTTTTGCGCACCTGCACACTATGCGTGGACTTTAATTAAACTGTGCTCGTTTGCGTCGCCGTTACGAATACATGGCGTAGCGTTAGCTTGCTGTTTTGTTGCGTGTCTCTATGACAAAATGCCGCGACCGTCAGAAGCGTGAAATCTGTTTTGCGATTCCGATATTAGTGGCGGTAAAACGAGGTGGTCGGGCGAACTGAGAGGCCGCTCACTTTCCTTGCTTGCTCTCACTTTACTCAATTACGCTCTTGCATTATATATTCTCAGTTAGCACTTAATAGGCTAGAATGAGGGTCAGAAACGTTTTTAAGTGTAGGGCCGAGTGGCATGTATACCCGACACGGATGAGGGCTGTACGGCGAATTGGGTGGGAGGAAGAGAAGGGCTTTGAACGCAAAAAAAAAAAAAAATTAGCGAATTGCCAATAATATTTGACATAAATCTGGCGAAGTTGAGGAAGAAGGGAAATCATTCAGCTGGAAGCGACCGATTCTCGGTTCTTGTCTCGCTGTCTAATTCCATTTGAAGTCAAATCTGGCGTGTCGGCGTTGTGATTCGACGATCCCTGCACTAAAAAACAAAACAGTCAGTGATGATCGTATGTAAATATTCGGGGCCCCGCGCCGTGTATGCGGCTGTGTTATGTTATGTTGTGTTATGTGATGTTATAGAAGCACAAATCTCAACAGGCAGCGGGCGTGTGATTTCGTGCATGTTTTGCGTCCTTTATTAGCGCTTAAATTTTTTATTTCGCTCTATTGCCCCACCTACTCGTTAGTATACATGTACCCTGCCGTTCGTAAATCGTGCGGCGTAAAACGTTACGCAAGAGTTATTTAGTTTGCGAACATACGAAACAAAATTTCCACTCGTTTCAAAGGTGGTACTAGAGTGTACTAGAAGTTTAGCGGTGCCAGGTCAGCAGTGTCAGCTGAGTCGGATGCGCAATTCTTGCGTTCGCTTGCATGCTCCCGCTGAAGCAACCTTTTGCAGTTACCCCAGGATATAGGATGAGCAGCGTTTCGTGTTTATGCTACTCGTGAACTTTCCTTTGTCGACCGCACGCAAGAAGAAAAGACTGTAACTGTCGTCAAACAGTTAAACCACCCGACCTGGCGATACTGTCCCACGCCGCGACCACCGCGACAGCTCGCTTAAAAGAAAGCCGACAAATCGGCTTCTTTTAGCGGATATTATTTTGTTTAGCCTCTGCAACTACTTTAATGGCTATTTCATACAGTATGCAGTCATTTACACGCCACAAAGTGCCACAACCAACTTTCACTCTGGCTTGTAATTGAAAACACATGGAGGGCTACGAGGGTCGTCTGCTTTTGTACTACCCAGAGGCGTCGGCCGCTAGGGGCGCTGCATGTCGCCAAAACTCCAGCGCAGGGGGCCTATGCGGGGTAGGTTCGATTGAAAGGGTGCGGGGTTCGGGCGGTCCGGGTTGAGTCGTGGCTTGTCTCTGACGGGGTGCCGCGGGCAGATAGCTACCGACGGGCTCGAAGTATCCTCTTTGTAAATAACCGTAAAAAAATTACACCATCTTCCCTTGAGGAACCCTGATGAGGATGCAAAGCGCCGTGGCGGTTCCGTGTGGTTCCATTGTGTTGCCGTTAAGTTGAGTGATCTGGTTTTTACTAGTGCCAGAGGGAATTTCGCGTCCGGATCCACACCGGTGGCAAAGGCACGCAAGTACTGTTGTGTCACGGGGAGTAGGCGGTGGTTCTCCAGGCGCCGAAACTCGTCGATCGTGTTCTTGTCGATGTTGTCTCTGTGGTAGAATCGGTAGTCTCCGTCAGCGGTGCTGAGGTAAAGGTTGTTGACATTGGTGCACCGGCTGAGAGCAATGTACACGCCCTCCTCTTCGCAGCTTTGTCTTCTCCTTCTTCTTCGGCGGTTCCCCTACGGGAAGATGACGACGGTGCTTGAAAGCGAACCTATCTCGTGATGGATACTTTGGTTGGCCAATCCCTAGGGGCATCTTGCCACTATCAGCATCACAGGCGCTGCGGACGGGGCTGATTCAGCTGCAAGGCGCGTGGCGCTTCCCGCCACAGCTTTCCAACGGGAAATTCAACATCCTCCTCTAAACCCGCCGCGGTGGCTCAGTGGCTAAGGCGTTGCGCTGCTGAGCACGAGGTCGCGGGTTCGATTCCCGGCCGCGGCGGCCGCTTTTCTGATGGAGGCGAAAAGCAAAAACGCCCGTGTGTACGAGATTTCGGCGCACGTTAAAGATCCCCAGGTGGTCAAAATTAATCCGGAGCCCTCCACTACGGCGCGCCTCATCGCCTGCGTTGCGTCGGCGTGTTAAACCCTACAATCAATCAATCAACATCCTCCTCTAAAGGTTTCAGTTCGTCGTTTCTGTTTACGTTCAGCTTCGCGTGCCTTCGTTGTATCAGTAGCTTCTTGACGTAGTTTGAATGAGTCAAGGACATAAGGCGCGTTCGTAGCACTAAGCTCCTGTCCCGGATTTGTAACGTAGTGGGAAGAGCACCGCGTACCTCCCGTTGCGGCCAGGGAGTCGTGGGATCGATACCGGGCGCCACTAACTATTTCTTTTTTTAAAGTGAAGTGTCGCGCAGCTGTGGGTGTAAGGAGGAGAGTTGCGCATGCGCAGTGTGAGTGCGGACGCCGACGCGGGACATGCCGAGACCATGCGATGCTTTCGCATCTAAAAGAAGGCGACAAGAAAGACCTTTCAGGAGGGGGACACGGTGTAGGTGTTTGATGACGAGAGGCCGGGTACCGCGTTCCCTAAGTGAAAGGGGCCAGGTACGGTAACCGAGCGGTAAAGGGAGAATTTATATTTTGTCGACCTGCGGGAGGGAATCCGACGGCTAGTACACGCGCGTTGCGACCACAGTAGGGCAATGCAGATAGACGTTGCATTTGAGGAAGATCAAGTGTTCGGAGAGGTCTAGTGCGCACGCCAATCTGCAGGGCTCCGCAGACACCCCAATCCGTGGGGTGCCTGCGGAGCACAGTGGTGTATTTGACAATGCACTCGGATGGCGAGGGTGCACGAACATGGTGCAGTGTTGCAGGAGGGCTTCACACCAAAACCGTGCAAACGGTATCGCACGGCCATTGCCCTAAAGGGGGAAGTAGGAGCGCAGGTGGATGAGCTACCAGATGGGGACTTATTTTCCCGTGCGAGAGCCCACAGGCGCATTCCCTCGCCTGCGTGACGAAAAATGACGGCTCAGTCAGAATGTGCGTTGATTACCGTAGACGTAACGCATGAATGGTACCAGGCGCGTATTCGATGACACTGCAGCATGAGCTCATAATGAACGACGAGCAGGCAAACTATATTACTCTTTGGGGCCTACAATAAGGATACTGGCAACTGCCTCTAGTGCCTGCGGCTCGTTCACTCACTGCCTTCACATGGCATCGGGGGCAGTTTGGGTGGACATTTATGCCTTTTAGCCACAAAAACGCGGGGCAATCATTGAAGGGCCACGAATGAGCTGTTCCATCCGCACTCTGAATATGTCTGTGCGTATCTAAATGACATAGCAGTATTCGGTGAGACCCTGAGCGAACACGTACAACATTTAAAGGCTTTCTGCACGGCGTTACACCGGGCAAGGCTCAAGGTGGAACTGCAGATTTCGCCTTATGAATCCGAGTGATTTAGAAGCTTTGCTGGTTATTGTATCGATATGGTGATTCCATAGCCCGTTTGCCCGTACGCATAAGTTCATGATTAAGTTCCCGCTTACGAATAAGACGCCAATAAGTCGAAGTCGGCCACGGCAAATAAGCAGGTTGACAGAAAAGCCGAGGGAAACGCTACCTTAACGAGCGTTTGTATCAGTTTCGGTCAAACGACTTAATACCTAGACAGCGCTGAAGTCATAGTTGAGAACTTATTCCCGCACTTATTGCGTTCAGGCAAACGGGCCCAGGTTAGATGAGACGTTATGTGGACCCCCAAGTATTTTACCATGGTTACGGTTCGTACAGGCATACCATTGAGAAAATATTGACGGGGCTCAGACCGCAGAGACAGATGAAAAGTGAAATATGCGTTGGAGGAGCTTCCAATAATTTTTACGAACTCCTAGCGCATGCATGCGCGTAGCACGGACATGGGCGCTACACATGCCGTGTGCGGAGCGCACAACGGCGCGGGAGGTCACGGGACGCTGGCACGTGGAATTCAGGGACAACACAGGCATAGAATTTCTTACAGTATACACTAGAGAGGAATCTGGCGCTAGCGTCTATGCGGCTCACATCAAGGTCGTCTGTGTCGTCATGGACCGCCATTATACATCGCGATCACCTACATTTCATCATTGGCTTGGATTGAAACGGTTTAGTGATTGCAAATTTAAACAAAGTGCCACAACAACTCGAAAAATAGTGTGCAATTATGTAAGTGGAACATAAAAACAGGCTGTTTTAAAACTAAGGAAAAATGAAGTAAAGCGTGTTTTTGCCAGAACGGTTGCGCCTGCTATTCCGCAGGCCAAGGTTGTAGTTACGAACGATGTTATATTTAGGGGGTAACTCTTTAGAGACTGGGATTTTTTAATGCGGCGCATCTCTTGCTCTGAGGCATGTCCCTCCTGCGTCGTCAGCGTCCGTCCGCACGCCACCTGCGCATGCGCGACTCTCATCTGTTCGCCTCTCCCACAGCTGTGCGCAACAGTCTCACTCCGGCGCATTAGCATAACGCAGCTGGCGCGCTTGGTTGGCGCGCGGTTCGCTGCGTTAACGCTGCGTTAACAGGTGCTCCGGTGCGCAACGGGTGCACCGACCGCCAGCTAGTTTAACAAGAAAAACGTGGCGTTAAACAGTAGTGGACGATGACAAGATAGGACGCATACAAGCACCCGTATCTGCCGTATCTCGTCTTTGTCGAAGTACGTTTTGTTTCTTCTTTCCGTCGGCTACAAATTCCGCGGCGGCATACTATCCGCTCAGTCATGCGTCCTTCGACTGCGGCATGAGCAACGTCAAGTGCGATCACGCATTGCCTGCTATTTCTCTGAACACGGCTACCACAGAAAAGAGAGGAGTTCGGCTTCCTTGTAGCTCATTAACGTGTTAATGCATAGTGAAGAAAGCAAATCCCGAAAACCGCTTAAGAATCCAATTGTCATGCCAAGCCTAAGCCAAAAAGGGGGTTCTTCCCATGAACCCCTACGACGACATGGCTTACGAGGCGCAGTTTCCTCTCTAGTATACTTACTAAAAAGCTCTATGAACACAGGAAGAAAACCCGCAGCTGTGCCGGTGAGCACACGATCTGTCTCCCGCGCCTCCGCCGGCGCGTCTCCGCGTGCACAAACTCAAAGATGTGGCTGGAATCATTAAATGCTACGTTGCTATCTTTGTTTGGAGAATTCCGGTGTTCACGTCTTAGATTTTCACATTGGACATGCGATAATGAGCTGGAGTTTAGAGAACGGTCGGCGTTCCCCGTTCATAAAATTATTGTTCTAATATCTACCCCGTGATGTGACGCCTGCCTGTAGCTGCATGGTGCTTAGAAGCAGCGGATTTTTATACATTTATTGTAACAGCCCTTACCGCTAATCGGCGTCTGTTTTCACGGAATATATTATCCTGTGCGAAATTATTTTATGGGTGTCGGGTAGGTGTATTGCTTGGAGGCACGTGGTTGGGAAAGATATCAAATTTACCTTTATTAAAAGCATTAGAGACAATAAAAATCCACGGAATAATCCGTTCAGCTGCACTAGAAAGCAGAAGAAAAAAAAAACGCGTGGTGTCTTCCCTGCAGTTTGGCTAGTCAGTAAACCCTTTTCGGGAGCCCATCTCTTGAAGTTTAGATTGGTTTCCTTCAACGCGCAGTGATCTTCAGGGTTCATTTTCTATAAACATAACACTGTCGCGCTGTTTGGTATAAGAAGCATACGTGCATGGTGAGAAATCTATACGTATATTCAAGGTATGGAAAGGTAATGTATTCGTGATAGTGTATTTCCTATAAGCTGTAGCCACACCATTGGGCACAGCTGTAAAAATAGTGGCAGAAGAGGCAGCTATCTGTGGTTGTTCGGATTGATGAAACAATCAAAATTGTATCACCTGTTCGAAACGACAGAAGAGGAGTACGAGAAAGTGGCGGATGATCAACCTAATCAGGCAAGCCTTAAGTACTGATGTATGCGCACTTTCAAAATGGGGGTTGTCTAGTCTGGGATAGCCCTGACCTGTGCAGGTTAGCCGGTACCTCTACACCAGGCAACGCTGCGAGGAGGGGCCTGAGCTAGTCTGCTGTAACGCCCACTGCTTATATGTGGGTTAGGGGTTAAAAGTAGAAAAGCGGTAGTGGACACTTCCACACCAAATAGCATAGGGTGCATGGCGGGGGGAGTAGTATCTGCAAAAGACGCGGTACAGGAGAGGTGCATGGCCTGGAGTATGGTGTCGAGGGGAGGACAGGCGGTGTGGAGCCATCGGGACATTGTACCTAGGGTTCTCATAGGTGTAACTGGGGGGCTGGATATTGTTGGCGTACTTGTCAGTAGTGGGCTAGTTTGTCGGTGTATTGTTTATAAAACTAAATTTGATGGTACTTTTGCTCTGCGGAAGGCATTTGTAGTCTGGGATTTCTTGGCTTCGACTAACAGGCCTTGCTCACGTGGCCACGTTCGACTGGATACAGCTGCTTAAGGCCTCTGTGTAAGCACTAGATCAGAGGGCTTGAGCAAAAGCGTTAGGAGCAGGTTTTTGCTGCGGAGGTGGAATTCTTTACCAAACAAGGAAAAATTTGCAATGCACGGAATGCTGGAATCCACCAGATGACACCACTCCACCCGCGAGTAGCGTTCGCATAATGTTTCCCGTAACCAGCACATGTATAAGGCGTGATTGTACACAGGGTTGCGCTTTGTTAAGTTCACATCTAAGTGTTTCTCAATTCTTCGCAAACTATAAAAATATGTACATGTATGCAGGATATATTACCCGGCAGTGTAAATATTTTATTGTTTTTTTGCGTAGTCGTGGGCTTTCAGAGTAATAGGTTGAGGGAAGGTGGGTCTGCAAAGGCGCAACTGAATACCATGACTGGAAATGTTTCATGTGATGCACTTCCTTGGGCCAGATACGTTGGGGCGCATAAGATGGAGTATTTTGTAGCTTCGACAGTTTCAGTAAGTGTTTTGCAGTTCATAGTAAGAACACTATGCTTGTTTGGATTTACTCACTTGCGCCACGCATACTGACGCTTTCATTTTCCTGTTCTCCAGGCCGGGAACACACTGTTTGGTCTCCCAAAGCCGTTCACATTCGAAAATGACTATTGGGCGGTATAGAGGCTACAGTTTGCTGTGATCTTCACGTTTAGTTCCGCCACAATATCTAAAATCTTGTTTTTTCATTTTTTTATTTTATTGTACTTGTTTCCCTGCCTCATATTTGTCAATGCAATGCACTCACAGGAATATTTCGTCGATGTAACCCGACAGCTTCGATTGGAGCGCTTTTTCTTATTACTAGTGAATCGAAGTTAGTTGTTACAAGTCTTAAAAAAAGGCAAGTTAAAAACGGTCATTTAGGTGGATACCACTACGTGGACCGAGCAGTTTTTATTAAGGGAAAGATGTAGGTGCATTAAGTTGATGAAGTGGCAGACGCGGTCCCTTCCCGCTCAGCAGAATAAGAGAAGGTCACTTTTCACAACACACCAATGGAACCCTGCCGCTATAATCTTGTACTAAGAATAAGAACTGACATATCTGCACAGGGTAGAAACGTTCTTGAAAAGGGTACAATTGAGGAAAAAGAGAAGAAAGTACGTGGGTAGGAAGGGCCTCTTTTGAAGTGTTGCGTTTAACGAAATTATAGGAATGGGGAGTTCATACGGAGAATGACGCCTCCAATCGTAAAAACGTAGATGTTTGTTCCATAAACAGAGGAATCATACCAGTTAGCGCAAAACGAACGTTTCACAAAGTTTTCATGTTTTATCTTCAATAATGGGCCAAATCGTGCTCCGCATGATTTCCGTATACTGCGTATATGCGGAATACATACGGCAAATGATTGGGTTATTCCGGAAATTTTACATATCAAAACGGTGTCAAATGTTTGAAGAGGTATGCACTGTTTTATTAGAATGTGGTTCTCAAACGTCTTGTTTGGTTTGCGCTGGCTTTGTGCATTACGCTAGGAAAGAACCCCGTATTCCCATGATTACGCATATATGGAACGTTCAGGAGCGGAGATAGGAAAGTGAAAGAATTTCTGTTCAACAGGAACAGCCAACTCTCTGGTTTGGTTTATGAGAAGCAGAACGAAGCTGTCGTGGTGCCTCTAGCAGAAGCGGAGAGGTTGAAAACAACCCCTGCTTTAAATCAGCTACGAGGTTTCTGTTTTCGTGAACATATCAAAGCTAGGGTAAGCCTAGGGAGTGGCTGCGTTCAGGATATATCCAGAGGTTGAAAACAACCCCTGCTTTAAATCAGCTACGAGGTTTCTATTTTCGTGAACATATCAAGGCTAGGGTAAGCCTAGGGAGTGGCTGCGTTCAGGATATATCCAGCAGAGTGCATGGCGCCGCAAGCACGAAATATCTACGACTATAGGCTGTAAACACACACACACGTAGCTCGTACCATGATGGCGTTAGTAACACTTGGTCACTCGACGAACCTTTGAAGGGAAAGTGCCTCAAATAAAGCATTGCATCATGATTTTCGTTTATCCCTGGAGTGTAAAATCTGTCATGGAGCGGCCGCCTCTCAAAGCAAAAAGAAATTGCATAGCTCATTTGCATTCATGGGGGAGTTTTTACAGAAAAAGTATTGTTCTGTGTATTTATGTGGGGGATGATGACGAATACCAAAGAAATGCAGCAACATCCGCAATATATTAAATATTGGCAGGGGACACCTTTGTTTAGGTCTTGCGGTGCACGGCGCGATGGCGTTGCTTCAACGTGGAGGGGGCGTTTTGGATGGGAGTTCATGCATTTACCATTTGTGTTATCAAAACTTTCAGTTCAGAAAGGATAACTTGATTAGCGGACACAATTTTTTGTCACAGTGGTACAGGGAACACACAGGCCGTTTACTTCTTCATGGCTTAAGATTTGGGAGCGAGATGCTGCCGCTGAGGTGTGTTGACTGGTTTGAGCAAGAACACTGTTGGCATTTCCAAGTGCTTATGAGGCTTTGCAGCCTTTAGTCCCAGCCTGCCTCTTCGTACTTCTGAGGAAATAAAATCTTTGAAATCTTCTAGCGCCGTGACCTGCCTGAACTTGTTGATTATTTATAAAACATATACTAACAAAGACATGTATTAAGAAAGAATCAATTTAAGGTTGGGGAATGGGGGTAAAAAAACACAGGCCCGACGGATGGAACCCTAACTTCAGGACCTACACAGGCAGCACAGAAAACGTCGCCAGCCTTTGGCCTATTTTTGGCCGATGCTTGGCCTGTTTGGCCATTGGCAAAGTTTGGACTGTAGGAGAACCTATGTTCTTTGGCATGCATTTGGTCACGGAATACTTGTTGTCTGTTTGGCCAGCCGAGGGCTTTACACCTAAGGCAAGCGGCTGGCGGCGGAGATTATGTTTTTTCATTGGTAACCATACGTCCGATGACGAACACCACGCGTCCAGCCACAGATTACTTGTTTCTTTTCTGGCCAGGTGAGGTCGGAAGACGAACTGGAAGCGTCTGGCCACGGGGGCCGCGTTGTCTGTTTAACCAGTATAGGTCCCCAGATGAACGGCAAGCATCTGCCCACATAGTACACGCTTTCTTTATGGCCGCCATACGTCTGATCACGAACAGAGAGCGACTGGCCACGCAGTAATCGTTTCCCATTTGGCCAGCAGATAAGGAACACGAACAGCAACAGTCCCAGGCAGCACAGAAAACGTGGCCAGCCTTTGGCTTATTTTTCACCGATGCTTGTCCTGTTTGGCCATTGGCAAAGTTTGGACTGCCAGAGAACTTATGTTCTTTGGCATGCATTTGGTCACAGAATACTTGGTGTCTGTTCGGCCAGCCGAGGTCTTTACACCAAAGGCAAACATGTGGCCACAGAGAACATGTTTTTTATTTGGTCACCACATGTCCGACGACAAACAGCCCGCGTCTTGCCACAAATTACTTGTTTCCTTTTTGGCCAGCTGAGGTCGGAAGACGAACGGCAAGCGACTGGCCACGGGGGCCGCGTTGTCTGTTTGGCCAGTTTAGGTCCCCAGATGAACGGCAAGCATCTGCCTACGGAGTACACGCTTTTTCCATGGTCACCATACGTCTGATGACGAACAAAGAGCGTCTGGCCACGCATTAATCGTTTCCCATTTGGCCAGCGGAAGTCGGAACAGGAACGGCAACAGTCTGGCCACGAATTACGTCTTTCCTGTTTGGCCAACAAAGGTCCGAAGACGAACGACAAGCATCTGGACGCGGAATAATTGTTTTCTCTGCGGCCACCCATGTAGAAAAGATCTCCGGGCAGAGAATTGCGCGTATGTACTTGACGTCCTCTGGAAGGAGGGGTCGCGGTGGACGGGAAATACAGAGGTGCGGGAGAACGATCTGCTTGTCCGCGGGGACTCTATGATTGATTGATTGTAGGGTTTTAACGCGCCGACGCAACGCAGGCGATGAGGCGCGCCGTAGTGGAGGGCTCCAGATTAATTTTGACCACCTGGGGATCTTTATCGTGCGCCGAAATCTCGTACACACGGGCGTTTTTGCTTTTCGCCTTCATCAGAAAAGCGACCGCCGCGGCCGGGAATCGAACCCGCGACCTATTGGGGACTCTATGGCATGCAGTAGCATGGTATGTAGCTTCACGAGGGACTGGCGGTGGCAGTAACCTCTACGGCGAATCTCCCTTTCTGTGAGTCAGCTAATGAAGGCCATTATAGGCAGAAAAATCTCTCCTTTAGTTTATAAGCTCTGATAAAGCAGGTAGGGCTGCTGACATGAGACTTGCTGTAACTGAAATGTTAGTGTATGGGATGCTAAATTCAACTTCAAAAATTTTTTTCGCGCCGAAGCAGGCTTAAACAAAAAGGTATACCTATATGCTACATTTACATGACACCAGGATATTAAGTTAGCGCCGCAAAGGCGACGTGAGGGCATTCTTTTAAAGTAAACAAAAAAAACGGCAGCTGTTGCAATTGATCTAACTAGCATTCGTGTGGTGTTTGGAAGCACCGCGCCACTCTGGTTACTTTAGGCGTGATACCCATGAATAAAAGCAAAAACAGGCAATGAGCATGTAGACAAGTCATATTTTCTTTTTCTCAGCCTACCAAGCACATGCATATGCTCCTAGCATATAGCTAAGTGCCCGTGATACACGTGGCGCTACTGATTCACATCAGCCTTTCATTTGGGACATATGCTGTGTTAATAAATATTATTAAATTTGCGTCGTAATAACAACATACCCCTTAGCCCAGCTATGCATGACTACATACTTGCCTGTGCCACAATGTCTTGTGACCCAGCCACTTCGCCGAAAACACGATGTTTCGTCATTGGTGAGTGGAACATCCTTGTCGCCTCATTTCAGTTTTATTTCCTATAGAGTTCGGTACCTGGACAAAAAAAAGAACCCTTCGAGGATTCGAAATATGTATTTTACGATAGCTACAGGCTATGCTGAGGTTTTACGCTCTAATGTATATTTATATGAAATGCGAATGCTCTGAAACGACGTGAGTTATTCATCAAAAGTTGTGGGAACCACGGAAGTTGCGAAGCCCTATATTTCTGGCACCCAGGGCATAAGAACTCTCCTGAATGCAGAGAGGATAATACAAGCGTTACGAGATTGCACGCAGGCTGTTAATCCAAGCTATGCATACGACGATTGTGAATACCTTAGTAGTACAAAATCACGTGCTGGGCGCGTCCTGAATTTGGAAATAATGTATTCCGTGGGTGTGATGAAACGCGTATGCGTGTTATAGCATGGAAATTTAAAGGAACGTTACGCGCTGTTTCCCTACAACGTCATAGCATGCTTTCAGTTATCGCTTTAACAATCTTGTCCATGTCGTTACCACAAACATATTCTCACACTGGCAACGTATGTATCACAGCTTTTTTTTTTCAAAGTAGCGAATCTACCACATTTCAACGCTTTTTTCGCGATTTTGAGTGCCGCCACTTTTACGCAGCCGAGGTGATCAATCTGTCTCCAAAATGAATTATTACGAGAGCATTACGAAGTATTACTTCCGTATAATTTCCTTGTGAGGCTATCAGTTGGCCAAGTAATTCAATACTATACTCAATATCGTCAGCGACAAGCCATCCATAAAGTGAACAAGACACCAGTGGAGGTTACTTGTGACACTGCTGAAGGAAGATCCGGCATGAGGTCGCGTCTTGCCTAAACACAAAAATTTTTGCCCCTACGCCTCCGTCACCCCCATCAGGTTTCTCCCACATGCGCTCTACTTTTGCACCAGTCGCTTCCTATTTTTTCACGAACATTTCCGGCCTAGCAGACCTTTGTGGTTACTAAAACGCTTTTGAGCTACTTCTATAAATTTTCCCTTATTCGAAAGATAGAAAAAAGAAGCGCAGGTTCTGTGCGGGACTATATGCTTGTTAAAAAACCTAGGCAGGAAGTGAAAGTCTACTGTCACCCGCCGCGATGGCTCAGTGGCTAAGAAGTTGCGCTGCTGAGCACGAGGTCATGGGTTTGATTCCCGGCCACGGCGGCCGCTTTTCTGATGGGGCGAAAAGCAAAAATGCCCCTGTGTACGAGATTTCGGCGCACGTTAAAGATCCCCAGGTGGTCAAATTTATTCCGGAGCCCTGCACTACGGCGTGCCTCGCCGCCTGCGTTGCGTCGGCGCGTTAAACCCTGCAATCGATCAATCGAAAGTCTACTGTGGGCTCAAACGTCAGGCTGAGTGTAACTGAGGAAAGAGGAGTGGTAGGAGAGGGAGGATAAGGGCCCTTAGCGAAAAATAATACGTTTGAAATTCCTACGAGTATGCTTGAAGTGCATTTCAAATATGCTTTGTATTTGTACATGTATTTCAAGTGCATTAAAAATTGCATTTTCTTAATTTTTAGTAATTATTAAAAATACATTATTAAAAAAGCATAAAAAATACAGTGCTTTTAAGTACCCTACAACTAGATTAGGAATGTACTGAACCTCATGAATGCGCGCTTAAGGCATTCAGAATATATCGAAAATGTATTCCTTCCCGCCAAACAATCTAGGTCCAAATGCACTGTAAATATTTAAAAATACGCTTACCTAACTACATTTAGAGCAGCACTCTGAGTATGCTCTAAAAGTGTGCTGAAGCATAGAAATATACTCCGAATATATTCGAAATACATTTCAAATGCATTGTAGGTTTGTGGAACGAACATGGTAGAAATACACTCTCAATGCAGGAAAAATATTTATTGAAAATACATTTTAAATGTATTTAAAAAGCTTTGCCGAAATACATTTCGAGTACACTAGAGGCCCTGATTCAGTTGCTGAATCGTAAGATTCACGTAAAGCATATCTTAAGTGCCGGATAAAATACATATCAAATGAAGAAACGTACTGAGAATTTCTCCTCGATGTTTACTTATAATAAAAGAAACTGAGGGAGATACTTTCACTTACTGCGCTGTCTGAGGCAGGCATACATATAGGCTCTCTGTATTAGAGAGAAACTCGGCGAACGAATATGTAAGCGGCGGTGTTCCAACGTAATCGGCAAAGCAAAAACATCTAATTCAACGAGTATATATATATGTATGAAAACACTTGCACTTTGCCAGCGTTGTTACGACGGTATCGCTGTGAAGGCTTTGAAATTTTTCTTTTTCTGAAAAATATCGGCCTTAGATGGACAACGCTGGCGATGCTTGCGAGGGCGAGCAGCTCGGCACCTCTCACTACCGCTCACTACCTCCTCCTTTGTGCCCGGTACCTGCGGGGAGCGGCTCACCCCTCCTTCACGTTTTGTCTGCCCTCGCTGCGTTTCTTTTGCCTGTCTTGTGGTGTTACAAGTTTTCGGACTCCTCAACGCGCGGCCGTCGTGCGGACGAAGCCTCTGCTTGGACGGCGCGTTGCAGCGGCGTTTTTATCGGGATTGCCGTCTAGCCAAGGTAAGGACGATTTACCAGCTATTTGCGCGTACGGTGTCGCACAACAATTAATCGATGTATGTTTGCCTTGCAATCAAAGTGTGTTAACGCCTGTTTTGAAATCCGCACGTGGTTGTTAAGCTTACCTTTACCTGCGAGCAACATTTCCTACCGTAACTACTCCGCGCAAGGGAATGTACTCACAAATCAACGACAGCAAGAAGACGTAAAAAAAGGATTTTAGTGCTACCCTTTTTGCGCCTAATTTTTAGCTCGGGTCTTGCTGAGTGGCCGGGGGACTGTTGCCACGAGTGGGTCTAGGAGAACTCGTCAAAAGTGAACTCGTCGCAGCCAACTCGTCATAGGTGAATTCGTCACATAGGGCAAGTCGTCATAGGCGATCTCGCACTAGGGAAACTCGTAACCTAGGGCAACTGGACACTCAGCCAACTCGTCACAATTTACGTTTTTCGACTATCATGTTCAAATGAAAGAGTACAGAAGCTTGTATATTTCTCATCTTATGCGTAAACATTCTTACACTCCTCCTTCAATTCACCACCCTTAATGTTTCCTTTGTCGCCTTCGAGTAACGCGGCAGCCAGACAGCGTATCTTTTTTTTTGTGCAGCTAATTACGTGAGCCTTTTTTATATTAGATTTCGTTTGCCCATTTTTTTTTCTAATACATTTTTTTTAATTTTTGGTAATTAAGTGATGGCGCTGTATTGGGATTGCGATTTCGTTCTGTGTTTTCGCTTTTTAGTATTTTGATCTTTTGTTTTCATGCCTGCTGACAAACGATGATTGTCAAGCTGGGTAACTTTCATTTTGTTAGTCTTCATATCACCTGAAAGTCAGGCTGGACTTCAAAGTTGACCACCCCACACACACACACACACACACCCACACAAAAAAGTGTGACGAATATTTTTTAGAAGGAGAAGAAAAGCAAAAAAAGAAACCGGAAGTTGTGCTGAAAAAAAAAGCCAATTTCTACCAACACCTTCAAATAAACAAGAGCCTAACATTTCGCCCTATTTATAGATCTATATACAAGCAGGCAAAAAGCTTCAAAAGATAACGCAAAAAGAAAAAAAAAGAAAAGGAAAGGAAACGCAAAAGAAAGAAAAAGTCGACCCCTCCTCAACAGAAAAAGCGTGACGAATATTTTTTGGAAGGAGAAGAAAAAAATAAACCTGAAAAGAAACCCCTTACCCAGTAAACAAAATGTGAATTTTTTTTTTCAAGCAAGAAGGGAAATAAGAAGGGGATAGAGGAACATGTGTTAAAATAGAAAAACCATATCAACCACCGCCTGCAAACTAACAAAAGCAGGGGACCCCCCGAACTCTGAAGAGGTCAACCTGGGAGTAATTATAAGATTAGAAGCCACTAACTTCCTATCCCCATTTCCTCGACATCGGCCAAAAATGGAACCGCGAGACGACTTTTCCTAGCACGAGAAGGTCAGTGCTACCACTTTTCCTAGTACGGGATCACCTAGAACGAGATGTCCTCTTTGACCAGTTTCCCTATGACGAGTTCTCCTAGGACGAGTTGGCTGCGACGAGTGGGCCGGTTCCCGAAAAGTACATGTGTGTAGGCAAAAATACACTTTTTCTTGCTTTGCTTGTTTTAATCGCTTTGGTTAGGTGCCTACCATATCAGAGCTTGTAATTTTAAGGACGGCTTGAAAGTTTTCTTTCTTTTTCGAAATAAACTTACTTTCCCGTTTCTTTGAAGGCATTGTTGAGTGCTTACGCCAATCTAATGACTTTTATGTTAGCTTTCTACTACAATCCTGACCATGCATTTTTAATTTGTTTCGCTGCGCACTATTTTTTGGCACGTAATCTCCGAAGAAGTTGACGCCGAAATACGAAACACATAACAATAATTATAGTTATTATGATTAGTATTTATAGTATTTTATTAGCGTCTTGTGAGGTCACAGACAAGTATTGTCCAGGTTAATTAGAAAACTAGAATGGCCACCATTTCAAGTTAACTAAAGCGCCTAAGAAAGAGAAGCAGCGTAACGCTAAGATCTCTGTTGCATGTTTGGTAACGTTGTTAGCTGTGTCTTTTTTTGTACTAATTTTTGCTAATTTTCATCCCTAGACAATCTTCATACATAAGCCTCCCCCCAACCACCATCCTTTTTTTATAATGGTATTGAAGATCAAATGTTGCTGCCGCATGACGATATAAACTATACTTAACAATACATAAATTGCCTTACGTCTTTCATACGGGCATTGTTTTCATGACGTTTTTTTTTTCTTTGAAGGGGAAACTAAAAAATCCTTGCTTACGAGGAGCGTTGGTACGGCTAGGAAAAAGGCCTGATTGATTTTACATTTCTTTGCCTCTAAAAAAGAAGTGTTTCCCCAATATTTTCCCCTGTTTTCTTTTCTTTTCACTGCAGGTGCTGGTGAAATTTCCCGGGTGGAGAATCCGAAGAACGAGGACTCTGATGCACAACGCTGCATCTGCGCTGGCTGCAGAGGTGGCTGAAAGGCATTCATTCCTGCTGCTTAGTAATGGCGAAATTGGCCACTTTGCTGAGGTGTACAATAAACAACTTTCAAACTGCCAATCTTGCTCATACATGCTGTTCTTTTCAGTGATTTGCTGGCCCACAATCAAAGCATGGCCGGTTTACATTTTCACAGTGGAGCATATCTTGAGGCTAGAGCCTATTAAACTTTTCGAAACCACAACATGAAATTTTCTAGTTGAACGTTAAAAATTCCCCCAAAGACAGCTCTCAATCTATTCGTTATTTTATTTTCGATACACTAGTAACACATTTTGAGTGTATTTGAAGCAGTATTTTCTGTGCATTTAAAATGCATTACTAATGCATTTTGGACGTATTTAAAATTACATTTTCTGAGCATTTTGATGCAATTAAAATTCATTAAAATATATTTTCGATGTTAATCCAAGGTTAACGGCCTGCTGTAGGGCATGCATGCCAGCAGCCTTGAGCGGGCTTCCTCTGGCCTGCAGAGAATAATCTGAATCAGGCCAATGTTAGGCCATACATCATTGGCCAATGGTAGGCCATACATGCTCGGCCAATTGTAGGCCATACATGCTCGGCCAATGGTAGCCCATACATGCTCGGCCAATGGTAGGCCATATATGCTTGGCCAATAGTAGGCCATACTTCTTCGGCCAATGGTCGGTCGGCCAATGGTATTAGCGGCCATAGTAGATTGGCCATTGAATGACAGCCAAGGTCCGGCCTTGCATGGCGAAGGACCATTTTGGACTAAGGGCCGAACACTTTGGCCGAAGATTGGCCGGAAGGAAAAGGGCTGGCCAATGTTCTTTGGGCAAAGATTGGCCGCACATGCTCGTGCTGCCTGGGGTATGCCCACGAATTAATTCTTTACTGTTTAGCCAACAAAGGTCTGAAGACAAACTACAAGTATCTGGCCACGGAATACTCGTTTTGTCTGCGCCTACCCATCTCGAAAAGATCTCCGGACAGAGAATTGCGCGTGTTTACGTGACGACCTCTGGAAGGGGGGTGGGGTCGCGGTGGGCGGAAATACAATGGTGCGGGGGAACGAGCCGCTTGTCCGCCGGGACTCCATGGCATGCAGTAGCATGGTATCTAGCTTCGCGAGTGCCTGGCGGTGACAGTGACCTCTAGCGCGAATCTCCCTTTCTGTGAGACAGGTGATGATGGTGTCATGATTAAGGGGGAAATGCCCCTTTGGGAATAAAGATGACCAGTCATAGTGGAGCCAGATGCCGACGAAAAGGAAGACGAAGAAAGAGAACGCAAATTTTCCGTGAAGAGAGCGGACTAATGACGAGGTGACGCGAGGGAGGCACGTGGAGAAATGACCGATGCGGTGGTGACCCGTGCGACGGACACGGGCGCAGCGAATGCAAGAGTGCAAGTCTATTTAATCCCGGGACACAGGCCGAGAGGGAGAGAGATCAGAAGAACGCCACAGCAGGAAGGCCAGGTGGCACGAGTCCGAAGAAGCAGCCTGGGGTATGAGGCCACGCCATCGACCAGAGCCACGTCAGCTTGGGCCGGAGTGGACCGACGTGGCATCGGCTCCTACTTCCGCGTCGTACCACCAACCTGTGCTTTGGTGGACCCAGCGGCGACGGTCCGGCGCCTGCGTACAGCGAGCACGCACCGTCAACTAACGCCTTGGCGGTCTCTACATGGAGACGTTCCCGGAGCTACGCGGTGGTACCTGCTACCACAGCGACGGCCCCAACGCCAGGGGTGGCTTCCTGCTACGAGGGCTACCACGAGGAGTAGTTGAAAAGCGGTCCACCGTGTGACTACCACGTCCAACTACGTCGGTACCACCACCACCGGCACCGCGGCAGCGGACAACTACGACTACCAGCGTGTCACGGCCACGCTACGGGTACGACATGTCAGCGCCGGAGGCAGCGGTAGGCCCGTCCGCTAGGGACTTGGTATCATATGACTATTGTTGCTAGGATTGTTAACATAGACGTTCTATAGACTAGAACTAGGACGGTTTGCTTTATTAAGGTCTTCAGTGTAGCGACTTTTGGTTTGGTTTGTTCTGCCTGGGTTGTTGGCTTTTCTGGGTTTTTGTTACCGATTAGTATTTAGGAATTGCTTTGGTTGAGTTCTTTGTTTGCTTTGTTGTTTATTTTGCTTAGGGGTTTTAGTTGTGCATAATAAATGTGTGCTGTGGTAAATGTGCCAACGATTGGCGCGTATCCATTCTTCTGAGCTGGTCGAGACGTGCCACAAAACGTGACAGATGACCATTACAGGCACAAAGATTTCTCCTTTATTAACAAGCTCTGATAAAGCAGGTACGGCTGCTGACATCAGAGTTCCTTTACCTGAAATAATAGTGTGCGGGATTCTAACCTAAACTTCAAACATATTTTTTGCGCCGAAGCTGGCTTAAACAAAAAGGTACACCTAAATGCTACATTTTCATCTATACGAAGATATTAAATTAGCGCCGCACAGGCGACGTAAGGGCATTCTTTTTTTCTCAAAAAAGAAAAAAAAATGGCAGCATTTGCAAAGGATCTAAGTAGCCTTCGTGTTGTGTTTGGAAGCACCGCCGCACTCTGGTTACTTCAGACGTGATACCCATAAATAAAAGCAAAAACAGGCAATGAGCTTGTAGACCAGTCATTTATATTTCAGTTTCCCAGCCTACCACGCACATGCATATGCTCCTAGCATACAGCTAAGTGCCCGTGATACACGTGGCGCTACTGATTCACATCAGCCTTTCATTTGACACATGTGCTGTGTTAATAAATAATATTTAATTTGCGTCGTAATAACAACATACCCCTTAGCCCTGCTATCCATGACTGCATACTTCGCTGTGCCACAATGTCTTCCGACCCAGCTGCTTCGCCGAAAACACGATGTTTCGTCATTGTTGAGTGGAACATCCTTGACGCCTTGTTTCGGTTATCATCATCATCATCATCATCATCATCAGCCTATCTACGCCCACTGCAGGGCAAAGGCCTCTGCCATTATTCTCCAATTACCTAGGTCCTGTCCAACTGTGACCAATTTATCCCCGCAAACTTCTTAATCTCATCTGCCCATCTAACTTTCTGCCGCCCCCTGCAACGCTTGCCTTCTCTAGGGACCCACTCTGTTACCCTTAATGACCACCCGTTATCTTGCCTTCGCATTACAAGCCCTGCCCACGTTCATTTCTTCTTCTTAATTTCTACTACTATGTCTTTACACCAGTTTGCTCCCTGACCCACTCCGCGCTCTTTTTGTCCCTTAATGTTACACCTATCATTTTCCGCTCCATTGCCCGCTGAGTCGTTCTTAATTTAAGTTGAACCCTCTTAGGGAGCCTCCAAGATTCTGCCCCGTAGGTGAATACTGGTAAGATGCAGCTGTCATACACTTTCTTCTTCAGCGACAATGATAGGCTGCTATTCATTATCTGAGAATGTCTGCCATATGCACGCCACCCCATTCTGATCCTTCTAATTATCTCTGCCTCATGGTTGGGATCTGGGGTCACAATTTGGCCTAAGTAGATATATTCGCTTACCACTTCCACTGCCTCGCCACCTATCTCAAACCGCTGTGCTGTGCCGAGGTTATTGATCATTACTTTAGTTTTCTGCATATTAATTTTTAGTCCCACGGTTCTAGTCTGTTCGCCCAGTGCGGAAAGCATGCGTTGCAATTCGTCCCCCGAGTTACTTAGCAAGGCAACGTCATCAGCAAATCTGAGGTTACTGAGGTATTCTCCATTAACCCTTACTCCCACCTGTTCCCAATCCAACGTTCTGAATACTTCTTGTAAACATGCTGTGAATAACATAGGAGAGATTGTGTCTCCTTGTCTGACACTCTTCCTTAAAGGTATTTTACTGCTCTCCCTATGAAGGATGATGGTAGCTGTAGACCCATTTATATTTCCTATAAAATACAGTACCTGGACAAAAAAAAGAACCCTTTGAGGATTCGACATATTTATTTTAGGATAGCTGCAGGCCATGCGAAGGTTTTACGCTCTAATGTATATTTATATGAAACGCGAACGCTCTGAAGCGGGGTGAGCTATTCATCAAAAATGGTGCGAACCACCCAGGGAATAAGAACTCTTCTGACATGCACAGAGGATAATACAAACGTTACGAGGTTGCACAGAGGTTGTTGAATCCAAGGTATACATACGACGATTGTGAATACCCTCATAGTACGAAATCACGTGCTAGGCGCGTCCTGAATTTGGAAATAATGTATTCGGTGGGTGTGATGAAACGCGTATGCGTGTTAGAACAAGGAGATTTAAAGGAACGTTACGCGGTGTTTCCTTGAAATATCAAAGCATGCTTTCAATTATAGCTTTAATAATCTTGACCATGTCGTTACCACAAACATATTCTAACCAAGCAACGTATGTATCAGGGCTTTTTGTTTTTCAAAGTAGCGAAACTAGCGCATTTGAACGCTTTCTTCTCGATTTTGACTGCCGACATTTTTACGCAGCCGGGGTGATCAATCTGCCTCCAAAATGTATTATTCCGAGAGCATTACGAATAGTTACTTCCGTACAATTTCCTTGTGAGGCTATCAGTTGGCCAAGTACTTGAATAGTATATTCTATATCGTCAGTGACAAGCCATCTATAAAGTGAACGACACACCAATGGAGATTACGGGTGACACTGCTGAAGGAAGATGTAGCATGAGGTCGCGTCTTGCCTAAACACAAAAATTTTTGCCCCTACGCCTCCGTCACCCCCATCCGGTTTCTCCCACATGCCCTCTACTTTCCCACGGGTCGTTTCCTATTTTTTCGCGAACATTTCCGGCCTAGCGGACCTTTGTGGTTACTGAAACACTTTTGAGCTTGTATAGATTTTCCGTCACTCGAAAGATAGAAATAAGAAGCATCGGTTCTGTGCGGGACAATATGCTTGTTTAAAAACTTAGGGCAGGAAGTGAAAGTATACTGTCACCCGCCGCGGTGGCTCAGGGCTAAGGCGTAGCGCTGCTGAGCACGAGGTCACGGGTTCGATAGCCGGCCGCGGCGACCGCTTTTCTCATGGGTGTGAAAAGCAAAAACACCCGCGTATACGAGATTTCGGTGCACGTTAAAGATCCCCAGGTAGTCGAAATTAATGCGGAGCCGTCCACTGCGGCGGGCCTCATCGCCTGCGTTGCGTGGGCGCGTTAAACCCTACAATCAGTCAATCGAAAGTCTACTCTCGGCTACAAAGCCGGGCTGAATGTAAATGAAGGAAGAGGAGGAGTAGGAGACAAGGATAAGGGGAGAGGTGCTTTTTCTCCGTATACAAATATCATTATGCATTCTACTCTGTGGGGGTGGATAGTCAGTGACACTTTTTAGCTCTAGACATAGAGGTGACAGAATTCAGGTGGAAGGTATGACAAAATTTTATTTGTTTTACTTTTTCCGCAATCTTTCCACCGAGCAAAGATGATAAACTTCCGCATGCGGACGTCCATCCTTTTTTTTCTGATGGGAAAAAAAATAAAACCTCTAGCTGCGTTAGCGACGCATTTCCCGGCGCAGCGGTGAGTCGCAGTTCCAACTGTAACTGGAACCCCTTGTTTACGATGCGGCTGGTGGTCCAATAAAATTCGGAAATTTCCTCCCATGCTACCGCCACCCTTACCCCCTGTAAGTGAAGGCGCCCACACACCAGTTTCGCGCGGTTGTACATAAATACGAAACTTTATGCCCCTACGTACAAACAGGAGCCAAGCCATCAGTGTTTGAGATATCACCTATTTTAATTTTGCTAGATTTAGCCTCCCGCTCCCCCTCCAGCCATTTTTTTCGACTTATCCGGCTTCGTTCTTTTTTTTTCTTTGTAAGTTGCTGCTTCGTGTACTGCACCTGCCTTTTTGCGATGTTGCACCTTTTACATTCCATATAATTGTTACAGCTAAACTTCCTCAAGCCGCGCGTGAAACGTCTGAAAGCTGTTATTAACAAAAATGTCAGTGCCTAAAGTATGCGAAAACAGATTTGAACATTTCTTTTGGTTAGGTGGCTAAACAACCCTAAATATATCTGTTGCAATTACATATAGGCGTACTGACTACTTATGCCACGGCCTCATGCTATGAAGAAGCCAATATTTAACTTCAATCTCGTTTTAAAGCAGCTGACAAGCTCAAGGTAGCGCATAAAAAATCTACGTTTCTCTTCAACTTGTGAAGTTCACTTGTCATGTTTTAATGAGGTCATTAGTTATTCAAGCAGCGATTGCGGTCAGCAGTGGAGTGAGGGTTGGCAAGAACGGGTTGGCAAGGCCCGCCGTACCGGACGCCTCCGGAATAATTTTGACCACCTGGGGATCTTTATGTGCGCCGAAATCTCGCACACACGGGAGTTTTTGCTTTTTGCATCCATCAGAAAAGCGGCCGCCCGGCCGGAAATCGAACACGCGACCACATGCTCATCAGCGGAACGCCTCAGCCACTGAGCCGCCATGGCGGGTCTTTCATGCAACAATCTGCATTTTATTTCGTTCAGCAGATTTCATTTAGTACAGGAGGCACCTAGATAGCATGCATTTATAAAGGTGCATTTATAACTATCCGTAAGAACGTCGCCGTACTTTTTGTAATGCTCATGGCTTAAGAGGAAAGAAGTTGTTCACAGGTCGATTTGAAGGAAAGCTCTTTCAAGTATTTTCTATGTTTAGGTTAGCTTCAGGCCAACCTTTCACTGGTAACACGCCGTGGTTGCTCAGCGGCTAAGGCGTTGTGCTGGTGAGCATGAGGACACGGGTTGAATTCCTGGCCGTGGTGGCTACTTTTTAAGTGCAATGCACTTCTTAAGCGACCCTGAACCTGCGTCCACCGGCGATGTCCGCGCACGTGGAGATGGGCGCGCGCAGCCTGGCCGCTGACATGGCACATACCCACGTGGGGGATTGGCCAGGAATCTCCTCGTCTTCCTTGGCAACGGGGGGAGATGGGCGCGCGCTGCCTGGCCGCTGACATGGCACATACCCACGTGGGGAATTGGCCAAGAATCGGGCGTGAGAAGGGCTAATGCACCTGCTTAAAGGAGTACTGACACAAAATTTCAAAGCTGAGATCCGCTCTAGCAATCAAGTACAACGACAACACAAATAGGTGTCTGTGAATAAATGCATCTTTCTTTCTTTGTAGTTGTGTGTGTGTGTGTGATCTCTCTTTCGCGAACATTACCGAACCGCGCAAATTCAACTCGTGCATTCGCACTTTCACATTCTTCCCCTCGGGGAAATGCGGGGAATTTTTTTGATGGAGGCTAAAAGCAAAATCACCCGTGTGTACGAGATTTTGGTGGACGTTAAAGATCATCAGGGGGTCAAAATTATTTTAAAGCCCTCAAATACGGCATGCCTCATCGCCTCCATTGCGTCGGCTCGTAAACCGTACAATCAATCAAACTTTCACAGGTAAACCTTTGCTGGCAAAGTTTTCGACAGTTAATAAAATCAGAGACAGTACGCCATTATTTTTTGTGATTGTTTGTTGTTTTGGTGCAGCTACAGCAGCTTTGGCAAGTTGCAACAAGGAGGGTGCGAATTTCAAGAAAACCTCCATGAACACTACAGTGCAACTGCTTAGGCTGTGCTTATTTAGACCTGCCAACTTAGGAACATGAAAATTGTGGAGTCCGCAGTGATTTAGGGTAGGTTATATTTTTAGTTTAGCGTTTCAGAAATTACCAACACTGGAAACTGACATCACAAAGGGGTAACGGTGTGTATTTTAAGCTGATTTGTTCTTTCATCATGAGAAACTCTACTCCTGCTTCTTGTTGCGGAGAGCGCGAAACGTCTTTATTTGTGGAGGTACCTACCGAAAAAATCAGCAGCTCATCCACCCGTGCAAGGGCACCCCTAAATTTACTGCTAATTTCAAATTTCTGCACCGTTCTGGGATAGGGCCCTTCCTCTTTCCCTACACACTATCCACACTCTGAAATCTACCACACCCAGGCAACACTTGCGTGCCACAGCCAGTCTATAATCCAATTCAATCGTGGTTAGCAGCCTGATAGCCCGATAACTATGCGTGATTTCTCAGTTTTCATTTGTTGGTGTCGCTTTCTTTTGGTGGAATCATGTGCTTGAATTGGTTGCTGAGGCATGGACCGTTGTACCCGAAGATGCTCATGTAGGGTCCTTCGGTGGCTGTGGCATAAGGAATGCACTGGATGGTTCGGAGGAAGGCAGCCTGCATGGTTTACTCAGGGCATGAGGATACTGGGGCGAACTTCAAGCGGAATTCTGCGAATTTTTTTGAAACGGACTCGGTGAAACTGTCTCGGTGGTTTTGAAACCGATGACTAACATTGGTGAAATGTTTGATGCTTGTGCATCCTGTATTTTTTTCCTGGTCATTGTTGCCATCTTGAATTTTGGTGTGTTGGGATAGCGCTCCCTCCCAACTTTTGCCAGTGATCTCGACTTGCGTGCAGGGGAGCACTTGCTCGAACTTTTACGGTAGCAATTGCGGGCTTGACATCCTTCCAAAACTTCTCGGTATGCATGTGCTGAAGACATTGCCCGGTTGAGTGACTCTTCACCATAAGTAAAGCACACATGTACGCACACACGGCCGCCTCAATCGGCGCTGCCATTATAGCGCATGTTTGCCCACACTCCCCACCGGACTTATTATCAGTGCTTGCTGCTGATAGTATGCGTTCAACGTTAGCTACAACAGATAGACCCAGCCGTTGTATCTATTCTAACACTTTGAGAGAGTACTGTGGTGAGCGCTCCAGTGGGCAGCTTTTCTAAGCCATAAACACCATTCGAGCAGTACCTAGTTGCACTTTGTGGTACTCTACATTATGGTTACAATGTTTTATAAGTATGGTGGTGAGTACTCCTTCACAACACCGTAACTGTCGAAGCAGCAACTACTAACGTGCACGCATCATTAAAAAACATCTGTGCTGTGGCGGCCACTTCTTTTTTTCAAAACAACGTGCACGCATCATTTAAAAAAAACCTCCGTGCTGTGGTGGCCACTTTTCGGGAAATTCGAGATATCATTCGTTCAAAGGTGATGGGGTTGAAATTCAAGGGCCGCCCGAACAGTCTGGGAGAGTTGGCAGGTCTGCGTATTGCTTTGATTTCATTTGTTTGTTTCATAATTATTTCATTTTTAATTTCAGGACCAGCAATGCCAGACCAAGAAGCCGACAAGGGAATTGGGGCAGCCATTATGAAGTAGTCATGGGAAAACAATGCAAGGAAAGACGAAGACAGAGATAGGCAATATAAACAAGCACGAAGAAATCGATAAATATACTCTGCGAATGCCATCTGGGTGCACTGAAAGCCAACAAATACAAGCCAGCATGTAGGCCATACATGCTTGACCAATGGTAGGCCATATATGCTTGGCCAATAGTAGGCCAAAGAAGATTGTAGGCCATACGTATTCGGCCAATGGTCGGTCAGCCAATGGTATTAGCGACAAAAGCAGATTGGCCAATGAATGACAGCAAAGCTCCAGCCTTACACGGCCAAGAACCATTTTGGACTAAGGGCCAAACACTTTGGCCCAAGATTGGCCCGGAGGAAAAGGGCTGGCCAATGTTCTTTGGGAAAAGATTGGCCGCATGTGTTCGTGCTGCCTGGGTAAGCAATAGCTGGCGCTGATCTTAAGGTGAAAAGCTGGACAGGACAACCTCGTATGTGTCGATGTAAGTGTAACATGTAATGTTTGAGTTGGTCACCTCTGACCATATCCTGCTACATCAGGAGGTTGTGTAAAGAGAGCGGGCGTTTTCCCGTGTTTAGCACTCTTTAAGGGTAATAACGCACATTTCTTATTTAATATCTTCGCCCATGTAGACTTGTAGATAATCTAGTGGGGTTTACTGGCAGGACGTCTCCAAAAGTTATAGCAAGGCTTATATGTGTCAAAACCTAAACGCATCCAAGCGAGCATCCTAATTACAATAAATGTGTTGGTTTGTATGCTGCTCACTGTTGGCGATTCTTCTGCGTTGAGATTTTCGTGTGTCATGGGAAAGGATGGTATTCATAAACGCAGGATGAGACCTTGTCAGTATTTTTCGACGATATAGGTGCTGCATTCATTGTCAAAAGGACAGTCGCCTACGAGTTTGCGTGGATCTTCGTCAGCTTTTTCCATCCCTTCCAACCCTTTGTTCGGGTGTTGATTTGGTGTGAACGTTCATCATTTTGGATTCTAGAATCCTCCTCAAGCGCTTAGGTACTATACCTACAGTCAAAAACCTAATGGCCTTTTGAGCACGTATAATCATGTTTAAGCGTCGAAGTGATAGTTTCGATAGGTGGACTACGAAGAGGATTTCCTCTTTTACTTTCTTGTTTGTAGGAGGTACAGCCATTGCCCCACTGGTCCATAACGACAATCATTGGCTTCGTCCTTTCTAGAGGCCGGGCTTCTGTGAAGGCTGGTTTTATGTAATTTCGAAGCTTTCCTCGGAGGAATGTAATCATAAATCCTTGTATAAGTTCGGGTCTATGTTTAAGGATAGTATAAGGGCTTCTACGGAGACCAATGGATTGGTGACATCCAGCATGGCCTGCGGAAGTGTTCGCTCTGGAGGTGCAGCATGGATTCCATTGTACGCCCTATCCCAAACTGTTTTCCCAGAGGTTTCTTCTGTGCTAGGAGAGTGGTTCCTATGCCCACGCAGGCCACCTTGTGTATTCAAGGACACCTTGGGTTATGAGCCCCATACTCACTTTGTTTCCTACCGTGTAGAGGAGTTTTAAGGTGAAGGGTAGTAACCACAAACGGTGACCGTCGGAACAGGTTAAAGTTCTGGTGGATGGGTTAATTGTCTGTTTACAAGGAAGGAAGCTTGGGGGTTTCTTTGGCATCAGGGTAAATCGAGCGAAGGATTCAACCCATCCCCTGCTGTTTTCGTAGGCTGTATGGATAGAAGAACCCCCACAAAAAACATCATCGCTTTATAAAAACGGGCCGCACCAAAGTGTCGTTCAATCAGATTCCTACCACAACCTTTCCAAAGTCTGCAAACTAATCTTTTTTCTTGGTCACCGGATCGCTGGATGGAGCCAGCCCTGTTTCTTGAAAATCCGTTTCACCAAGTGTATTGGAGGAATAATTGGAAAGCACACAATGCCAAAAAACAACGCAGTGAAGTCCTTGTTCAGGTAAAGAACAAGCATTACGCCACAAAACTTGTTTCTCAGACTGAAATAGCTGATGTGGACATCACAGTGACGCCCCAACGCAGCCTGAACGAGCTCGCAGAACGTGATTTATGAGCCAGATCTGCTAACCAAAGCGGATGACGCTCTTCTTAAAGGATCAGGAGGTCATAGCCATGTGCGCATCACAGTGGGCAGAGATGATAAGAAAATGCCCAGCAAACACATTATCTAACATTCAACCCCAAGCGACTCCCATATCATGTAAATGCAGGCTTCATTTGGTGTTCCACTCGTCCTTAGCAAACCCGCGCCGCTTCTTCAAATGCCAGCGGTTCGGGCACGGTATAAACCAACTCTTTCCGCGCAAAACAAGCTGTGCTAAATGCACCGCGCAGGAGCACCCCACTGACAGGTGTAATTCCAAAACCTTCACACGTGCTACATGCAGGGGTTCGACACGGAAGCCCACAGAAGCCCACCGGCACGGAAGCCCACTAAGCGTCCTCTGAGAATATAAGCACCGAAAGACCAAACATGAACAAGAAACACACGCGCGCGTGTGCGCGCGCACGCACGCAAGCACGCACGCACACACACACAAGCACGCATGCACACATACGCACGCCCGCGTGCACATTCTACTACTGGCTCAAATGTAAATAATGGGAAAAGAAAATATCCAATCGTACTGTACAGGCCTCCCTAATTATCCTGATTCATCCAAGTTTAATGTGCCCCGATGAAACATATCTAAACTCCCAACACCAAAATTTGTTGAGAAGTTACATGGAATCTAGGAATTACACGAATGGTGGTGGCCCATCTTCACGGGTGTGGGCATCATCGCTCGGAAACACTTGTCTTGTCACAGTATTCATTTACAAACTGTGCTTCAGGCTGTTCCCATTCGAAGCATAATCCTAAATAGGCTTATAATGGTATGCTGTCTCCATGTCTTTGAAGATCCAGCTCTCGAGCTCCGATTTCAAGGGCCTTGTAGATAAGCTACCCGAAGCTTCAATTCTTGTAGACGATTTGAATACACACAACAATGTTTAGGGTTCTGCTCGTACGGATACCCGAGGTCGCCACATTGAGAAATTCTTAACATCATCGGGAGCATACCTTTTCAACAAGAAACAGTCTACACACGAGAATTTAGGACACAGCACATATTCATATCTTGACTTCGCGATTTGTTCCACAGTTCTCTGTTCTTGTCATGAGTGGGGCGTGGAAACGGACCCATATGGTAGTGACCACTTCTCACCTCACAACATGTATAGGTAAAGTCCCATGCGGTTTATCTTCCCATAAATGGTTTAATGAAGCGATATCGAAGTTGAATAGATTTATAGAGGTATCTAAACTACAATATACATCCATAACACACCTACACGTCGAAGAAGCTGCCCATCTTCTCGCGGCGCACATCCTTGACGCCATCGAAAATTCCATTCCCGAGGACTCTGGTGTCCTGCTGAATCCAATGCGGCCCTGGTGGAACAGGATTGCCGGTGGGTGCGAGATGCACAGGACAAGGCGTGGAGCATCTCTCGTCCAATTACCTTGTATCTTTCACACGGGAAAAATCACTCGGGACGCACATGCGCCGTGAGGCGAAAAGGAAGCGTTAGGCAACTTATTCTTCTAACATTTATAAACTCATACAAAGACACTCACAAATTAAGGAAGTGCATATGTAACCTCAAAGGGCAACAGACACACAAGCTGCCCCTGGCTAGAACAACAGGGACACACTCAATGAACAGCCTAACATACTTTCACAACCCATCCAACCCGTGTCCAGTTCTGCACATTACACAAACGCCTTCATAAAACACACAAAAAGCATGTGAAAAGAAGCCTTTACGCGATAACAATAAATCGAACACCTCTTATAACTCCCATTTTTCAATTCATGAGCTGAATATATCTCTGAGCACATGCTAACCCTCAGCTCCGAGGGCGGACAACATTACATATAGAATTCTAGAACACCTACCCACAGACAATTTTGACACAACCCTACACCTATACAACCACATGTTTCTTTCGGAACACCCTACTGGCTATGGGAGAGAGGAAATTATAGTGGCTTTCTAGAAGGAGGGCAAAAACTCATCGTTTGCTGCCAGCTATGTACCAAGCACCCTGACAAGCTGCCTGTGTTAACGATTAGAGAAGAAGACAAAAAGGAGACTGATGTATTACTTGAAGTACATCGGTCTCTTTGAGAGCTGCCACCTAGGCTTCAAAGCAGGCCGCTCCACCAATTATCAATGGGTTGTAACAGAATCCTACAATAAACGCGCCTATGTACATAAGCGATATTGCATGGCGGTATACATTGATAATGAAAAGGCATATGATACGGTGCTACTCAATGCCGCATAGCGCTACAGTATTCTTAGAGACCGAAAATCATTTGTTATATCATTTAACATGCTGGACACTCTTTCCAGTTACCTGTCTAAACGAACATTTCGAGTCAGAAACGGTTCAGCACTGTCAAACGTTCATAGAAGGATAACAGCGGGCTTCAAGGTGGCCTTTTGAGCTCCACATTGTTTATCCCTTAAATGAACTCGCTCCGAAAGGCACTGCTTCCCTCATATTCCTGGCGGATGTATTTAGGTGACGTTCAAATATCGCTTCAATCATGCAACATGTCCATATGTTAACGTCCGGTCCAGCTTGGGGTAAACAAACTTTCTCGCCGGGCAGACGAAAATAGTTTCACAGTTACTCCTGCGAAAAGTGTCTGTGTTCTATTAGCAAAACGGCGCTGAATCCGGCCTGATCCTGACATAAAACTCAATCGTGACTCGATTACTGTAAAACAAGAACACGAGCTTTTGGGTGAGGTCTTTTGCTAAGCACTCGCCTTTATCCCTCCCATCAAACAACTAAAACACGCCTAAGAACAATGGTTATTCTGGAAGTCCTATTTCGCCAATCCTACGGTGCACACAAACAGCTCCTCCTGCGCTTGTATACCGCTTTGATAGGGTCTCGGTTGGACTACGGAAGGGTTTTATATGGGTACGAAAACAGTGCTAAGCATCCTGAATCCAGTGCTGCACTTCAGGCTTCGCCTTTTGTGTGGCACTTTCCGAACGAGTCCTTTCCAGAGTCTTTATGCAGAGTGCGCCAAATTGTGCTTAGCGCACCAGCGAACGTATGTTGACATTCGATAGGCATCCAATATCTCGTCCATGGATAACAATTCTTTTAAACCAGTTTTTATTGATACATCCACAAGTCAGCTTTTTTAAACCGCTCATCAATTTCTGTTGGCTTCTTACAGACAGTGAGGGGTGAAGTCACTTTTCATGAGGTCTCGTTGTTAGACCCCTTAAAGTCATCACACTGATTTAATAGCACCATGGTACAGGCGCCCTGTATCATGTGACTGGTCATTTTCACAATTCTATAAGAACAGGACACCATAAACCGCGTTTTTTAGAATTTCATGAGTCTGCAGAATACATACACGACTGCAGAGTTTTCCAGTGATGCTTCTAAAACTTTCACTGCAATCCTGTGTGCTGCGCACGGACGTAATTTTGAAGCAGTTAGACCGACGAATGTAAAGACAATGATTTTGAGGCAGAAGCATACGAATTTTTTTGTTGTAAGTCACACAGTTGGATATCATATCCCTAAATCCATCGTGTACGCGGCTTTCTTCAGCATCGGGCGATCCATTCTAACCCTCATGAACAGCAGTCCAAAACGTTCTGCCTCGATAGAGGAGTCCGAAAGGAGAGTATTTTGGCTCCTCTTCTCTTTATTCTGGCAATGAACTGTGTGGCCCGAACTCTTGAGCGGGACATTGCCACCCGATCCACGCTTTATGCGGACGATATTGTGGTTTGGACAGAAGGCAAGAATTACGACTAGAAAGAAACTATGCAAACAGACTAGCAACAGAAGTCCTTAGCTTGGAACATACGCTGTCCCAATTCTGGCCACAGCCATGCCAAACCAAGACAGAACTGCTCAGTGTCAATGGTAAACGTGGCACAAATCAGGAACAAATTTTTGCCCTTCAAGGGGGGATAGGCCACCGTAACCCCACAATGGCACTATTCGACTGCTGGGCGTTCCCGTCAGCTGCTGTAACAGCCCAAATCGGGGACAGCCTCACTTAGGAATACCTAGCGTTCAACCTTACATCTCATTATCCGGATGTCGAATAAATATGGCCGGACGCACCAGAAGCGTCCACCATTCTCGCCCGCGCTGTGCGACATGGGCGCTTCACTTACGGTTTTCCGATTTATAAATTAGGGCATTCACATGTATATGCTCTGCACCTATTGAATCAGCACGTTCTTCGTGCGATCAGTAGCCTCCCGTTCTTCACAAGGGTAGACACTACAAGAAACAGTTCCCGGCCCGTCTCTCACTAACTTCAACGAAGAGACAAAATCACGCTTCTGATTTCTTCGGTATCAATCACCACAAGGAAAAAGACCCAAAAACTGGAACAACCTGAATAGTAACTCCGACAACACCGATTTCCCGGCAGATTTCCCTCCGTGGGAGCACCGACCCATTGGAACTCTACGTCGACGCCCCATCAGCCGTGATAAAAGAAAAGTAGAACCTGCCAAATATTTATAAATAGCGGGAGTGACGACCGACCGGCGGGTCAGTGCCTTATTACCGTGTTCAGCAGCGAAATAGGCGAGAGTACGCGCATACAAATAGGGCTATCGGCTCTATGACTGTCGTCTGTTGCGCTGTTTCCGTAACAGTGGTATACGCCCTGCCACTCCATCTGAATAAATTTGTTCACGAGAAACCGTCATTATTTGATGCGCATGCGCATATCAAATGCGCGTTTCATTTTTCTTTTGGGTCACTTGCCCAGCAAATCGCGAGGAATGTCACGGAATAGATAAAGAAAAGTAAAAGAGAAGCGGTTTCATAGCCGAAATGGCCTTAGGCCGCTGCGCGATATAATGTGACAAATAAAAAATCTGATAAAAAGAAAAAAATGTACCAAATGGTGCTCAGCTACCTTTGGCGAAAGCGAAACGACCTTGCGAGATGAGGAAAACAGGGGGTGTGTTGCCCTGAGCAAAACCGTGGAGCATACGACACACCCACAACAAATAGTTTTATGCGCATGCGCGTACTCTCGCCTGTTTTGCCGGCGAACACCGTGATAAGGCGCTGATATGCCGATTGGTCGTCGCTCCCGCTATAATATTAAACATTTCGGAGTCTGTACGCGAACAATACCTTCGCACTGTCGCAGATGACACGGCAGGTGACGAAGCTGACATCTACACCGATGCGGCTCAGAGTGGAACGACGGAAGCCATTGCCAGCAAATCTGCATACCTGCCGGAATTTATTGGATCGAGGCACATCTGTAGCACATACGGGCTCGTAGAAGAGGTAAAACGTCCAGGAATTCTGGGAGCCGCGCGGCAAATTTATGACCACTCCGGCTATCCATCAGCGAAGAAATTTTGCATTATCACAGACTCGTAGGTTGCCATCCGAGAAGTAAATCGTCCATTTTCACAGAACAGTATGGTAACCAACATCCTGAGCTTGATAAGGGACCTTCAAATTGAAACCTTGAAAGTTCACATTGTTTCTGTCCCAGGACTTACTACAGGTGCACAAGAAAGCCGTATGGCACACGACGCTGCCAGGGAGAGGCTCCCACCAGCTGACAATTAATTCCCGCATTCGGAAAGCCTACAAGGTAGTGGTGCACTTGTTCAGCCGGATTTGAACAATTGTGCGTACACAATAAAACAAAGCTGCAGCTAGAAGCTTACCTTTCCTATCAAGCTGCCCTCCTCGTTACTGTATCGACATGATTCTGTGTTCTGGAATGCCTAGGCTTCAATATTTCATCATAATTAGATTGCAAAGCCGTCATAACTTGCACGAACCACGTTTAACTCATTTTTTGGTGTCTACCCAGCAAAATGACACCCAAAACAACAGAAAAAAAGCAGAAATAGCCTAAGCACAGTCCTACAGGTCGGCAAACACTGTTATAATCGCATATTCTAAAACGGTGTTTAAAAATTTGCCCGGGGGACCTATCGCCGCTTGCGCTAAAATTTGAATTAAAATCGTTACCCACGCAGATGGAGTTGATCTCGACTCCGACCCACAACGTCTTCGGGTAACCAGCCAGCCCATGATGTCGCTGAAGGACTCAAACTCGTAGGGGGACTCAGCCTTGTTCCCTCAACAGATGGCCAGATCACCAAGGAATAATGGGATAACGTCCCATGATATCAAACCTAATGCCTTTCCGCCCGCAGTAAATATCCCCGCACACCTTCAGCACGCGAACGTGCCTGAACGTACTCGTCGACTTATCTAAGCGCAATCTCTCTTGTGGGGCGGTACCTGGTCCCATTCATCCTCCCCTATACCGCACCCCTACTGCCGCCTTGGGGTATACGTTGCACAGTTACCCAAATCTATGGGGGGCTGCTTTGTTGACCCACGTTTTAATCAGGTTCCATGAGCAATGTGAGAGAGGGCTTGATGGTGCCAGAGTGGCTATCGAGGGCACCAGAACTACGGCGGTGGCCACACTGTTCCCCTAACGCTATCAGTCTCAAAAAACGTTATTTCTTTTCGGTTTCTCTCCTCGCAGTGTACCAGTTTCTAGTGAATCCCGTATTCATGCGCACAGAATAGTCAAAATCAGACGTGGCGCTGAGGCCCCTTTTGCTTATGCCAGAACGCCTGTATCTAAGTTCGGAAGTTTAATAACCATGACTTCTATTACAAAGCATTGCAAAAAGTTAGTGTCGTTCCAATCTACGAAAAAGGTTGAACTGCGAAGCGGAGCGCATTCCACGGAATTGAAGAAGGAAACACGTTTGTTTGTAATTTTCGGTTGAGCATATTTGGTGGTCAAATACCTGAATGAAAGTTTGAAGGGCACCAGCGTTTTGCTAGCGGCCAAACATGGAGCTGTCGGTTTCGGTCGTGTGTTGTAGGCATCTTACTGTCTAACACAACACTATAAATACCCTCGACAACTGCGACTCAATCCAAAGAGGTCCTACTGGGCCGTTGGCATCCACGTTTTATTCTCCCGCCGACACAATGAACGTTATCAATACGGCTGCAAAATTTATAGCTCCGCGTTTATGCCACCACTTTCCTCCACTCCCAATCCATGCCCGCATAAATCGGCAACCTGTTATGTGCCCATTCTGAGAAGGGAAGGACGCCTTCCAGAATGTTGATTTGAACGACCTTCAAGTGGAGCGAGAAATATTGGCTGGAATTTCATGGAACTTGCTCTAGCAACGGCGGCGGCACCTGCTTTCGGTTGCTTTCGCATTCACGCGCACTGCTGTACTAGCCGAGAGAGAGCGAGTAAACACTTATTTCTGAAAATTTGGCGAGGGTAAAGGGGGTGTTAGAGAAGACGGGCAAGGGCGGTCACCCTAGTCCGGTAGGCCTCGTGCCACAGCCGCTGGCCTAGCCCGTTCGACCAGTGCAGCCTGGTCGTTGAGCTTCCTGCTGCGCAGCACGCACTCCCAACGGTCGTAGGTTGGGTGGGGGGGGGTAACGGTTAGTAGGGCACTGCCATACCAAGTGGAGTGTTGTCAATGGGGAGTTGCAGTGTGTGCAGTTTAGGGAGTAGGTGGTCGGATATATGCTGTGTACTAGATGTTGGTAGTTATAGAATGTGTTGGTCTGTAGGCGCCGCCAGATTCGAGCGTCCGTGGTGGGAAGGGAGGGGTGAGGTGGTGGGTAGTGGCGGCGGGACTGACGGTAGTGGGAGAGTAACTCGGCGTAGGTGGGGGTAAAGGCTGGAGGGTGGTAGTGTCTGGCGGTGGTGAGTGGTTCATCCCCTCCGGCGATTCCCGGTAGGTTAAGGCGTGGGCAGTGGCATGAGCTACCTTATTCCTGGGAAGAGACGAATGCCCTGGGATCCATACGAGACGGGTGTCCGGTAGTGTGGGTCGTTGGGTGAGGATGGAAAGGGAGAGGTTGGTGATACGACCCATGGCGTTGCGACGGCAGGTGGATTAGGAATAAGTCAGGATGACGATGTGCGTAGCAGGCGTGTGTGCAATGGTGAGTGCAATGGCAGCCTCCTCTGAACTATCAATAAATGTGTACACATGGTCGCTGTAGTGGAGGTGTTACCTATTGTGTGTATGCTTACGTTGGCGTGCAGGGTGTGTGCTGTATGGGGTGGCGTCTGTGCAGTAGGCGGTGGGATCTGTGTTGTACGGTTTAAGTAGTAGTCGTGTGTGGTGTGAGCGGCACCCTTTGTTGTAGATGGGATGCATGTGCTTTAGTATTGGGAGTACATGCATGGCAGCGCGGGTGGTGGGGGGATGGTGCAGAAAGTTTAGGGATTAGGGTTGGGGGCGTAGCCGAGGCAGGTTAGGAGGTTGCAGCCGGTAGTGGTAGCTTGTAGCCACTGGCGTTGACTTGTAAGGTGTACTTTAATAAGAATTGGAACGGTATTATAGATTCCTAGCCGAAGCAGACGTTCCGTCGAAGTGAAGTTGGGAAGCGCAAGGGCTGCCTTATACGAATTTCGTATTAGTGTGTTGAATTTGGCGATTTCTTGGGATTTTGGAGTGAGGTATGGCGCGCCATGCACAATGCGGCTCGTGATCATGGATTGCACGATCCGGCAGGTGTCTGCCTCCCGGAGTCCGTGGTGACGGGAGCATATTCGTTGGATAAGGTGAGTCAGTTTGGATACCGTTGTGAGGATTTCGGCGAGAAAGGCTGCCCCCGTGGCAGTATGATGGTATTGCATGCCGAGGATGCGTAGAGTTCTGACCGTTGGTATGCGCTGGGCGTCGATGGTAGCCGTCGCGTCGGGGGTGGGCTGAGAGCGACGCCCGCTAGTTCTGTCAAGCAGTATTAGAAGAGCGGATTCTGGGTGAGCAGCACAGCCCAAAGTTGCGTAGGTAGTGCGTGATAGTGTCTGTGGACTTTTGCAGCCGGTCTTGCTGGTAGCCAGGAGAGCCTTTGCGAATCCAGACATTAATATCATCTGCATAAACGGCATGAGAGACATCTGGCATGGAGTATAGCAGTGTTGGAAGATCTGTCAGGGCAATACTAAAGAGTAGAGGCGATATAACAGAGCCTTGTGGTGTGCCCTGCGCTGCGGTGTGAAAGCAATCCGTCTTGTGAGGGCCGATGCTCAGAGTAGCGTTGAGGTTCTAAAGGAACGCTAGGCCATAGTTGTATGTTGCAGCGCCGCATCCGTTGTGTTGGATCTGAGTTAAAATCGCTGAGTGAGTTACGTCATCAAAGGCCCCCTTTATGTATAATGCTAGAATAGAGCTTGGGTGGGTCTCAGTTTGCGAATGATTTTTCCTTTATTTTGGAGGTGTATGTCTTGGGCGGAGAGGTTGGCCCGGGAACCCAACATTGTGTGGGGGAGCTGGGCAGTGCATTCGAGGTTGGCTGTGAGCCGGTGGGTGACCAGGTATTCGAGTATCTTGCCAATACATGATGTCAGGGCGATGGGCCGAAGATTGTCTAAGTGGATCGGCTTGTTGGGTGTTGGGAGAAGGCTGATATCTACATGGCGCCATTGTGGTGGTAACGTGCAGCGGTTCCAATGGTCATTGTAGTATTTGAGGAGGGCCTCGAGATGTTCGTCTTGGATATTTCGTAGACGTTTGTAGGTGACTTGGTCATTTCCGTGTGCGGTATTGCGGGTGAGTTTAGCGAGGACTTGGAGGAGTTGCATGCTGGGAAAAGGTGCGTCGAGGTGTGGGTTTTGGGCCCCATGGTAATCCGGGTGTTAGGGTGGCGTGACGGGTGTTGGGAGGAGTCTTTGGAGTAGCGTCTAGAGAAGCTGCGCTGGGGGTTTGCGGTGGTCGTGTATCAGACGTGCGATGTCTTGGTTGGTGGCCATTTTGGATGGGGATGTGCCGATGAGTTTACGGAGAATCTGCCATGCTCGTTTGGTTGTTAGATCCCCCGCTAGTTGATCACAGAATGAGCGCCAGTTCGGTTGTAGCAGTTCTATGGCATATAGCAGAGCCGATTCTTTTAATTGGGCGATGCGTCGTTTTAGGCTGTGGTTGTGCCGATTGCGGCGCCAGCGATTGAGGAGGCTTCGTCGTGCTTCTCAGACGTGGGTGAGATGGTTGTCGTGGTTGTCTCAGACGTGGTTGAGCTGGTGGGAGATCCTCCGTTAGGTGTATGGTTCTGGTGTGTCAAGTCTGGGCGTCGATTATGCTTTCACCCAGCGGTCCAGGTCTTCTGCTGGAGTTGTGTGGGGGAGTTGGTCCATGCGGAAGGCTTCCCAGTTTGTTAGCTTGGCCACACCTTTGCGGTGTTTGTGATGGGGAGAGGGGCTGGAATTTTTTATGATTAGGTGGTCGCTACCCAGGGTGTTCAACTGGGTGGTCCAGGTGGGATTTGTGACGTTAAGAGTAAAAGTAAGGTCGGGAATTGTGTCTCGGATGACGCTTGGGCCGATACCTGGGGCTTGAGTAAGTTCAATCTTTATTGTGAAATGGTCGTGCTGAATGGCGTTGAGCAGTGCCGTGCCTTTCCGCGTGGCTTACTGGTACCGCCATGTGATGTGGGTGGCGTTGAAGTTGCCTATTAAGACACAGGAGTGCGTTTTGGCATGACTGCTTGTGACGTTAAGGAGGGCTTCAATGTCGGTGAGGAGTTGCATCGGGGGGCTGTAGACATTTCGTATATAAATGCTGGGGGTGGTGGGTTCTTGCGGAATTCGTTCAATGGGCATGTGGTCAATGGGCAGTGTGGAGGGTACCACTTGGGCGGTAAAAGTTTGGGATACCAATATGGCCATGCAGGTGTTGGGGAATTGGTACATGTCCGCAAAGGGTAGGGTAGGGGGTGCCAGTTTTTTGAAGTGCAAGGATTTCGGATGGATGTGAGGCGAGATAAAGTTCGCGGGCGGCCTTTTAAATGCAGAGCATTTTAGTACCTCACGATGTCACCCGCGTTGGCGTCCGTAGTCCGCATCACTACGTAGTCCGCGCCCTACACTATATAAAGAAACAATACTTTCCGGCGCCAGGTTTCGATCCCACGACTCTGCGGGCGGAACGCAAGGTACACGGCACTTTACCGAGTGCTCCACGGAGCCGACACAGAATGGAATGTTACGCACGCGCCTTATATCCTTGACTCATTCAACCGTCGGCCACAGGTGCGCTCTCTCCCCCGCGTCCTCTTCGCCTTCTCTCCGCTCGCAGCACCCTCTCTCGCCGCGTGCGGTTCGCGTTCATGTGGTGGCGCGATTTCGGCGCTATAACACTCTCTCGCGAAGGGCATTGGATTGGATTCGATTGGATTGGATTGGAATTGAATTGGCTTGGCTTGGCTTGGCTTGGCTTGGATTGGATTTGGATTGGGTTGGATTAAAGTGGATTGTGTTGGATTGTGTTGCGTCATGGCCGCGCCACGTTGCATCGTAGCCTCTCCACGTTGCGTAATAGCCGCGGCAGGGGGTTCACGGCACGTTTCACGTTTCACCATCGACTTCATCGACAATGTCTACGCTGGAAGACAACAATTACAACAACAACAACCAATACGTAATCCATAAGACTTGCAGGCACGCCCCCCGCGGATCGTGCCCCTCGCGAGGGGGATGTTTTGATTTTTTTCGTTTCTGAAGGAGGGGCGCTTTCACTGGTATACCGTTAAGGGTGGGCGGGCGGGAGGTGTACTGCCATTATGAGTTCGTTCTTTTTTTAATGATGGTAGGTTATCTGATTTCATTATACTCTCTAGATGTCCTATGCGTTCGTTGAGGGGACGAAGAAGGTCCATGGCGCCGGTTATAAACTTGGTGAGGTTAACTGCGAGTTGTTCTTGCTGCTTTTCCACTTGCGGGATGAGAACCGGCTGGAAACGGTGATTAATGATTGTGTTCAAGCGTGCGTTGTCTTGCTTCAGTTTGGGCATTTGTAACCTGCTATGTCGGTGGCGGGGAGAAGGGTGACGGGGGTGGTTGGGTGCGTTCAAAATGAAGTGCTTCGACACGGGAGAGAAGCTCGGCAAGCTGCCCCTGGAATGTGGACATCATTTCATTTAGGTTGGGGTGTTTGTGCGGTTGGGTTAGTTGGGGAGGTTGTAGATGCGTGGTCGATGCTATAGGGGGGCAATTATCGGTAGGTTTGGGGGTAGTAGTGTAGGGTTGAGCAGCGGGGTAGCGCGCGGCGACAGCAGACCAGCTTACCTTCTAGGATGTACGTGTGTTGGTCTTGCGGGTAGGTGGTAGGCGGAGATAGCGGCGCGAGCAGTCCTTGCTCGCCGTAGCATGTGGGAGAGAACACAGCTGACATTTGGGGGCACACGAGTGGTCTATGGGTAGGTCAGCGAGACCACAGTCTACAAAGTATGAATGTTCTGGGGTTGGGCAGACGTCCGTCCGGGGTCCTACGTCACCACAGGCACGGCACACTGGAACAGTTCGTCGGAATGGCAGCAGGGTGCAATACGCTACCCACCTTCACGTAGAAATGCACTTACTTCATTTGGAAGGTGAGCAGGGTGGACCTGGTGTGCCCAAAGAAGCGAGCGTGCAGAAGAGTCGGGCCGTTTGATTGCAGCTACTCCATAAGCTTAGTGCTTTTTACGGCGGGGTTTAGTCCGTGTACAGCTCCGCGACTGGTGCCGAAAGGTGGCTTCATGTAAGTACAGAATTCTAGCTGACAGTGGGTACTGAAGGTTTTCTATTTCACTGAGAGTGATCGCGAGCCGCGGGTCAGCGCCGCGATCAGTGGGTTGCAGCAGTATGGTTAATTGCTTAAAAAAATGCGGGGGAGAGAGGCCACATTTTGCTCGGGCGTCCCTCAAGTGATTTTTTTCACTTTTTGCCTGGGCCTACCGGCATCGTTTTTTTTGACGATGTAAATAAAATTCACTTTGACGTTGACGTTGCGAGTGCCGAAATAAGGGTTTGCGTGGTGAGCGTGGCTCCGTGAAGGCCTTCACACGGGTGGTAGACGATCGTGAAGTTGTTGGAAGGTAGGTGGACGGGTGGCTCTCGGCCGGCGGGTTTGGTTTTAGGCCTTGCCAGCGGCGAGTTCGACCGAACGTTGGCAGGTGGCTTGGCTGCGTTGTCGGCGTTTTCCTTGCGTTTTCCATCACAAAATCCCCCTACCTCCCGGTGGAGTAGATATGCGCCCCGGCCATCACCAGCATTAAGGAAAACGAGACACCCCATGACGTTGCTCGAGGACTTAAGACCTGAACAGTTCCCACCATTATACATCACGGTGCCAGATCAGCCAGGGATAGAATGATAATGTTTCAAAAATACTGGCACTTATTTCCACCTCGCTCGCCTGAAATACCCCCCGCACATCTGAGCTCAGCCATGTTCAAGAACGCATTTGAAAATTTCTGCAAACCCACACTCTTTTTTGTGGGGCGGTACTTTATCACATTCCTCCCTCCCTATGCCCTTCATATAATTATCTCGCGTGCGTCATTCAAGCGCAGTCTCCCACTCTACGTGCGCTGTCCTCTTAAACCATTTTCTTCGATCAGTTTTGACATTCAGTGTGAGCCATTGCTGCAATATCTGACCCCGTAGTTCAAGAGACTCACTCATGGACACAGCCGCTACTGTCTCTGCCACCCTTTCGCTCTCATCTAATTGGCTAAATAGGTTTTCTCTCCTTCCCTCTCTTTCTCTGCGTGGATAGTATCGTTAATTATTTGAATTGTCGTGTTTCCTTAGTTTGACTGATACTTTTTATTGCAGCATCGCAGGTCGCACTACAAGCGAGGCCAGTCTGGCGTCTGGCTAGATTGATGAATAAGTATAGCACTATCTGACAGTGCGCGTTGGATCCTGTTTGAAACGGCTGGTATGGTAGAGATCTAGTCTTACATGCTGTCATAAAAATTTGTTTTTTTTTCAATTCCTGTACCTGGTTGCAATGTCTAAGAGTAATGAAAATAAATAAATAAGCAAAAAAAGCAAAACTAAGCAAAATAAATAAGCAAATAAGGAAATTAAAGTACTCTTGGCAAGCGCTGTTTTACGAGATCTTACGTCTCTAGCTCCTTCCGTCATTAGTCCAGAGGGCGGTAGAAATGTTCGTTTGTTTTATGCCGGCAAGGAACTGTACCAAAAAGCTGTAGCAAAGACTGTAAATTGAGTCAGTGCTCTCTAACATTTGGTGAGCCAGCGCTGTCTATGTTCTGCTGCTACCTTTCCCTTCCTTTGTTTCACTCGCGTGTTCTTACGCATTGTTTTTGCCGCCAACCTCAGGCTGAAAAAATTGGGTATAGCCCCGTGAACATTCCTTTCTAACGCTTTTTGTAAATTTTGTAACAGCTTTGTACGTAAGGTGTTAGCGCTGTTCGCACAAAAAATACTATCATCATTTACTTCAGCAGCTCTCCCCACCAATATAAATGTATTGTTATTTAGACAGAAACATGGTGCGGGATCTAAATTTAGGTGGGGGCTGAAACAAAACTGGTTAAAGTTTAAGGAAGTCCTGTAGCACTTCCATACGTTAAACTCCTTCAGTAGGCGCCTGCATTAATCGTTACGCTTAAGTATCCTGCAAGTGGTTTGCCTTCGACTATTTCGGGAACAGTCGGGAATGCTTGTGTAAACCATGCCGCTGCTGTTGTTTCCTCGCCAAATTCTATTGGAGGTTAGTTTACACTTTGAAATTAGAGCTAACTGGTAAATGCCCCTACTCACTGGTGCACGGGAGCGGCGGCGATTTCTTCACATTTTGCCAGTTTCTTGTTGTAAATGGCAAGCGTTATTTGGCTAATCTCAGGCAGCCGGCTACCCAAAGCATGATGTGTGCGCCAACTGTGGGGTGAAGGCACTTGTGAAAGCAAAAACCTCTGCAGTCCGCGGCTGTCGCACTGAAACTGAAAAAAACCGGTTTGACGCACTCGTGCGTTCGACATGTGCCATTTTGTAAATGACATTGTACGCAGCCTCTTTGCACTTGAGTCAGCGAAAGAACTTCACAAGAGCAATCATTCATGTCTTGCTGAAACAGTGCAATGTTCTCGCCACATTCTTCTTCGACGATATTGGGACGCGGTGTGGTAGTTTCAGTAGTATGATAACGGCAACAGTGTAATTTTTTGTGACAAAGGATAAGCGCTGTACAGATCGATTTATTGAAAATAAGAAATAATTGAAAACAAGAACAAACATGAACACCAAGAAAACAAGAAAATTGAAGGCAGTGCAAGAAAACGTGGGAATGTCCGTTGTAGAGCTGAGAGCGACATATGTCAGAAAGGACGCCTTAGTGATATAGATCACCAGCCGTGGGCTGCGAGAGTGTTATGATGTATGTGCATATTAAATGTGTGCACGCTGGGGAGAATAAATACCAGTGTACAAAACCAAGAAAAGATCCAGACATTTTCTAAACAATATGATGCCGATTTGAAGATCAAGGCGAATCAATTGTGAGGAAGGAAAGTAAAGAAATCCCCAGATACCGGCGTCATGGAGATGTAATAATTTGCAAGTATCAAAAACAGGGCATTGGTTTCTGAATTTTCGACTGGTTGCTTCTAAACGGGCACGCTTTTCTGCGATGGTGAACGGAAACAGTTGCGAGTGTCTTGGAGAAAGAAACAAGAACGCATGCGACACACGGTAGTTTGTGCAAAAGTGTTTCACTAGACCTCAATAAAGGGACGTCCCGCGTGCCGAAGGCTCAGTATTTAGTGGGGGAAATGTGCTTCCTAAAGTAATAAATAATGTGTAATGAGTGCTGGAGCCACCAGAGAAAGTGGGAAGAAAACCTTCATTTCAGAAATCGTCTATGCGTGAACATGACAGTGTAGGTAGTTTGTTTACCTAGAAAGGGGAAGTGAATGTGCAGCGCCTGAACCGACAGGGATGTTTGAGTGGTAAAACACTCGTCTCATAAGCAGGGGTAATCAGGTTGGAATACTGCGCTGCTGGATAGCCACCAGTTTCCTTATTGTTCTAGCGTCCTTGGAGCCAATGCATGCCATGGACACTGGAATAAATGTTTAGAGCGTAACCACATAGCAGCCGTCGGATGCCATTTGGGAGGTCCTTCGTACACCTTAGGACTGGGTCAGGGCCGCTGGGCACCCCCCAGTCAACAGGATACACACGCACACTGCCTAGGCGGGGGATAAAGGGCTTCTACACGTTCTACCAATAAGGCGGAGGAGAGAGTAGGATCCTGCTCCTGGACTTGAGCAGCCGGTCACCCACAAGAATAAAGATGGGTACAGCGAGTGCCATGCGGGGGAGGATGCGGGACGGCGCAACATCATGTCTGAGCATATCATGGAATACAAGAAGGTGGTAGGTATTTTCGGTACAACTGGACCGCTGGGTGGTGCCTGTTAAAAAAATTCGTACAAGCACCCCCGGTTTCGGGGATTAGTGGTTGGAAAGTTACTTATCATTGTCGGGAAATCCCCCAGTGAAACGCGGCGTAACGTTTACCGACAGCGATGGTCAAGTGGAAAAACACTGCTCTGGCAAGTGGGAGGGTACCAGGATCAAATCCTGGACCGCCAGATACCAGCTGGTTTCTTTAAAGGATACAAGCGTCCACGATCGAGTGCGGATCTTTAAAAGGGGAACTCCCGCCTGGGATGCTACCTTTACACCTCCCAGGGGACCCCTGAGCCTTGTCTCCCTGGCGGGGATGTTCCGGCACAGGCGGTTACTGATTTGAGCGTTCACGGTGGCTCTGGAGGTCACCATGTGCATTCGTGTACCTTGGAAGCGTCGGGCACCTACCTGTAAAATAGGTACAAGCGACTCCCTGGCCTGGCACTCGGTTATTGTGTTGGAATACAACGCTTGGGGAGTTCACTCATCTTGAACGGGAAACCGCCCGTATGGAATGTGGGGGATGCAAGAATGCAGCAACTTTTTTAGAACAAGAATTGCGCTTCCAAAATTAAAAAATAATTTTTGGGCCTCATAGCAAACCGAAAAAAATGGAAAAAATTGGGTCTAATCCACGCTGTGAAGGTGGTTGGAAAGCGAAGCTTTAAACGACACCCACAGCAATTTCTCATGGTACGTCACTTGAAGTCACACACGGGACCCTAGAAAGAGTGAAACAAGAGATTCTGCTGGCCGTTACCCGGAAGTCTTGGGGATGGCGTTCCGAACGAAGCAGCCGCGTCGGCCACGGCAGGGCTAGAGCGGCGGACACCGCCGCTGTAGCAGGCTGTAGGCCGGCAGTGAGTCGGGAGAAAGAAAACGGGGGATTGTCTTTCGAAGTGTGAGACAGCGGAACCTAGCCATCCTGGTGTGCTAGCTCGGGGCTACACTGGCGCGCGACCCAAGCGCAGACACCGAAACAATTTTGCACGTGAGCTCAGTAATTGCCTTTCATACCGATTTAAACTAGCTTGTTTAGTAAGTTTGAGAATTGCGAGAAAGCAGACGGAACTTTTCTAATCACTATTTATGAGATCCAGTTGTTACTTTCGCCGTTTGTAATACCTCTTAAAACAAAACCGCATTGTTAATCACCAATTGAGAAAACGGAGTCCCATTCATGGCAAGCAGTGCAGAAACGTTAGCGTTTCTCTAGCGGCCAGGTGGCTGTATATGGTCTCTACATTTTGTTCTGCCGCCCTGCAAACCCATTCTTAACGTACGGTTGCCGTACGACCACTTAACTTCGTCGGGTGCGGGCTACCCTGGAAATGCTGTGCAACAAGTTAATCAAGCCATGCGAAGGGAGCGTGCACTGGACGCGGAGCTGCGCCAAAACAGGCCCTACACAACCGTCGCTAAAGCGAACGACAAAGATGTGCTGCCGACTTTGCCGCCGGCAAACAGGCACTTCCCCGTGCGATACGCTTGGTAAATTCGCCACACTATTTCTAGGGCGCTCTGTGAGTGAAAACCTCCGTCCTCCAAAACCGCCTCGGACGCGTTGAGACTTTGTTGTCCCGCACGCTACAAAATTGTTGGCTGGTAGAGCTAGAAAGCTTTTCTTTAAAAAGTGCTATTTCTGAAATCATGCTAGGCTTGAATATAACGAATGGAAGGGAGTTTTTTTAACTACAAAGATGAAGTGAACGAGCAGCACCCTAATTTTTAGGTTTGCTGTTCAAGACGAACGTGTTTCAATAAACGACCACAAGTATTTAATGGTTTACAAATGATATGCGGCTGAGACAGGTTTCTAGCTTCCCTAAACCATCTTCCTGACGGTATCTGTAGCAGAAACGTGCGCGAACCACCTGAGAAAGAAATCGTCATCCTCAGAAATAAAATCAGGCCCGTATTTATACAATGCTATCGGTTGAAAACGGTAGAAAGTACGCCCGAATGAACAAACAGTTTTAGAACTGAAACTAAACAATTTTTCACCTTTAAACGGCTTTGAAATGTGTTTCGAGAACAGAAAACGAAAAAGCGCAATCGTTAGGTTTAATGGTCAACGTTATTTGTTCGAAGCCTAACTTTTCGCGTGCAGGGGAAAGCTCACATTAGAATAAAACGTTTGTCGTCACGTTCCCAATTTGTTTCTGCAAGTTTTTCGTATCCGAGGTTTAAAACGCACAATGAAACCGCACACTCTCGTGCGTGCGAACTCACTAACCGCGCCGAACGAAGTGCCGGAGAGAATTTGTGGCGCACCACGCGAGATCGGATGACTACATACAAAGAAATTACTCAGGCTTATCAACTTGCCAAACGCACGCTCCCGCCGCCCTGCTAAAGATTGAGTAGGAAGCAGGCAGTCGTCTATAGCCAACTCCAACGATGACGGTCCCTAGCACCTACTAAAACCGCAAGATGTACCCAGAGACATACGCGGATGTCACCTTTCGGGTTGCCACATAGCCCCAGCAAGACTTGAGCACATCGTCTGGGATTGTCTCGCATACCCGGATGAATCAAATACAAGAAGGATGCCGCCTTGCTTCGAGGACGCGGTGCGTACTGAAGATCAAAGTCTACAACTTCAGGCTGCCCAGCGAGTCATCGTGACACTGGCCAGTCAAGGGGACCCCGGCGACCCCGTGACGGGAAGCGGGGGAACCCAGCCAGGTGGCTGCATCTGCGGTGGCGACTCCGGCCAAGTCATGAAGACCTAGCAATGGGACTTTATTCGCAGACCACAATGAAGTTTTTCCAATCCAATCCCCGCCGGCGGACCATGCGCCAGGAAGACGAGCGGTCTCCATGTGGCGGCTCAGATGCCGGGCGCGCTGGTTCGCCAGGCTAATCCAGGTTCACCTCCAGTGCTTTAGGAAAAGGCCGGCTCCACGCTCCTTTCCACGAACATATGCTATCTTCCCGTTCTGGATCACAGGTACATCGCTGTTCTGCTCAGGTGTCTCGACCAGGTTCGCCCGGCTCTTCCGGTCTTGTTTCTAAGCACCAGTCGCTCATCGTTCCACAGCTTGCAAATGACCGATCGACAACAGGCAACACCCAGCGCAAGCCAGTACCCTTTGTCCTCAGTGAGATCACCACCAGACTCCAAAACAACGTGATAAATTCTCCTATCTAAGAGACTATCCCAAATTTGAACCTCTGCAGCAAGAGACGGAAGGCTCTTAACATAAGAACTCAAACTATGTGTCATAGAAAAACTTGCAAAACGACGAAGGAGCTGTTTGTTGGCGTTCTCCGGCTACTGGTTGTGTTCGTCTCAACGGGCTCCATTTCTTTGTTGCATCAATCCTGCTTGTTTCTAGCATCGCTGTAGTATTCCTGGCACCGATACGACACAGCGGCAAGTTCAAGGATGACCCCACGGGGTCGTCCGCAAGCTTGGATCCCTACCCTCGTCCGCTAGGCTTAGCCCAGCAGCATCTGAGCTCCTTGCGACCAAGACCCGGCCCTGCCGTGGCAGACGGGCCAGACCAGATACCACTGACCGAAAGTACACAGCTGCTAGGAGCGTCTGCTGTGGCTGATGTTTCTGCTGGAACCTTTGCCGACTTTCCTTCACTGATGAAGGTAACCGCCGACCCGTCCACGAAGCGATCTGCAGCCGAGCCACATACTGGTGTTACGAAGCGAGGGACTGCGCCGCATGCTGCAAAGCTGGCTTATGCCGCTGGCAACACCCAGAAGTCTGCTTCAACTCCAACTCCGGCGACAGCTCCCACGACCCCTACCCTGCGGAGCTGCTTGCCACAAAACAGGTACAAAGTTGTCATCATGCCTCGGAAGCATTTCACCATCCTCAGTCTACCGACGAAGACTACAAAAATTGCGTTATGACTACTTCACGACAACTGGATTTACTGGATACGCTTATCACCAAGCTACGCGCACTGTGTCAGTGTGGGTGACATCACTAAAGCAGTGGCTAAGTTGTGCTCTCTACACCACATAGCTCATTCTGCTGACTCAATTCTCATAGTGTAAGCGTACCTGGTATCTGCGACTGACACCCGCCGTTATGTTCTCACGGGCGTCGATCCCGGAGAGGATTCGGACTACCTTCGCGACAACATCACATGTGACACGCATGAAGTGCGTGTCGTGTGGTATATGGGGTCCGGCCGCACCTGCCTCGTGACGCTACGGGGCCCGCTGGAGCCCCCAACCCGGTTTTTGTTCAAAGGTTGTGTCCTCAGACCCCGTCCTTTCCAAGCAGGGGTAGTGCGCTGCTAACGTCGCTTTCGCAGTGACAAAGGAGCTCTTCATGTCCGTTCCCAACACCGGGTCCCAATCAGGTCGAAACTACTCCAACTCAACAGCCAAAGTTTAGGTGTGGTTTTTGTCGCTCTGACGACCATGAGATCAAAGATAAAGGCTGCCCCACCAAGAGCAAGGCTACGCGTGCGAAGCGCCGTGCATGGCATGCTCGTTCCCAGCCAGACTAAACCTCAACCTTCAACCGTTTCGACTGTTTGGCGTAAGAGGATGAGGATGCAGTGGAGTAGGAGGAAGCTGTGGAGCCTCCCTCGCAGCCAACATATCGAGACGCTCTTCGTGGTTTGCGCCATCGCCTGAAAGCTGTTTCTGAGACGCCCTTGTCTCCTGCGGAGGATGAGCTTGTGGCCGTACACCAACAGCTGGCTTTACTGCAAGTTCAAATAAAGAAGCTCAACACGCGAAGGTCTCAATTAACACGCTGGCGGCCGAACTTGCATCAATTTACTGAAGACCCACCATGTCTACCGTCCACCACGTCTACGACTGCCCTTCTCTCACAGCCTGCCCCCTCTACTCTGATCCACAAGGAGCTCCTCCAGTTTGTGGGGCACCAGCTACAGACGCTGGTTTCGGTACTCGCCGCGCAACTTCGCGATCCAGTCTGCTACCATGCCTGAATCACACCAATCTATTGTTCAGGGAAACTGTCGGGGTCTCTCTACAAAAATTAGAGAAATCCGTGACAGCATACGTCTGGGGAAGTTCCATGCTTGGGCTTTCTTTCTCCAGGAGCTGAACTCCGTCCCCCGCTTGCCTCAATTTACAGCATATGTTGAGCCGTCCATTCCTGATCGGCGGTGCAGCGCAAGTTCTACTCCTCCGTGCAAGGCGGCCGTTTATGTTGAATAACGGTTTCCTCAAACCCTATCCCTCTAAACTCGTGGTGTACAGACTGGCATGAAGTGGTGGTGGTAAAAGTGCAGCTGCCGCGTTTTGCGGTAACACTGGATTTGTGCTACCTGCGCCCTTATTTTGGTCAGGCGCCCCGCCTGCGGCTGTGTTGGCTTACCCAGCTACGGCGAGCTAATCCTGGGTGTCGCATTCTTGTGGCGGGGGACTTCAATGCTCCGCACTGTGAATAAGGATATCCGTGTTCAAGTGAGCGTGGTCGAGTGGTCTTAGAGCACTTCACCGATGCCAGCTTTACACCTTTCAATGACATTACTAGCCAACACGCCGGTGTACCCACGTACGGTGTACGCTATTAACCTGATTTGTCGGGGTGGCTGGGTGCAAAAACGGTATCCTGGCAACGTGAAGCTGACTGCTGGGGCCACCCCATTCGCCTGGGCCTTATTCCAGAGTCGACGGGTCGCCTTCGCCGCCATTGCACACTGGTCAATTGGGACACCTTCTGTTCCACGCTGAATGCATCCTTCTCGGCACCCATCCTGGACCACACCACTCTTTTTCGGCGCGTCCTCATGGACGCCTCTCAACATGCGTGGGTGGAGGATTCCCGACCACAGCCCGATCTTCGGCTCCTGCAGCTTTGGGGTAAGCGCAAGCAAGCTGAAGTAATTTCCGCACGGGATCCTCCGTCCATACCAGCTAGGCTTCAGTATCAGCGCCTTACCGATGCTGCCAGATGGCACAAAAAAAGACAGTCGACGCAGCACTGGCCTGAGTGATGCGCCTCTCTAGGCCCATCTTCCTCGACGGCGTCTGTCTGACGAACGTTTCGCGCCATGGAATCGGGCAATCGGCCTCCGGATGCAGCCGCCAGCGCTTGTATTGCGTCAAGCAACGATCCGGCACAATTCGTCCCCCATGGTGCTGGGGCCTTGTTTCCTGCATTTGATGTTGTGCCAGTGGCCATGCCGTTTCCGTTCCCCCTGCCTAACGATGTTGGATTACGGCCTACTCATGAAGCTGTTTAGGGAATTCAGGCACCGTTCACCGTGGCGGAATTCCTGGCAGCAATCGATCACGCTAAAAAGCGGACTGCCCCGTTTTCCGACGGCATAACGTACGAGGTGTACAAGAAAATCGACGACCCAGCCCTGGTGCCACTTTTGGACACAGATAATCAGGCGTGAATCTCAGGTTAACTACCTCACCGTTGGGTTCGGGCGGATATTGTTCCCATTCCAAAGCCTGGGAATCCACCATATGTACTTCAGAACGTGCGCCTCATCGCTGTGACATTGACGCTGTGCAAGTTATTAGAGCGAATGCTTGCAACACGGCTTCAGCGGTGGCTTCATACCTTCCAATGGTATCACCTGGCGCAAATTGGATTCAGGCCCTATCTCGGTACTGAGGATGAATTGGAATACCTCTCATGTATGGTTTTAGTTGGAGGCCGATCCCGCTGTGTGAGAACTGTGCTCGCCATGGACATATGCAAGGCGTATGACAACGTTAGTCACGCTGCCATCCTACAAGTTCTAAATGGCCTCCACCTTCCGGACAAAGTCTGCGATTTCGTCCGACACTTCCTTCAACACCGTTCTTTTTCCATCCGCATGAACGGAGCAAGTTTCGGTCACTTTACACCAGTCCGAGGCGTACCACAAGAGACTGTTTTGTCTCCGCTTCTTTTCAACATCGTCATGTTGCCGCTATCTTGGTACCTTGATTCAATCTGAGATCTATATTTCCTAATGTACGCGGATGAGATGACGGCGTGGTCAGTGCATCCAGACCTGTCACGACAAGCCACCAGAAAGCACTAACAGACTGCCAGAGATGGTGCGAGTATGCGGGCCTCACTCTCGGGGAAGAGAACACTGCTTTACTTCCCGTGGCCAACGCTTGGGGCCGCCGCCTCCTCGCAGTGTCTCCCATTTCACTGCAACTGAATTGGAACGACATACCCACGGTTAACCGTCTTCGGGTCCTAGGACTAGAAATATCGGATTCAGGGTCAGTAGCTCAGTGGCTCCGATCTGCTCGAGAGAAAGACGGACAGATGGACGATTGCCCGTTTCCTAGTGCACCCTGTACTATAGCAACGGCTTGTGTATCAGGCCCAGTTCCAGCAGGTGACGCAAGCGGACTGGGCTTAGCTTTGGTCCATCAACAGGGCCGCCGTGCGCACAATATGTGGTCTCCATCGCAGAACACCAAGTCCACCCCTACAAGCCGAAGCCCAGCTAAACACGCTAGATCACATGATTCATCAGCGTCGTTCAGCTCGCCTACTAAAGCATGGATATGTACCGGAGGCAGCAGCTCTCGCTGCATATATGCGCCAGGTTCCTGATACGATGCCAGCCTTTTCTGCAGCTAGACCGTCCTGGCTCTACCATCAGGTGACGGACAACAAGCCTCGGGCGAGGCTACATGTCCGAACCTCTGGCCTTCATCAACCTCCGGATGCAGCACTCCTTCATGTCGGTAACTGGGCGCCTGCGATGCGGCCACGAGTCATGCAGGCTTGCTTGGGCGCCGGTGCACACGACTACCTCGTAACCATAGCCTTGGCTTGTCCCTCTCACCCAACCTTAAACCAGTGCTGCGCCTACGACACCCTCAGCTATCTACCAAGCCTGTTTTTAGATCTTACTGGTATTCGGGATGGTCTCCAAGCGCTTTCATGAACAGTAACTACCGGGGTGAAACTAGAAATTTACACGGACTCGACGACAGCGATACGCGATCTACGTCCTGTTGCGCGTACCACCAGCATGTTGGCATGTATTCACGCGATCCTGGACACATACCCATGCCCTGTGCGTGTTTTGTGCGTTCGCCGGGACATGCTTCCTGCCCACATAGAAGCGGGTCGCGCTTCTCGCCCCGTAGACCTTCCACGGCCACTTCCACTTTTGCGGTGTCCACCCTAGAAGAACTGCTGGTGGAAAGGAGAACCTCCGCCGCACCACGCGTGCTTTACTTCCACCGCGTAGAACTGACCTCCCCAGTGGGCTCGCTCGCTGGGAGGAGGTCCTGCTGCGGAGGCTTCGAGTTGGGGTGGCCTAATCCCCAGCAGTGACCCACGCTACGCCTACCCGCTATCACGCACCGTTTGTGGACATCTGCTCCTTTTGTACGGTCCCTGCGTCCGAAGCCGACACAAGCCACCTTCTATTGACCTGCCCTGCCCTTCAAACCTCTCGCCTGCAACACCTCCGGGCCAAAGGGCTCCATGCTGGGGGACCCCCTAATCTACAGCGGTGGATATCGGGCGGTCAGCAACGGCCTCTGCTGCCGTTTCTGCGTGAAACCATTGTGATGTTGTATATATCACTGTTATGCCGTAAGGCAAACTCTCGCAAAAAACATGACATGAAATGATCGCAACTTACACTGGTTACGTGAAATCACGCGGTGCGGAAATAATCAACTGAGGGAGAAAATGAGGGCAATATTTTGCTCCCATATACCTCCTAAGCTGGAAGCTGTTCAGGAAGAGAAGAAGCAGAAGTCGCTGGGATGACGAAGGCAGCATTACTTAAAACGCACGGGTTAGAGCGTCTGCGTTAGGGTTTAAATTTTCTTTCTTATAGCGAATGACAAGACTGTGCTACTGGGCTGCTGGGCCAACAAACTCGGAACCGGGTACATAGCACGCCAACTTCTGCACGGCCCTTACGACGCAGCCACATTCCTTTTCGGATGTACTGTACGCCTTTTCTCTGCAAGTTACTTTGTTGCTTAAGTAAAAACTGATTGTTCCCGGCTGTTGGCATTCTCTTGGTCTAGTACAGTTCGCGTGCCACGATCGCTCACCTCACATTGAATCACGAAACCCTTTGAAACGTCAGGGCCTTTAGAACTGCCTCCTCGCTCAGGGCTCGTTTCTGCGTTTGAAATGCGCCCTCGTTTGCGTCCAATTCCCCCTTTACTTCCTCAGAGCGTCCGTTAAATAACTAGCAAGTCTGCAGTAACCTTCCACACAAGTGTGATAATATCCAGTCACACCCAAATCATCCCTTATCTAGCACTTAGTGGTTGGTCGGCGGTACTTCATGACTGGGCCTACTTCGATTTCGGACGGTCTGAGTCTGCCGCGCTACCACGATATGCACTAGATATGTTACTTGAACGCATCCTATGTGACACTCGACTGCTTCACTAATAGGCCTGCTTCTTTGAGCATGCTCAGCCCGACTCGTAAGTGTGCTGCACGCTCCTACATTTGTTAGAAACGTTGGCGACTTCCTCAAGGTAAAGAAGCACGTACTCAGACTGGCCATGAAACACATGATCCAGTAGTTTCGAGAGGCAATTAGACGTGTTTTTGAGACCGAAGCTGAACATGACGGGAAGTACTGTTTGGAATGTGGAAACGAACGCAGCTTTAGAACGAGCTATTCGTCCCCAGTTGGTTCTGTCAATCGAAACGCCTTCTCTTTCCCCCGTCACATACAAGCTTCGCAGGCATGACACCCGTAATCTCGCTCGGAGCTGAATTCAAGGCCAACATAGAGGAATCCACGCATGCCTCCCAATCGAATTTTCGACTCTCAACTTTCCCTTTCGCCCTGAGTGCCTTCGCTCCACTGGGTTAGAATGCGAATTAACGTTATAACAGTGCACCACCATGATTTGCATGCAATCTATCGAGTACAGGGGACAATGTATAGTCCTCCTCACACGGCTCGCTCAGCTGGGTTTCCCCGCCGATGGGGATGACGTAACCCGCTCCAGCCACTGCTGGCTCATCTAAGCTACTGCCAGAACTTTTGGTCCGCTCGCAGCTCAGGCTTCGTTGCTCACGCGTCTTTCACGTCCCGCTCAGAAGATTTGCCAGAAAATCGCCCGAGTTAGAGCTCGCACCCGAAGGAAAACCTTCTTTTTCTGGGGGCTCGCGCGGCTTCGTCAGGCTGCCCTCACAGATCATACTCTCGCGAGAAACCTCGCTATCACACCCACTGTGCGCGCACCCGTTGGAAGTCGAATCTACGGCCTTCCCGAATTCTCAGCATTCTGACGAGATAGCTATAACTAAGGCCGACACACGAACACAATCAGCGGACTCGTACGGTCTGGTCAAGGCATAGCTCCTTGCAAATTTCGGTGAGTTCCTTCACTTTGAGGTCTTCTATCGTTTGCACTAGCCTCTTGCTGCTTGCCCACGTGAGAATTTCCTTGCGATTCCTATACTATCAGCTACTAGTAAGACAGCCGCAAGTAACTCCCCACAGCGCTTTGTTTACACCCTCGACACTAACGGTGGTTTCAACACACTTTCTCTAGGCTTGAAACAATCAAACCTATACGCAGTGCTTCACACCGACCTTATATAGGCGACGATAACCTGTGCTCGAGAAGCCTGGTGAATTGAGAGCAAACGTTGAGCCTTTACCACACTAGGTAGTAGCCGTTGCCGATCGATCCCGCAGCTGCCATCCACTGTTGCAACTCAGCCCCACCACGGTCATTCATGTTGGAATGGGCCATCCCACCACTGCCTCAACTGTTACTACTGGCCATCCGCCATCCCGACGCTGTCACCTGTGTAGCGACGCTTGCTTGGTGCGTCTGTTATAGCAGCGGTGCAGAGCAGAACGATGAATTTCTCGAGCCGCCAAAACGTGGAAGCATCATTTATATACAGCATGTAGAAGGCTAACAAAGGCGTTACATGGCTCGCACAAAGGCGACAGCATATCTCTACTCGGTGTTTATGAAAAGTGCCGCCGAAAAGTGGCTGCGGGCGGCTTTTTACACCCCGGAAGTCTGTTGTAGCCGCGAGCGGTTTGAATCGTCCCTATCAGGACTCTCGCTTGCTGAAGCTTGTAATCCGACGAATGGAGGCGAAGCGATTGCGTCAGCCGAGGTTCCCCTACGGGGAAAGGGAAGAAGACGCCGTCACCATCTCAGCGGAGGCGTCTCCAGGCATGTAGCAGCATGTAGGGTGCCGGCCGTTCGCACGATGCATGATTTGGCCGAGCCGCCGCGATGGGAAAAGGAGAGGCGACTCTGCGGCGATGCAAGTTTGGGCCTGTCAGCCGCTGGTGGTGTGGTCTGGTTTGGTCGCGGCGTGAATCTGCCCCGGTGTCGCCGCGTCGCCACGTGCAACGAATTCACGCCAGCTGCTCTGGCACACCGAGGCTTAGTTCACACTATTTCAGTAGTATTGATGAAGAGTTCTATTATATTCTGATCCGTTGGGGAGACGTTCCTTGTCAACACGCTTACGTCTTCATTGAAGTGACGGTGAAAAGCAAAAAAAGCTCATAACCGTGGAGGTTTTTTGGTCTCCCTGGATGTCTCCTAGGAGGTGTTCCTTCGCAGGATACAGGATCGCAGGATACGCCCCTGAAAATTAAATAGCCGTGCTTTTTACATATTTTCGTTCTATGAAAAAAACGTCTTCACCCAGTGAGAAGAATTTAGCAGCTTCCCTGGATGGCGCTGGAAAGATTCTATTTTGTTAGGCGTGTGGCAGTTCAGTACTTCGAACGTGAAGTTGCATATTGCTAGTGAGATGAATGTGCACAACCTTCGAGTAGTGAAAAAAAATGGGAATAGAACGTGGGGACGGCTCATCTCTATACCAGTGGTGCCTATATAATGCTCCAGAACCGTCCGCCTAAAAATATACTTGATAAAACTACAAAACTGAAAAATATTCCACAGAATAAGTGTTGCGTACAAAAACTCACTTTGTCAAAACAGTCAAGAGCCGAGTTCGGTCGATCCCTTAAGGCTGATCCACGTGTTAAATAACTAACTTCATAATGCCACGAACCATGTGTGGGCATGTTTATTGATTGGTTGTTTTTACTGCCCGGTCACGCCCGGGTAGGTTGTCTGTGTCCCAAGCGAAGCGCGTCTTCCATTCTTTTTTTTATGTCTCATGACCTATCTTATTCAGATGAGCAGACTGTTTCGCCCTAACATCACTAGCCGAAAATAATCTTCTTTGATCTACAATGTTCTGCAAATAAATCCACGGTTCCAGAAACACTCGCGCTGAAAGATAAAAGACTGCAGAGCAGACGCTGTGGAATTGGAATCGCCGACGCTAGCTTGAGCACGTCACTTTGTTGACTGCTGCTTAGCCGCATGTGTATTCTTTGAGTTGTTAGGGGAGCACAAGTTTGCTCAGATAAACTTGTTTCCCTTGAAGACAACTGTTTCGTCTTGGACTTCGTAAAATCTAGTGGGGGTGCGTGGTACATGCAATCAATCCTCTGCGTCGCCAAGCAAGCCCCACTCGTACCAGCCGCCGACAGCAAGGCCTCCCACCCAAGGTCGGTCTACTACCGCAGAAAGTGAAGAAGGAAGACGTCGCAACCAGCACCATGATCAATCAAGCCAATACTGCCATCGTTCTCCAGCAACCTCGGGAGCCCCATCACTTCGAGGATCTTCTGGTGAAGACCCGGAAAAGTGGCTGGAGAAGCTGGAGCGAATCCCAAGTTTCAACCGATGGGATGATGAAGAAACCCTGGGAGAAGTGTTTTCCTACCTCGGAGACTCGGCTCAAGTCTGGTTTGAAAATCACAAAAGCTCGCTAACATCATGGAGCATGTTCAAAGCGAAATGTTTGAAAACATACACAACTGTCGTACTGAAAGAACGAGCTGAGCTGTTGTTGCAGACGCGAATTCAATACCCTAACGAAGGCCTTGTAGTGTTCGTTGAGGAGATGAAGATGGTGTTCCGATGAGCTGACCCGACAAGGCAGACGACAAGAAGGTGTGCTGCGTGATGCGGGGAGTGAAACAAGAGCTCTTAGCTGGAATCATTCGCAACCCCCCAAAAACCAGCGCAGACTTCGTGACCGAGGATTCGATGATCGAAAGAACCCTGGACATGCGTTCGAGGCAATACGATCGACCACTCAACGCGTTCTTGCCGAACCCCGTGAACGCCCCTGTATTCGCGACGGAAGACTTACGGGAAACGATCCGCGCCGTCGTTCGTGAAGAACTCAGGAAGCTTTTCCCAACCACACTGCAGCCCCAAGTTGCCTCCCTGACTGATGTGATCCGACAAGTCCAACTCGCACTGGGGACTTCTACGCAGTCAGAAGCATACCGCGAACCACAAGCGATGACATACTCCACGGCTGTTCGTCGACCCTGACCTGCTCCAAACCGTCGTCAAGAAGCACCGCCATACCGCCGTCCACAGTAGCACGCACGACCCCGTGCAGCCCAAAACCGGACGCCGAGAAGACGGGCGTATGGCGAACTCCCTATAATCGTTCGCTGTGCTACCACTGCGGAGTGGCCGACCACATCTACCGTCGCTGTCAAAACAAGAGGCTTGGTTTGCGATGGTTCTCCGTGCACGCCCCACGCCCCCGACCCGGACAGCGCGCGACTGAGATAGAAGAATACCTCTCCAACACCAACCGAGGACCAGCCCGCTTCAACCGTTCACCGTCGCCGTACCTGTACTAGTCACCGAACCGCCGTAGCACTGCTGACTTCTCACGTGGAAGGTCCCCCAGCCTACGCGGGGGAAACTAAAAGCAGCAACTTCTGGAGGTACAGTTGCACGACCACAGAAAAATGAAAAGCCTTCAACAACGCAGCGACACGATGAAGACCTTGCCCTCAGCCCGATCACCCGATCTAACCCTGACGGGTCTCCCGAACACGGAGACAGTAAAACGGCGCGACGCGTACCCGACATGAACGCACCTGCTGCTGTGAATACGACGAAGACGACGACATGCAGTGGCCGGCTGTCAACACGTACAAGCAGAGATACGACGCCACGATGCACCCGGAACTCGAGGAAGGCGGCGTCCAACGTTCAGCAGTCCATCGACGGCTTTGATGTAGTCGCCCTCATAGACACGGGAGCCGGCTAGTCAGTAATGAGCGGACCATTTGCGTCTAAGCTGAAGAACGTTATGACCAAATGGGACGCTCCGCACATGCGCAAAGCAGGAGGGCATCTTCTAACGCCAAGTGCAACCTGCACATTGCGCGTCACCATAGACCGCAGCACGTACCTTGCTGCGTTCGTCGTTTTGCCTAACTGCTCCGGTGACTTCATTGTCGGAATGGACTTTTTGATAAACAATGGTGCAATAATTGATCTACAGGCCAAGTCAATAACATGTTTATCCGATCACTTTATGACACCGGAACCGAACCCCGAACACTGTGCTGCTGGAAGGATTACCAACGATCATGTCACCCTGCCACCCCGCGCGAGATTCATGATGAGCGTCTACTGTGAAGATGCGGTTCCTGACGTCGAAGCTGTCGTAGCGAGTGACCAATGGCTGCTTCTCGACCGCGGTGTCTCTGTCGCAACAGGCATTGCGCGCTTTAAGCAACGCCGATCCCCCGTTTTAATCACTAATTTCACAGCCGAGTGCCAGCATTTAAACAAGGGAGCTGCAATTACGTTCCTCGAAGAAACGCAAGAAGCAAGTGATGTGATCGCGGTTGCCGAATTTGAACGCGCAACCAAGATACCCTCAAGCTTCTGAACCCCTTCGACATGAATCCGGTGTTACCGCAAGCACACCGGAACAAACTATTGGCTTTGCTGCGTCGCTACAGGGAGTGTTTTTCGTAGAACTGAAAACTACGTCACACGCCTGTAGCGAAGCACCGAATAATAACCGAAGATGGGGCCCGACCTACCAGACACTCACCGTACCGCGTCTTTTCACGCGAGCAGGAAGCCATCCGGACTCAAGTCAACGACATGCTCAGCAGTGACGTTATGCAGCCATCGAAAAGCATCTGGGCTGCGCGGTCGTACTTGTAAGAAAAAAAACAGCACAGTGAGGTTTTGGGTTGACTACCGGTGACTCAACAAAATCACCTAAAAGGATGTGTACCCCCTGCCACGAATCGACGACGCCCTCGACCACCTCTTCCATGCGAAGTACTTCTCAATGATGGATCTGAAGACCGGCTTCCGGCAAATTGAAGTGGAGAATAGAGCGAGAGAAGACCGCACTTACAACCCCGGACGGCCCATACCTGACACACCTGTCTCGTATACCTCGACGACGTTGTGGTATTCGCCAGGACTTTCGACGAACACCTTGGAAGGTTGGAGTCTGTACTCGAAGCCATTCGTACGTCAGGGTTCACACTGAAGCCCGAAAAGGGCCGCTTCGCATGCGACGAGCTGAAGTTTTTTAGGCACGTCGTCAACGCCATGGGCGTCCTACCTGACCCGGCCAAAACTTCAGCCATTGCGAACTTCCCGAGGCCGAAAGACCAGAAGGGCGTGCGAAGATTTCTCGGATGGCGGGCATACTACAGGCGCTTTGTCGCAAACTTCGCACGCATTGCAGAGCCACTCACGCGCTTGACGAAAGATAGCACCCATTTTAGCTGGGAAAATGAGCAAGAAAAAGCATTCTGCGAGCTGCAAAAACGCCTGCAAAGTCCGCCCATGCTCGCTCAGTTCAACGAAGACGCCGAAACGGCAATGCACACGGACGCCAGTTACAATACGCTTGGGTGCCGTCCTCGTCCAAAAACAAAGCGGTTGCGAAACATTCACCGCCTTTGACAGCCGTGGTCTGTCGAATGAGGAGAAAAACCGCTCAGCATCTGAAAAAGAATGCGTCGCTCTTATATGGGCTGATTCACGTGTATGGTAGACCATTCAAGGTTGTTACAAACCACCATGTGCTGTGTTGGCTCGCCAATTTGATGGACCCCTCTGGCCTTCTTGGGCGATGAAGCTTGCGCCTGCAAGAGTTCGATGTTACAATTGTCCATAAATCCGGCAGGAAACACTCCGACGCCCACTGCCTGTCCCGTGCTCCCGTCAACCCACCACCACAATACTCTGAGGAAGACAGTGCGTTCTTCGGATTCGTGACGGAGAGCGACCTAGCCGCCCAGAAGCATGTCGACCCCGATTTGCACGTCATAATCGACTATCTCGAAGGATGCAAAGTCGCCGTTCCTACGACCTTCAAACACAACCTACCAACATTCACCCTGAAGAACTCCGTTCTTTTGTAGAAGAATTTCATCCCCGGAACGAGAACGAATTATCTTCTTGTCATGCCCGCATACCTTCCTGACAAAATTTTGGAAGCGCGCCATGACTACACGTCTTCCGGACATCTCGGCACAGCCCGCACAATTGGAAAAATCAAGGCGAATTACGACTGGCCCCGCCTTACATCCGACGTCACCCACTACGTCCGGAGCTGCTGTGACCAGGGTGTTGAACCGGAATTTTTTCGGGTTCAGTTCGGGTTCGGGGTCAAGCCTTTCGGGTTCGGTTTGGGTTCGGTTCCAAAGCACCATTCTGTTCCGGTTCAAACAGGTTCGAATTGGTTCAAACGGGTTCGAACAAAAAAAGCGGGCGTGTATTTTTTCTGGTAGCTTTTTGTGCTCGTTTTTTGTTTCCTTATCAAGACGGCATAAAAACAAAGTCATAATGAATGTTTCTTTGTGCAAATATTTAATCTTGGCCAAACTAAAGCGACCTTGGAACACTTTTTTCAACTTTTTTCTAAATATAGAGTGCTTACAGAAAGTAGTCAACCAACACATCATGTACTTAGATTAGGGGGGTCGCAAAGTGCCTCAGCCAAAAATTACTGCTCTCTCCTCATCAGATAACTTAAAAATTTGCTTTAAATATTTTTCTCTCATTCCCGGTCCTGGCATTCTTCGACCGCTGAATGACGTCATTACAGTGGTGTAGCGGCTATTTGCCGGCTTTCCTTAAGTCCAAGACTAGAACGCATTTGATAGCCACTTTAAAAAGAAAGCCACAAAAGCGAAGCAGGAACGGAAGCTGCATCCGCAGCGACGAGCAAATCACGCACTGTTGCACCGTGCTTGAAATAGCTATAGTTTTCGCAGTGCTTCCAGATGCGCAGAAGAGTGAAAGCTTTTATAGAGAGTGTAGATTGAGTTTTTTATTTTTTTGTTTTTATTTATTAATTTATTTGTTTGTTTGTTTGTTTATTTATTGTTAGGTTTAACGCGCCGACGCAACTCAGGCAATGAGGCGCGCCATAGTGGAGGGCTCCAGATTAATTTTGACCACCTCGGGGTCTTTACGTGCGCCGAAATCGCCTATAACGCACCGACGCAACGCAGGCAATGAGGCGCGCCACAGTGGAGGGCTCTAGAATAATTTTGACCACCTGGGGATCTTTAACGTGCGCCGAAATCTCGTACATACGGACGTTTTCGCTTTTCGCGTTCATTAGAAAAGCGGCCGCCGCGGCCGGGAATCGAACATGCGTGCTTAGGCTCAGCAGCGCCACGCCTTAGCCACTGAGCCACTGCGGCGAGATTATCTAAAGTGTTCAATAGCTCCTTTAACTGCACAAGCTACTGCAAAACGGTTTTTATGGTAGTGAGACGAGTATTGAACCCGCCCCCCCCCTTCCCAATTTTCGTTGGCCGCTTATTTTGCTGGCCCTGCCAGGCTTGGTGGGAAACATTGTGCACGGCTGGCGAATAAACACCGACGAGTACAGCCGCTCGCGCTCAGTCATCGTCACCACCACCACGCTGCGGGTCGTCACTCGGGTGGAGGGTACTACGACCCTCCCACGTTCACGAATGCGGGTCAAATCGTGAAAGGTAGGTCAACGATTACAACAAAAACTGAAGCGAAACAAAAGGTTCGTTGGGACACTTAAGGCTGCCTATTTGTATGAATGTGAAAGCATTACTCTTTATGGCCGTAAGTTTAGCTTTATTAATTTGAGTTCGTTTATTTTTATGATTTTATTTTATTCTTGGCTCATACCACTGCAATCTTATACACCACAGTTGTTTTCTTCAGGAAACAAAAAATATGGCACCCGATAACGGTAGTCGCTAATGCGAAATTTGAGCACAGCGCGAACTGTAGTCTTGTCGGTGACGGCGCCCAGCTGCTGTGTCTTAGGAAGTGATTGTGTCGTCAACAAATGCATGACGGCATGCGGTATACTCTGTCGTTATCTCGTAAGGCGTTGCTGCCGTGGAGCATGTCTCGCGCGGTTTGGAAATTTCACCATACTTTCGTCCGCCGCTTTCCTGCTCGCTCTATCTTCGGTGGCGTCTTCTTCTACGCGAAACCACAGGAGGGGGCGCTTAAGGGCTGCGCTCTAACGCATGACTCTTCAGAGCCACCGCTCTGCCGCCCTGTGATCCACTCCCTTCGCCGACCAGTGACGAGCCACAAATCGTCTCCAAACAATGCGTGCTCGCCACAGTCTTCTCGAAGGCGAACATGTACCCTTCTGGCCTGCTGGCAGCGCCCTGGTGCCTCCAGCGACACTCCCATCGGTGCACCCTAACCAGAATCTTCTGGCAATGTGCAGCCTCCCTGCAGGCTGCCGTTTGCCTCGACCTACCAAGCAGACGACCCGTTCGTCCACAATCGTTTTTGGTACCTTTGAGTGTCGCCGTGGTCTGGCATTTTGCGGCTCCCCCACCACCCTGGCGGCTTGTGACGGGCGCCCCTCGTCCCCAAATCATGCATCTTCACCAGAATGTTCTACCTGGCAGGCAGGCAGGCAGGCAGGCAGGCAGGCGGGCAGGTAGTTTACTGGCAAGCGTGCGGTCTCGGTCTCTTTGGCGAGGAGGAGAGCCTAGGCACCCGCAATCTTTTTTTAGGTCCATCAAATGTTACGCACGCACGCACGCACGCACGCTCGCACGCACCCCTACATGCGCACAATGGGGCAAACAATTTTGCATTGTAAATAAATCGGTTGGTCTGCTACACTTTTCATATACCCCAAGTTTCAACGGCGCTTTAGCTTTAACACGAAATCATTAGCAGCGCTAGAAGTAGAAAACAGTCCGGCGTCGGCGTTAATTTCCGACTGCTAAGTGTGGCAGGTGTCATTTAGAGCAATTTCCTTCTGCTCATCTTTTATCTGCTAACAGAGCTGTTAGAAAGAAAGAACGGCTATGAAGGCTCAATGGACGGCGTGTATAAGAGGGCATTGGATAGGGAACCACCGGAGATAGAAACTTGCTAAAGGCCCTTCAGCGACCGGTGACAGCGATTGGGCTCTGGGAAAGATGAAATCACAAGTAGCAGTAAAGATCACTTGTAGAGAGAGAGAGAAAATGAAGTTTCATTAAATGAAGGCAAAGGTGCAGAGAGGCGTCCTCATTCGATGGGGCCGAATCGACAGCCGTTTCCATCAAGAGCAACTGATCTTCCAGGCCGGAGCTGGCCATGGCTGTCTCCCAAATCTCTACGGAAACGTGGAGATTGGGTGGATCTACGGTACACTTCTGGCAGCCGCCTACTATATTTATGAGGTTCCCAGGCTCTCCTCAGAAGCGACGAAATGGAGAGAGTTGTGTCGCGTCAATGGGGTGGAGTCTGGTGGTGTGTGGGAAGGTGTATGCCCGCAAGGCGAGGAGTAATCTTTCCTGGTTACTCCGGAGCGATTTGTGCGGGGATAAATACGTTCTACGGAAGCGGCTATAGTGCTGAGTAACTTCCTGGTCTGTGACTGCAGGATGCATGCCCTCGGGCCCGGCTTCATCAGCGCTGGCTAAGCAGGTCAAATCTCGATCCACGAGGTTGGTGATCGTGTTTGCCAGGGATGCCAGTATGAGCTGGTGCCCATACAATCATGGCTGCCTCGTTGGTGGTCTCTGATTGATTATTGGAATTATTGTAACATGCAATCGATCGTTGACAAAGTTGGGCCACGCCTGGTAAGAGTCTGTTATGAGAGATTTGGCGCCGCTTCCTCAGCTTGAAGGGGGCGGTGTTGGGGTGTTGAGATGCTACACCTGTGGGAGGCTGCAGAACGGTAGCACAAAGAAAGATAAGGTATTGAAGAATACTGTCGGGCGTCTCTTGCATCAACCAGTTGATCGTTCCTCCCTTTTTTTATTTCAGTTTAGTTTCTTTCCATCCGTCTCCCCTCATATATATACACGTTTTCCCTTTGATGAATATAAAATATGCATTAGGGAATTAGTTATTAACTTTTGTGCGAGATGTCAAGTTCAATATAGAAACAACATAACAGCGCAATACGGGCATAAAGAAAACCTTTTATAGCATTCAGGTGGTCGTCACATAACTGTGCGGCTACTTTCGTGCTTGACAAAATTGATTGATTGGTCCAGAAGGAGATCGCTGCAAAATTTCCAAATGCCAAGGATCCCAAAGATATCATGTGTGGTCCGACCGTCTAATCCGCCCTAACTGAACCGCTAATTCCTGTAATCCAAATTATTCAACACACCATTCCAACTAATTCACATTAGCTCATTCACTCACCAAATTCACTCACCATTCACTCCACCCCAGTTTACCCGCTAACCCGCATTAATCGACTTTAATCCATCCTCCTCTTAAGTTTAAGGTTGAGGAGATTCAAGATAACATGAAAATGCTATCAAACATACTTTAAAAGTGTAAATTACGATCCCCATTTTTTATATCTCATGTTCTCTTAGAGCAGTAACCAAAGAACACAACGGCACTGTATACAAGAAAAAGTGACGTTAACATTGAGAACTACGTGTGCTTGTGTCTCAGTGCTGTTTGTATATAACTGCCCATTCAAACTAAAATAAGTGGAAGATATGAATTTATTGTTGATGGTGTGCCTGAAGTCCTTCACAAGCGGACAGGGATGCATGCGAATTAACAACACATTGAAAACTTTACATGATTTTTTACACCATGCAGATAGAAACCATGAAGAATATTCAATGATATGTTGCCTCGGAATATGCGTTGTAATTTATATTATGCTAAATATAAAAGATAATTGGGAGAGATGGGAAGTACCTAACGCAAACTGATAGTATATCCGGACAACTTCACATTAGATTGAGGGGAATAGTTAGAAGAGAACATGATAGGCCTTGGGAACTGCAGACTATGCAAACATTTCATGGTGCTGTCTGGCGAGTGGCAAAATATCTTCCGACTCAAGGTAGGGTACCGAAATGGAAAACTAGAAATCATATTTTTGAGGCCCCGGAACCGGTTCGGAACGGTTCCTTCGATTCGTTCCGGTTCGGGTTCAGTTCTAAAAGGGCGTAAAAAATACGATTCCGGTTCAGTTCCGGTTCCGGGCAAAAATTCGGGTTCGGTTCCGGTTTTCGGTTCGGTTCCGGTTCCGGTTCGACACCCTGGCTGTGACTGCTACGGACAAAAAACGCCACCGACGAGACCCGTCGGACTTCTGCAGCTGATCGCCGTCCCATCGAGGCCCTTCCAACAGATTGGAATGGGCCTTCTGGGGCCGTTTCCTACGTCACGATCCGAGAACAAATGGGTTGTCGTAGCGACAGACTACACGACGCGCTACGTAGAGACCGCCGCTCTTCCGCGGGGGGCTGCACAAAAAGTCGCAACGTTCTGAATAAACCAAGTTGTGCTGCCATATAGAGCCCCTGAAGTATTAATCACAGATCGCGGAATGGCCTTCACTGAGGAGCTCATGCAAGGAATCTTACGCTGCTACAACACGGATCACCAAAGAACAACGGCGTACCACCACAAACGAACGGACTAACAGAACGTCTGAGCAACACTATCACGGATATGCTGTCTATGTACGTCGACGATGAACATCAGGCTTTACATTGTCGCGTTTGCGTACAACACAGCTATCCATGAAACTACACAGATGACACCGTTCGAGCTTGTCTACGGAAGACAGCTGACTACGATTGTTGGCGCCATGCTTCCGCACGTAGAAGATGATGATCTCAACGCAGACGTCCAAAGATACCTTCAGCGTGCGCAGGATGCCCGCCAGCTCTCTTGAGTTCGCATAACAGACCAGCAGCTGCTGGATGCCGGATGCTACACCTTCCGATGCCGAGACGCCGAGTACCGCCCAGGGGATCGTGTTTGGGTTTAAACTCCCATCCGACGACGCAGACTGAGTGAGAAGCTTCTGCGACGGTATTTGGGACCCAACCAGATTCTACGACGTTCCGGCCAACTTACCCACGAGGTGATCCCCGATGGTGATTCTGGAACATTACGACGACGCTAGCGGCCCAAAGTCGTCCATGCGGTTCGCTTGAAACCTTACTATGCCAGCTGACGGACTTCTTTGTTGTTTGTTCGGACTGTCTTTTATTTTAGCATCGGGTCGATGCACTCTTAAGGGGTTAATGCCGTGAACCATGTATAGGTTTGTTTATTTATTGTTTGTTTTTACTGCCCGGCCGCGCCCGGCTCTGTTATCGGCTTCCCAAACAAAGCGCGTCTTCCAATCTTTATTTTTATGCCTCACGGGCTATCTCATTTTGACAAGCAGACTGTTTCGCCTTAACTTTACTGACTCATAGTAATCTTCTTTGATCTACAATGTTCTGAATGTAAATCGACGGTTAAAGAAACACTCGCGCCGAAAGATAAGAGTCTGAAGAGCAGACGCCGCGGGATTGGAATCGCCGACGCTCGCTGGGGCACGTCACTTTCTTGACTGCTGCTTCGCCGCCTGTGTGTTCTTTGAGTTGTTAGGGGAGCAGAAGTTCGCTCCAATAAACTTGTTTCCCTTGAAGACAACTACGTCGTCTTTGACTTCATGACATTATCATCCGAAGAATTCTGCTAAAATATGTTCTATTCTGTAGCTGTGTTCTTTCTTCTACCACAAGACATTTTGCACGCAAACGTTCAGAAGGTTCTGGCAAAGATGTTGGTTCTTACTGTACAACTCGGGATCACTTGGTTGATGGGTCAGCGCAAGAACCTAATGATGCAATTGAAGACAGCAAAAAACTATGACGACACACAGGCTACGTATCGTCGCACTTTTGGTGCACGGGTGGCATTGGTTTTTAGGCAGACCAGTTAATTTGTTAATTATTGCTCAACTAACTCAAAACCTGCCTCTTCAAACTACGCTCACATCCGTGAGAACAGTCCTTTGAGGGTAATTTCATTATTTCATTACGTTCAGCTGAAACCACGGGAACAGCGTAGAATAAGATCTCAATTCGGTATTCCCCGGAGAAATACTCTTGCGCACAAGAGTTTTTTACTACCGAAAAAAAAACTGTTATTTTAGATAGTGCGGTTCTCCCTTATCTTAAACATTGCAGTCTATTGTGTGGGTGGCTTTGTTTTTCCCTTTTCGAAACCAAATTGAAATGTGAGCAGAGACACCAAACCTATCATATTTCATTCGTACGGTAACATCGGGAGTCATTTTATGATTGGTAAGGGCGTTTCCAGCACAAAAACGAAGAAAAAGCAAAATATATTTAGGTTATGTGTTAGTAAAAAAGACCTAGTGTGGATGGTTTCCAAAATATATCACAGTTTCACCTGTTAGTTATACAATTAAATAAACAAAGCTTGACTTGCTTACATTGTAGCCATCCCACGTGGCGTTAGGTGTGCACTTTTCAGAGGCATCGCTAGTTTCTTGGGAAGTAGATAGAATAAACAAAAATGCAACTAAATATAAAACACCTAAAATCATAGCCGTTTGTATGTATGTTTAGTCCGTCCGGTAACACTGTCTTATTGAACCTACTAAAATAAGTTAGTGGTTTCTGCGCCTTGGATCAAACATCAGTCTCTCAATGGAAGAAATACAAAACAAATAATTAACGCATCTCCTCATGACGTCCGTGCAGCTCGCATAAAATGCGGTTATTCTTTTTCTGTTGGAGAGAAAAATGTCAGCTTCTAGCCTAACAAGTGCCTTGCTAAACCGCAAAAGTCTGAATCTCAGGATTGATTAAATGACTACTAAATATAGCGAGTCAGCTTTATAATGTTGAAAAATAAAACTTTTGATCATTGTTATTTTTCAAAAAATCTTTCCCACATTTCTTTTAAGTTCACGACCTGGTGACAATATCATTTGAATTGTTATTTCAGGACACTACCAAGTTCGCCTTTGGCATACGGTTAGTAGCTCTGACTGGTAAAAAAACAATGCTTTGGAAAATAAACGCCGCTAAATGCACTTCTAATGGGGATGCATTGGCTACCCCAGGAAGCGAAGCACCCAGCATTGTGAGCAGAGGACAGAAACAAAAAGCCGGGCACTGTCGTCTAACTAAAGAACGAAACGCTTGCATACGCGCTGACAGGCAAATTACTGAACTGTTACTATAGGCGGACATGAGGCGGATCCCGTCTTTTGAGGGAGCAAAAATAAGATCAAAATAGAAACAAAATTAGTGATATTCTACTGTGTGAATGATGACCTGCAAAGCGGTACGCACACCACGGAGTGCACGAAAAAAACACGTTTGTTTGCAATACCTGAATCAATTTAGGAAAAGACCCGTGCTTTATCCTGGGGCACAAACCTAGAGCTCTCTCTTTTCCTCCCGCGTTGTAGGCACCTTAATGTTTGTGTAACATACCAACCCAATCCAGGCTACCACAGATGACACCGGACAGCTCCCATTGGGGTGTTTGATGGCCCCCTTGAACCTCACGCCAACAGAAGGGACGTGTCATCAGTAAGGGTATGAAACCTATATCTGCGCGCACCCGTCCCCCCCTCCGACCACCCCCCTCTACCAAGCCGTGCACCCATAAAGCGGCAACAGGTAATGAGCGGGTGCTTAGAAGTGAAAGTTACTGTCGAACATGTCGCTCTGAAAGTTCTTAGGCCGAACGAGGGCTATTCGCCCTTGTCGCCGTTCAAAGCGCGGCAGTTGATGTTCATCCGAGAATGATTCGCAGCTACACGACCACCTGGAACTTGAGGCGGCAACGGCGGCGGCAGTGTCTTTCCGTGGTTTCCGCGCTTATTCACGCTTCTTTTCAGGCTTACGATTCTTAACTTTCCGCTCTTCTTCCTTCAAGCGCTCGAAATGCGTCCGTGCCATAGCGACTTAACACCCGGAGGGCTTCCACCTCTATACCAGTGGACACACACGTGGGTGACCTAGGCATCTCATTGTCTGTGCCACAAACCAACCCAGACCCAAAGACCCATACCGTTTGATTGCAGAGGGCAGATGAATGGGAGCGTTGAGCCATGAGACTGTAGCGTTTCAATCTCCCAACACCGCAACCCGTATGTCATCGGAAGCTCATTAAGCCCTGCTGTGCGTGCATGCCCTCCCCTATTAACCCCCTACCTATTCATGCCTAAACCGGCAGCGGGGGATAGGCGCCTAAAAAGGCGTGAAATGAAAAGGCAAGCGTCGCAGGGGGCGGCAGAAAGTTAGATGTGTAGATGAGATCAAGAAGTTTGGGGAGATAAATTGGTCGCAGTTAGCACAGGACCGGGGTAATTGGAGAATAGTGGGAGAGGTGCGTGCCCTGCAATGGGCGTAGATAAGCTGGTGATGATGACGACGACACTGGCGAATTTATGCACAGACTTTATATGCGTGATGATGACACTGGCGAATGTACACAGAAAGACTATATATGCGACTAGACTAACGTCTATTAATATTCTTCCACCAGAAGAACTATGACCAGCTGGTGAACGAGGGCCGCAACCAGGACTGTGTTGTTTGGAACAGCTTTCAAGTTAAAGAAGAATAATGTGCTCACGCCGGCGTTCTAACGGGGTAGGTTGCTTTCAACCGGCAGAGGCGCGCAGCTAGTGGGCGAAGTGGAATTTGAAGCGGCAACAGCCGCTGCTAAATTCTCGGCGGTGGCGGTGGCTGCGACATTCGTGTGTCTTTACACACATTCGCGCTGGTATTGATGCTCTGCGATCATCTGATAATACGCTACGGACGCTGTCACCCTACTCCGAAACTTGTGAAAGAGGCATCGCTGGTGGCTATAGCAATAATCGTTGAGATAACCGTAGTAAAAGAGGGTTCGGCGGTTGCCAGAATGAGCCCCGTAGTGGCGTCGAGTAAGTCTGCTTCACCGAATCACAACTGCGGGAAGGGGGGAGGTTGTGAGACATATACTGCTTGGCAGTAAAAAGAAAACATTGCTCGATACATTTCACATGGCTTTCCCTGGCCATACCTGACTGCTACATTGCGTGTGTGCCATGCTTGTATCCATGCAGGTGTGTTGCTAGAATACCACACGTGCCTCTTTCAGCCTCGAATTTACCGTAAGGCATGAAAAAAAATATTTTTGCTATCGCTTTTGCAAATCTGCTAATCAGGACGCCGCAGAGAAAGTTTTACATTTGCCAGAGTTTTCGAAAGAAAGTTACGGCTACGGTACAAAAACAAAACAAGAGGTCGTAATAGACCAGCACATGGTAAATTTCTTCAAAAGAAATATATTTACGGCAATTCCGTGTGCTTTTAACAAAGTGCCTAATGTGGCGACATTTGAATTGCAATCAAAATACTTATATTTCTTTAGAAATATGAGTGTAAATGGAGGGCCACAGAGGAACGGTGACCATTGGCATAAACCAGAGGAATGGGACCAGTCAGCACTTTGCTGACAGTGAGGGATATGATGCCACTTGTTCCGTATGTTGCCATCAATGTGTATATTCCGTTTGAGAGTGGGCATTGCAGCTACCAATTGTGTCTTCTGGTTGCCCGGCTTACAACTGGTGTGACGCGAAACTGCGACAACCGTTCAAAACAGGTTAATACGCCGTGTCACGTTTATTTCGCTCGTTTGTGGTTCCAACACGCATCGTGAAATCATTGGTTTTATGGTCGTGACATTATCTGGGACGTCCTTTACTATAAATGTATCACTTTTTTATGTTTTTCTGCGTTTCTCTGCGTTTTAGATGCGAAGCAGCTTATTGTGGCGCCTGTTCCCTCCGCCGCTGTGTGGGCGCCGTTGTGCGGCGTCCACACGCCCACGGCGCATGCCTGGCCAGGCACCGCTGATTATGACCAATCAATCAATTAATCATGTTTATTTACGTGTCCAGGAACAGCCAGAGGCCTGAAAAACGAAATACAAGAACCATATTGCAAGAAGCAAAAAAAGAGACAAGACAGACACTAATTGAAGCAGTGAAAATGACAGAAATAAAGCACAGGCGGAGCCTGGGTACAGGTAAAAAGATTAAAAAAAACATAAAAAAGAAGATACCTTTGTTGCTCTGCTTGTTTTAAAGGCCACACAACAAGCAGAGCAACAAGATTTGACAGTAATACAACAAAAACAACGGCAAGAATGTAGAGACAAATGATAAGATAATAAGATAACATAATAATAATAATAATAATAATAATAATAATAATAATAAACAATCAATCAATCAATCAATAAACCTTTATTAAAGTGCCCAGGAACAGCCGAAGCCTTCGTGCTGGCGCACTGTGAGGGAAAAAAAAGGCTGCCTTGAGATACATCAGCGGCTGACACAAAAACAGCCAGGAAAAAAGGTGGCTGGGTGAAGAACTAGAAACATTAGTACTACAGATAATAAAGTCAAAAGTGGTAGCCAAATTACATTACACGATTAACCGAGACCGAAAATTATGATGCATTGCAAAAACACGTCGTACAATGAACATGGCAATAGGATGAAGCATCAATTACACAAAAAATATAAAACAAAGTACAGGAAATATTTGTAATTATTCACAGAAAGTGATAAGTTATAGAAACATTTGTTACTGTGCCATGCTCGGGCCACTTGAAAATATGTATGAAGAGTTGACTACAGAAGTGTGTCATAGTACATACAACGATTACGCCCGCAGCACCAACAACATATACGAACAAATGAGAATAAACTCTGTGAAAACAACACACACATGAGGCAAATAACTCAAGAACACGAGTATTGTCGAAATGAAGTTAGCGCGCCACGGGTAACAGCCCGGCCAAAAACCCCTTAAAGGGACGGCAAAAAACATCAAGTTCTCCGGAGTGAAGGTTATATAGGCGTCGCAGTCTATCAAGAGGACAACATCTCCTAAGTTGTGCAGTTGTGTGAAAAGGGTGGTTAGGCCTTGTTGCTTTTTTCGGAACACGAAAACCGATTGCTGCAAGCAGTTCCGGGAATGAAATAGTACCATGAAGTAGTTTGTATAAGAAAAGAAGGTCTGAGAGGGTTCGCCGCTAACTTCAAGAGACAGTTATTGGGAGAGGCTCAGACGGAGAACGATGCATAAATATTAACACAAATTTGGTCTGTACACGCTCTACACGTTGATAATTAGATATGCAGGTTCCATTCCAAATGACAGAGGCATATTCAAGTTGAGGAATACAAAGTGCCATAAAACGTTTTAGGAACGAATGAGGCGACTGGAAGTCTCGTGAAAACCTGCATACAGCACCAAGCGAGCGGAGCGTCCGCCGAGTCAGTTGAGTGACATGAGACGAGAAAGTTAAGGTTCTGTCGAAGAGCAGTCCGAGGTCTTTGATGTCGTCGACTCTAGAGAGAAAACCTTCATCAATACTGTAGTGAAAGAAAATAAAGTTCGTTTTTCGGGTACAAGACATGACCTTTGTTTTCGCCGGATTAAGATTTAGTCTGTTATCTGAGCACCAGTTAGCAAAGGCGATTATATCTTGCTGCAGGGCATCACAGTCATCGATGGACTTTATACGTCTGATTGTTTTGATGTCACCAGCATAGAGAAGAAACGAAGACTTTTTAATTGCGACTGACACATCATTCACAAAAATGGAGAACAGGAGAGGGCCCAACACGGAGCCTTGCTGCACACCGCTTGTTGATCTATACATAGAGGTCGTCTGCCCATTAACGCTAACGAAGGTGAATCGATTGCTTAGATAGCTACCCAGCAATGCCACGAGTGGTGTATCAATGCCCGACTGCAACAGCTTATCAAGTAACAACGCGTGGCCAACCACATCCAATGCTTTGCTCAGGTCACAGTAGACAACGTCCAACTGGCCTCGCTGAGAAAGTGCAGCGGAGGCCTACTCCATGAAGCAGGCGAGATTAGTTGTTGCCGACCTTCCTGACATAAAATCATGCTGTTTACTTGTAAGAAACTGCTTTACAGAACTTGACAATACCGTGTGCAGCGCTGCCTCCAAAAGCTTGGAGGCAGCAGAAAGGAGAGAAACTGCTCTATAGTTCTTTGCATCAGACTTGGTGCGTGATTTGAAAATGGTGCGCACTCGAGAAATTTTCCGCTTACGAGGAAATGTGGTCGTTTTTAGTCAGTGATTCAATATCGCAGTTAAAACGGGGACAATAATGCTGCTGAATGTTTTTAAAATAGCGGGAGGTATTCCGTCAGGGCCACATGATAGCGACGGTTTCATGCGCCTTAGACTCTGAAGCACCAACTGCTCGTCCAATTGTACTAAGCTAGAACCCTGTGCATTATGTAAGATTAAGTTTATTTCACTGTCATCCCGCTGCCCATATGCAGTACTAAATTGCTGCCCAAAATGGCTGGCAACATCATGAACGTCTTCCCCAGAGGAATCAACAAGACGGATTTGCTCATGTGAGTTATTTTTACGGGATCAAATACATTTCCGGAATGTTGCAGGCTGGGAATTTACGCTGCTCTCCAAAGAATCGAGATAAGAGCGCTGGTCCAGCTCATAAAGTCTTTGACACGTTTGGAACGTCACGGTTTGCACTTAGGTATAAACTGATTCATGCCGCTTTTGACTATTTCTGTGAACCGCTTGGGCTGCGCATCGCAATTAGGGAGTTCTTGAATTTCCAACCAATCGAACGTAGAAAAAAAAGTGATACAAGCCAATGTAATCACCACGGGCATAACAGTAGGTAGTGAATTCATTATTCTTCAGTGTAGCACTGCAACGCTGAATCTAGACGGGAGCAGACACTAGAAAAGGAGGATGATGTTTGTCGGCTTTGACAAAAGAGATGTCAGACAACGATACTCGCGCGCTTTGAATGTCTGAAAAGCAAAGATCTCAGATATTTTGAGAGCTGTTTTGATATTATTAAGTTGCACCAAGGATGTGAAATCTACGAAGTCCAGAATCATGCTAGATTTTTGCTGTACGTAATAATTGTAGTGTTGATGGGTAAGACATTCCCATTGTACACCCGGTGTATTAAAGTCGCCCAGAATGATATGCTTGTGATTCGGGTGTCATGAGCAAACTTCTCCTACAGATGTAAGGAGCTTTTTAAACGACGATATACTAACATCAGGTGGAATGTAAAACGCCCCTAATAAAAGCTTCTCACCGCCAGTCAGACGAATGTCCATCCAGACAGACTCGTTGTCGCCCTGAAGTTCATGACGCCGCATAGATTGAAAGGCGCTATCGACCGCAACTAACACCCCCCTCCCTTTTGTTTCGCCCCAGAAAAGGGAAAACTTGGTAATTTTTTGGAAAATAACCGTGACAGCTAATGTCATCAGAAAGCCAGGTTTCAGAAATAACAATAATGGAAAAAATTGAAGAAATCGCATTTGAAAAGAATTGAGTCGCTTTGGTGCGAAGGCCGGGCGCATTCTGATAATAGATGTCCACCCTTTCGCATCTTTTAGTCGTCATTTTAAACATCGGTGGGACAAAATATGTCGGCATGCAGCTTGCAACGGAAGGGTTTGTAAAGACAGTCCTTGGGCCACAAGAAAGGATCACGCAGACACTGGAAGGTGACCTCGTCGACAGTCACACAGAAAGAAGAGTGCGAGGTATACGTAGTTGTCGGCCGCTGGCAAGCCAGGGGTACGACGTCAACTGTCGACAGGTGCTCCGTCAGTTGTGCTAAGGTGGTGGAAGGGGACAGTTTTGACACAAAGATGGGCCGAGGACGTTTCGAACGCTTGACCACAGAGATGCGACATGAATCACACGCGCCCAGACACGCTGAACGCCCGTTCCCTTTGTTTGTCAGGGCCGAGTCGTCACAATGTTCCTCGGGGGACACAGCAGAGGTTGCCGGTGCTGGGATCAGCTGCTCCGGCGTTGAAGGCGTTCTGTCTGATTTCGCCAAAGCAGCGGTGAACGATTCATGGAGCCCGCGCTGCGGGGTATACGTGTCGGCGGCGCCCCATCAAGCTCAGGTGTTGGAGGGGAAGCAGGCGGCAGGCGGCCGGCGGAGGTGAGGCGGAGGGCAGGCCGATCGGGAGGGAAGGGACCGGCTCGTGATAGCTGCTCCCCTCGAAGTCAGCGAACTTCCGCCCGCAGCGAAGCAATTACGCCTGCCTGCTGGGCGAAAGCCCGTGCATTCGCCCTGCCTATGCGGTCGTTGGCCTCTCTCAGCTTGGCGACCTCATCCGTCAAGAAAGTCCCTCGAGGTCGTTGAAAAGCATTTCGCGGAGTTCGGCTGCGTCTCCACCAAGGTCGCCCGGTCGGGGAGTGCCGTCCTGTTACGTACACGGGGAAATGCCCTGGTTCTCTGGCACGGACTCGCCGCTAGGACTAACCGCAGCCTCCGTCGCCGAGGACGCGCAGAGATTGCACATAAAGGGCTGCTCACGCGTCTTCAAAGCTTGCAGCTCCGTGTCGGCAGCTGAATACATTTGGAGTGCGCACGTTTTTTGCACGATGTGCAGCGAAAAAACTCATGTCTGCCGTAAAAAACGGCGGAGCCCAACACACCGACAATACTTTTAATAATATAATAATAATAATAACAATAATAATAATAATAATAATAACAAAAATAGTAGCACTACTACTACTACTAATAATAAAAGTCTTTACCCAGGCGGGACAGAAAGCGTGCCCCAAGACCGGCCCGTCTATGGCCGCTTTCTGGCATGTCCGGTCAGCATCCACGTTCTGGCAGCCACTGATCATGCGTTGAACGGCCAACATTCGGCAACCAGCGCTTCGGCATTTTTCCGCCCGCCAGTGTCCGGACGCACACCGGCAGCTAACCGGCTGCCAGATATCCAGTTCTTTTACGGCTGCCGATGTTGAGAAAGATAACGGCCGAAGTACGGCCTTAGGGCATCCGTTTTTAAATGCAGAGCATTTCAGTAACTCACGATGTCACCCGCGTTGGCGTCCGTAGTCCGCATCGCTCGTAGTCCGCATCGCTCCCCCTACACTATATATATAAAGAAATAATACTTACCGGCGCCACGTTTCGATCCCACGACTCTGCGGGCGGAACGCAAGGTGCACGTCGCTCTAACCACTGCGCCACAAAGCCGACACAGAGTAGAAGGTTACGAACGCGCCTTATATGCTTGACTCATTCAACCGTCGGCCACAGGTGCGCCCTCTCCCCCGCGTCTTCCTCGCCTTCTCTGCGCTCGCAACACCCTCTCTCGCCGCGTTCGGTTCGCGCGCAAGAACAGCTGGGGGCGCTCGCATCGCGCTCTCTCGCCGCGGTCGGTTCGCGCTTAAACCACATATGTCGTTCGTGCGCTCTCCGGTCGCTAACATCTGTGGCGTGATCGTGAAGTCAACAGCACGCGTTCGTGTGGTAGCGCGATTTCGGCGCTATAACACTCTCTCGCGAGGGGCATTGGATTGGATTCGATTGGATTGGCTTGGATTGGCTTGGATTGGTTTGGATTTGGATTGGATTAAAGTGGATTGTGTTGGATTGTGTTGCATCATAGCCGCTCCACGTTGCGTCATAGCCACGGCAGGGGGTTCACGGCACGTTTCACGTTTCAACATTAACTTCATCGACAATGTCTACGCTGGAAGACAACAATTACAACAACAACAACAACCAATACGTAATCCATGGGACTTGCAGGCGCGCACCCCGCGGAGGAGGAGGAGGAGGAATAAACGTCCCTATGAAGAAGTTCGCCTTGGGGAAGAGTCCTTATTCCAGGACCCCTTGAGACCGTCCGGCTTCTTGGGCTCTCTTCACCAGCCAAGGCTGGTCATCAGGGTCCGAGCTGGACAGTGCTCTCTCCCAGTGCTCAGGGGAGGGGAAGGGCAGAGGGGGTAGGTCAGGGTTTTTATCACAGCCCCACACAATGATCGTGCCCCTAGCGAGGGGGATGTTTGCATTTTTTACTTTAGCCATTGCCGATTCCACATCTTCATAGAGGCGTTCCACTACTTGGTCGTCGTGGCTGGAGGTGGGCGCGTAGCCCTGCACCACCTTGAGCTTGTACCTCGTATTTCTTCGTGAAGCGGTAATCGGCCGAAGCACGGCAAGCGACCGGCCACAGAATATGCGTATTCCTGCGGCAGTTGGTGTTCGAAAGGAGACCGGCCGGAGCGCGGCTGCCGTGCATTCGTTGTTTCAACGGTGAACCGCGCGTCCGGCGGTAGAATATTCGATTTCATCGGGCAACAAGTGTTATGAAGGATACCGGCCGACGTACGGCCCCAGAATATACGTTTTAATTGCAGAGCATTTCAGTAACTCACGATGTCACCCGCGTTGGCGTCCGTAGTCCGTATCGCTCGTAGTCCGCATCGCTCCCCCTACACTATATAAAGAAATAATACTTACCGGCGCCAGGTTTCGATCCCACGATTCTGCGGGCGGAACGCAAGGTGCACGTCCCTCTAACCACTGCGCCACAAAGCCGACACAGAGTAGAAGGTTACGAACGCGCCTTATATCCTTGACTCATTCAACCGTCGGCCACAGGTGCGCCCTCTCCCCCGCGTCCTCCTCGCCTTCTCTGCGCTCGCAACACCCTCTCTCGCCGCGTTCGGTTCGCGCGCAAGAACAGGTGAGGGCGCTCGCATCGCGCTCTCTCGCCGCGGTCGATTCGCGCTTAAACCACATATGTCGTTCGTGCGCCCTCCGGTCGCTAACATCTGTGGCGTGATCGTGACGTCAACATCACGCGTTCGTGTGGTGGCGCGATTTCGGCGCTATAACACTCTCTCGCGAGGGGCATTGGATTGGATTCGATTGGATTGGCTTGGATTGGCTTGGCTTGGATTGGTTTGGATTTGGATTGGATTAAAGTGGATTGTGTTGCGTCATAGCCGCTCCACGTTGCGTCATATCCGCGGCAGGGGGTTCACGGCACGTTTCACGTTTCACCATTGACTTCATCGACAATGTCTACGCTGGAAGACAACAATTACAACAACAACAACAACCAATACGTAATTCACACGACTTGCAGGCGTGCACCCCGCGGAAATGCTCTGCATTTGATCGTGCCCCTCCCGAGGGGGATGTTTGCATTTTTTCATTCGGTTAGCTGTCCTCGGCCGAATTACGGCAAGCGAATGGCCACAGAATATTTGGCAACCGGTGTTCAAGAGGAGACCGACCTGCGTAAGGTATCTGGTTATACGTCATTTTTTCGACAAACGGCATACAGCCGAACAACGGCACGCGCCTGGGCGCCGATAATTCATGCACAGACGTGTTTCGAAGGAGACCGACCGGATTTTACTGGGCGGAGAAAAAGCCGTTAGGGAGCCGAACTACGGGGTCGCGTTTTTCATCCGCTCCGTGTTTCTACGTTTTAAATGAACGAACATCGTTTGTCAAATGTAATGAGTGTTCTCGGTGAACGGGCAAGGTTCAAGGACTCACTGGACATTAACAGGGAACCTTTTAGGCCATCGAAATGTCATTTATTGCCACAAGAAGACTGTGCCACACCGACGGGTGCGCTAAGCCTCGCCAGTCATCGCCGCTACCACGCCTCTGCCGCCGGCTTCGTCGACGCATCAGCTCGAGGCTATTCGCCCCCTCAAGAAATGGAGAGCATTGGAGATATCGACCCGGCAGAGATGTGCGACCCGAGATGGAGGTGGTTCACCAAAATAACTGGCCTTCAAGGGCGTCGAGCAAGCGGCCACCACGCAGGAGCTAAACCGCCACCATGCCAAGGACTCCCCATCAAAGAAAGGGTAGTGCGAGCGAAAGCGCAAGTTATTCTCCTTACAATTGAACTGCGACAAGCAACGTTGCACATTGTTGTTGGTGCTAAACGTAGAAGAGACTCGCTCGCGCATTGGTACGATGCCCTGCACTATGCCCGGCACTATGCCCTGCACTATGTTACTTCGTGGGATTTTACGACTGCCTATTTAAAAAAAAATTATTTCAAATTTGCGATAACACAGCCTTTTCACTGACGAAGCCTAGCTGTTAATTTAGTTCCGATGTTTGAAGGTGAACTTAGCTACTCTTGGGATATGACTCAATTGGTTAAACATAATCGCCAGCATCCTAGCAGACACGGATTTTGTCAGGATTTTCTTGCTCAACGCAGATTGTTGAGTACACGCACGATTTGGCTCTTGCAATAGATAAGCTTAAAGTGGTTGAGTGTATATTCTTGGACTGCAAAAAAAGCAAATGATGGTGTTCCATATCACCTTCTGCGTAGTACATTTCATCCTATGAACTGAATGAATCGGTTTTTGCATTGCTATTAGTATTGGCCCTATAGCTTTGTTCAAAAGTACTGTGTAGTTTACCGGACTATAGCGAATGAACGTGATTCCGTATACATGCAGCTTTATTCGAATTTAATAACATCCTGGTGTGCTGATTTAGAAAAGTTTTTGGATGTTAAACAGTGTGTTAACGGCACTTTACAAGAGAACCTTCATTCCAATTTAATACGTATACCGTAAATTATGCTGCTGTGACAACGGCCGAGGAATATAAATACCTAGGAGTTTATTTAGGGAGTGGTTAGAGGTTAAATAGGCAGGTTTACACCATAAAAGTTACGGCTGCATATGTTTCTGGCTTTCTGAGATGAAATTTCAGTGAACCTCCTTCTAACAGAAAAGAACAACCGTATTTTACTCATGTGCGCTCAATCTTGGAGTACGCATGTGTTTTCGTGGATTCCTACACCAAAGAGACGGTTGATACGCTCGAAAACATACAGAATATGTAAGTACGATTCGTATTAGGTAATTGGCACGCTCAACTTAGCATGAGAGAAAGTAAAAGTAAACTGAAATGGCAGGACGTGAAAGATCACAGACGGAACCACAGGTTGAACTTTTGTCGTAATATCTATCATTCGAAAACTGGAGTAGAAGGGGAGAAGTATGTCCAAGCGCCATTCTATATATCGCGAAGTGGAACCGCTAGCTTCAAGCACATTATTAACTTTCCTTTAAGGGTGACGCCTTGCGCGATTCATTTTATTTTACATCAATACTGCAGTGTAATTATCTTCCTCGTATGATTGCATTAAATGTTTATATTGACGATTTTCAGCGCGCTTTGTAGAAATATTTTGTTATTTTGTCTCATATTTAATGCTTAGCGTTATGTATCTTCCTTCTGAAATGCATGCAAAGGCAAGCAGACATCAAATAAATAAATAAATAAATAACTAAATAAAACAATGAATCAATAAATGAATAAAACTAAACAAACAAATAAATAAATGAACTTCCAGAGGCGCAAGTTTGCCTCCGACAGGTTGATAACCCTACCCATTCAACTTTGACCAATAAAATATTAATTTTATTGCTGAGCACGAGGTCGCGGGTTCGATTCCCGGCCGCGGCGGCCGCTTTTCTGATGGAGGCGAAAAGCAAGAACGCCCGTGTGTACGAGATTTCGGCGCACGACAAAGATCCCCAGGTGGTCAAAATTAATCCGGAGCCCTCCACTACGGCGCGCCTCATCGCCTGCCTTGCGTCGGTGCGTTAAACCCCACAATCAATCAATAAAATATTTATTGCCCTATTCGTTGCAATATGCAAGGTTTCCTGTATGCATGCTAGCATTGCTATGTTATTGGTTTGAAACAAATAATGTAACTCTAATTTTACGCCTTTCTTTGCTTGAACACAGAGGGATACAACTGCAGCCACCTGAAGCAGGGCGTCATTCGCAACGCGTCCAGAATGTTTTGAACGTAGTATGACATTAGAAGAAAATAAAGTTCTTTTGGGCTATTAAGTGGTGCGGACGTATACTCATGAAAACAACATTAATATAGATTGAAAATGAAAGTACCTGTTCGCTCCTTCTTAGGATCAGGCCTGCGCAAGATGATCAGAAAAGTTGATCGAGTAGAAAATGTCTTTGCAGAAAAAATGGGCAAAAACTGGACATACTTTTTTCTGAAGGACTTATAATAAATGCTCCTGAGTGTTTTGGTGAGAACCAAAACGATTCGTAAAAGCATTCACGCCGGTTTTATATACATCAAAATTGGTCAAGCAACTGTTATAAAAACAGTTTATGTAGTCATAGCACGAAAGTGTTCCGGAATATTGCCCTAAACGAAATTGGCTAAAAGCGGCGCAATTTATCTCTCTGAAATTCAACCCACTAAAGTATGCGCGCTCCGCCCCCCCCCCCTCTTTGCCCCTTTATTACAGGTAAGCCGCCCCACAGAGGATATCAGGACCTGGACAATACATCTATTCGAGCTCTACAAATAACTGAATATTTTCTGCGTTCGGCAGTAAAAGAGGCACAGCAATTAAAGGAACGACAATTTGTGAGCACTATTTATTAATGAATTTTGCTGTCAAGTGAGGCTGGTAATTAAGCAAGGCTGCGCTGAAAGCTTGACGGCTGGTGGTTGCGCGCGAGCTCACTTTGATGTGGCTGCATTGGACCCAAAATGCTGGGTTTGTGCTGCTTCTGCACTGCGCGAATGAGTCATCTGCTTGCGCGACATTCAGTGACCGGCCTCAGTACAGTTAACGTACTGTGGCTGAACTCCAATTCCCGTAGCACGGCCGTATTTCCGGTAGCTGTAGTCCGGCTGGAGTCTGACGACCGCATCTCGGCTGCCCTCCGGCGGCCCTACTTCGGCCGTACACGGGTGGCTTTGGAATGGCCGGAGCCCTACGGCTGGAATCTGGCCGTATGACCGTAAGCCGGTCGACTGGCCGACGGACACTGGCCGTTGGACAGCCATGGGAGTACGGCCGTATACGGCCAAAAGGCCCACATTTGGACATGGGCCGAACATGGCTGCCGGAAAACGGCCGGACAGAAAATCACCGGCCAAAGTACACCGGCCTGTTTTAGGCCGAACAGTCCTGTGCTGCCTCGGTATTTACATCAATACAAGTGATAGAGGAGGTGGGAGTAGAAGCGGAAAAAAAATCGCTTGACGAAGATCCAACCACCCTTACAGCTGGCAGCGACAGCAAACCACAACAGCGGGCAAAGTTTGACATTGTACTACTGTCTGCGTTATGGAAAGAAAAAAAGAAAAACATCACATGCTTCTACGCTTTGCGCAGTAACAAAAGGAAATAAAAAAATAAAAGAAAAAGGAATGACATTCAACAACGCCCTGCGTAATTAAAAAAAAGAAAAAAGGGAAAAATGACATTCCACGACGCTCTGCGTAGTGGACAAAAAAAAGCAATAAAACAAACAAAATCATACGCACAAATAATTCAAGACTACTAATTAAAATCCATAACACAAATCAAGCCCTTTTTTTCAAACACACATTCATTCAATGTTACACAGCACTGATCTCAATATTAACAATGAATCAACATTAACAATTAATATTAACATGCTTATGTAGAACGGGATTGTCGGCAAGATAACTGCGTAACAATGACACTGAAAATTATCAATATTTATACCCTCATCAGTGAGTGTGTTTACTATTGTGGGTAGTTTATATAATAGGAATTGATGACCATAGTTTGTACGGACGGGGGTAATGCCCAATGTGGTTTATGGGGCTGTGGATATGGAGTCTCGTACAAAAGTAGGCTTGCTTGACTGGAAAGCAAATTTAGACCTCTTTTTATTTCGCGTTTGTAGTTTCGGTTGAATTTGTATAGGTTGAATATGTTTAGTATATCATGTTTCCGAAATAAATGTTGTGTTGTATGCCTGTACGGCAAGTCAAGAACCATGCGAAGCATCCGTTTTTCAAGAATAGCTAGTTTTTCTAGATTTGAGGTTGTAGTTGTTACCCATATAAGTGTGCAGTAGTTGAAGTAAGAGCAAAAAAGTGCCTAGTACAGTAGTAGTTTGACTTTTTGTGGCAGTATGTATTTGTGGTGGAGAATAAATCCCATGGACCTCGAAGCTTTTAGCGTTACATGGTGGACGTGATCATGCCACAACATATTTTTTGAAAAAAAAACAACACGCAATGTTTTCAAAGATTTAACTATTTCAACGGTTTGTGATTTATAGCATGGTGGAATGTGTTAATGTATTGGTATATTTTTCGGGTGGAAAATTACAGCTTTTGACTTAGAGATGTTTACTTCAAGCAAGTTAGCGTCTGACCAGGCTGCTAGTTTTTCCAATAATGCGTTCGCACGGGAAAATAAATCTGTGGATTCACCCGACAAAAAAATACTGGTATCATCCGCGTTTATTACAAATCGAGCGCTGGGTTCAAAGTTTACTATGTAATTATTATACAGGTTAAATAATAATGGGCCTAAAAAACTTCCCTGAGGAACACCACAAACGATAGGTCTTATAGTAGAACTGAAGTTATTCATTTGGACGTACTGTATTCTACATGATAAATAGGACCTAATCAACATTAAAGCTTGGCCCCTATGCCATATTGTTCTAACTTATAAAACAAAATTTCACGGTTTATTCGGTCGAACGCTTTACTAAAATCTATAAAAATTCCGATTACGATATTTCTTTGTTCGAAATTGTTTAGTATGTATTCTTTTTGGTTGTTGATTGCCAGCTCCGTGGACCTACCCTTCCTAAACCCGTATTGAAAATCAGTAATCACACTGTGGGAGTTCAGAAATCTGTCGAATCTTCTAAGTATAATCTTCTCAAAAATATTTGAAAGTAGTGGTAGAATGCTAATGAGTCTATAATTCCCAAAATCATTTTTATCACCTTTTTTCATAAAGAACCGTAACTTTTGCTAGTTTGCATACTCGAAGTAAAGGTGGCGGTCTCTGTACAGATTGAATACATAAGTAAATTGAATCACAATTGTGTCAATCACGCGCTTAACAGGCCGGACTTGAATATTGTGGGCATCACAACAGCAATTATTATTAACGTCTGATAGTACTGATATGATTTTCATTTCGGAAGCAAGAGTTAGAAATATAGTGTCAGAGCAACTTTGTAAAGAACAGTTAAGCTGGTTTGTGACCGGGGTTGATTCAGGATTGAAGATATTGAAGGCATCAGCGAGCTTACAACCAGTGTATTCAACCTTATCACATATAATTTTATCAGTAAGTACGTTGTGAGTGGATTTCGCATCTAACAAACGGATCTTCCTCCACAGTTGATCAGGTCGGTCGAGTGATTCAAATTGTTTTCCATAAAAACGATTTCTTGCATTGCGTGTGTCTTCAGTTAATTTGGTTCTTTGTTTTCTGAATTCTTTTATGGTTTTGGCATCTCTCGATTTAATTAATGATTGACATAACCTGTTTTTTTCCTTGATGCGGCTATATAAATCACGTGAAATCCATGGTTTCCTTACTTTATTCGAGATTTTTTGTGCTCATTGGGAAAGTGCTTGCTGTATATCTTGATAAAAATTGGCATAAACATTACATAAGATTTGTTTGCGTCGGATTCATTGTAGACGCCATTCCAGTCCACTGAGCAAAGTTCGCACTAACGTTCTCGCGGCGTTCTTGTGTAACACATTGAGTTGTGCATACGTTACGTTGTTTACGCTTAGGGATAATTTTATTTATGAAGAAATAAATACCCATGCGGTCACTGAGATCGCAGCATGTGACACCAGACCTTGCAATGGAGGGGTCAATATTTGTAATAAATAAACCAATGAGCGTTTCCGTAGTCAAAGTGATACGTGTGGGCACTATAGATGTAATGTGGAAATCATAACATTTCAATAGCACATCAAAATTAGTACTGACCGGGGTACTACATAACATATCTATATTGAAATCACCACTTATGATGGCTTCATATTTGTGCTGAGTAATGAAGCTGAAATATGATTCCATAAACTACAAAAACGAGGACGTATCACCCCTGGGGGTCTATAGAACAGTGACATCACTGTGTTGTTGGTTACTACCGATACAACTTCAACATTGGGATCGATATAAAAACACTATTCTATCATCTCCCCTATAAACGTATTGCTGAGCAGAAGACATACCCCGCCACCACGACATGCACGTAATTAACTGTAAAAATAGTAAACGAGGGTAGGTAAACATCAACATCACAATCTGACCACGTTTTAGATATCATTACTACATCAAACGAAAATCTGAAGCTATCTAAGAGTATACTTAAGTCAACATACTTGTTTAACTAGCGGGCATTCAAATGAAAACACTTGAATATTGAAAGACACAACCACTCCTTGGGTTCAGTTTGTTTAAGTTCACAAAGGAAGGGGTATTGGTGTGAAGTCATAACAAGGTGAAGCCTTGCTATCTGGATTCAGCGCAAAACTAATGCTTACGATGCTAATCTCCCTAAGTCGCTCACGTCTTTGATCACACGCGCAATGTCACCTTGCTTCTTGCGAAGCCGAACCTTTCCGTTTGCATGTCATGCGTATTTCCAGCCATTGACTTGGGCTCATTCTTTAGTCGTGTACAACAGCTCTTTCACACTCCGGGTCATATTTTCAGAGATGTAAGTATCCGTTTCTTTTTCTTTTAGTACGCTTTTCTTACGCAGCCATGGGTCTCTCACTGCCTGGCTTTCGAAGCGAATTAGGATACCCGGAACTTTGTTAGGCTTTGCCGGCAGCCTGTGACAAGCCTCAATGTCGCAGTCACTGACCTCGTGTACGCCAATCCCGTCGGCCACTTCATTAACCTTGATAATGAGGTCTTCTTTTTGCGAGAAAACCGCGGCACAAATTTCAAGGTTTCTTTTCCGGCTCCAAAATTCGAGCGCATCCAAGTCAGCGTTCAATTCAAGAAGCTGTTCGTTTAGTCGCGCGGTTTCAATTTTTTCAACCCCTTTGCGAAGCTGTGCATTCTCTTTGTCCTGGCTGTCGAGACGCCCCATTATTTCATCGAAGTGGTCGGACAAGGTCTGCACAGATAATTCGACATTATTTACCTGCTCTCTCTGGGGCAACGGAGTCCAGCTTTTTACTTAATTCCGCAAATGCCGCAGCTACATTGAAGGTATCTTTGGCCTCCGACATTGAGCCTGAGCGGGAAGACGACACTTTGCATGTAGGGCACGTGTATGCTTTGCGAGCGCTGGCACTTCTTGTATTCCCCAGTGATTCTGGCAGACCGGAACAGCCTGCCAGATGGTATGGGTGCTTGCGTTCTTTGCCCGTTATCAAACTGTCTGCTTTGTCTATGGGCTTATTGCAGACAAGACAGATTTCTGCTTCAGCATCAGACATCACAGTTCATGCGCAGTTGAAAAAAGTGACAAGTCTGGCAGCAGCAGCGACGTGAGCAAAAAAGATACAAATAGTAAATGACCATAACTTCGTGAACAAACCTGTGAAAATGGTACGGGTGAATCAGATCGACGCCCGTTGCTCGTCACCGCCGCTGCCAGACTGCGTTGAAACCGGGGGGCGTGAATGCTATCGCAGATCGCTCAAACTGCGCAATGTTGTCGCTCCAGTAATCTTGTCGGCCGCCGAATCCTGGGTTTCCAAGAAAAAAACAGGTTGTCGTGGGCGATTCCTTGTCCGTTATGATGCGATGGCAGGGGAAAATGAGCCGAAGCAGCGGATGCGGTCACTCAGGAACAAACCAGTGAAAACGGTACGGGTAAATCAGATCAACGTCCGTTGCTCGTCACCGCCGCTGCCAGACTGCGTTGAAACCGCGGGGCGTGAACGCTATCGCAGATCGCTCAAACTGCGCAATGTTGTCGCTCCAGGAATCTTGTCGGCTGTCGAATCCTGTGAAAACGGTACGGGTGAATCAGATCGACGTCCGTTGCTCGTCACCACCGCTGTCAATCCGCCGCTGTGAGATTGTGGTAGGATGCCCCTAGGGATTGGCCAACCAGAGAATCCGTCACAAGATAGCTTCGCGTTCAACCACGGCCGTCATCTTACCGTTGGGGAACCTCCTCCCACAACGCCGCGATGAGTGCCACGGGCAACGCCGCCAGTAACGGCACCTGCAACGCCGGCGTCAACGCCAGTGTCAGCGCTGCGGACAGCGCCGCGGACAAGAGGGCACAAGAAGAAGAACAAGAACAACAAGCAGCACCTCCTCTTGCAGTGATCGTCCACCCGGAACACGAAGACGCCGACCTCATCCCGAGCCAAGACTTGGAGCGCCTGATCAAACACGCGAGTCCGTGCGTGGCAGTGCGCAAGTGCCAGGACATAATGGACCGCGACGAATACTACAACTTGATGAGGATGGCAAACGCGAAACAACACGAGCTACTGCGGGAGATCATCCACTGGCAGACGACGCCGCCAGCACCTCCGCTACGGGTGTTTTGCACGGGACCGACCGGTTGCGGCAAGACGTTCGTCCTCCGGCTTGCTATGGACCTCTACAACCGGTACAGCAACACCGGCAACACCACCACCTACAACCCGTTCGTAATCTGCGCGAGCACCGGAAAGGCGGCTGTGGCAGTGGGAAAAATCACGGCGCACGCGGCTTTCAAGCTCTCTTGAACGACCACCGGCCCCAACAAGGATGGAGGCCTCAGCACCAGCGAGTTGAACACCTTCCACGTGGCCTTCCGCAACGTGAAATCCGTGATCATTGACGAGGTGAGCATGATGCCTGCGAACAACCTAAACGCAGTTGACTTGAGTAGACCCCATGGCTGCTTCGCATACTACTCAGGGTTCCCCTCCGGGAAGATAGTGAATTTTTTAATAGGCATTTATAAGTTGTTAAACGTTTCGTCCTGTCGAAAACGTATAGGGGTCCGAGGCTCCGTCAGGGATTGTATTTCTAAGCGCTGCCCTTACATAAATAATTGCAAACTGCCTACTGAAAATAAAGTACTTTTCAAGCTTCCGTGGTTCTCTGTGAGAAATTCTGAACGACTTGCAGGCTGCTTGTAGCAATAATGAATAAGGGAAACAAAAAAGGCAGGCGCACACAGAAAAGCTTTGGTAAGTACCGTGAAGCGAAGCTACACAGCTTTTGCATTTATAGCAGGGAAACAGACGTAAGTGCCTCTAAAATTTGCTTTTCTTCTACCCTTGGTAACGAATATTTAGCGTTTTATTCAGGTTATAGGTTAGTGACGCAGGTCAAAGGATTGCAACGGCTATCTATTACGGCGGCACCACGTAGGACTTGGTAAACTGTAACTGTCACTTGACTGTGAGGTTGACTTGGTTTTGCTTTGCAATGCCCAAGGTGAAGTAGCCATTTCAAAATGAAAAGAGAATGGTACATAAACGTCTCTTTCACATAACGGCAAATACGGCTTACAACGTCTACGTTTAGTGCCTGTAGCCCAAAAACGTATAATTCCGTAAAATGTATACGCAACGCAGTAGTTTACCTCGCATGTTCGAACACCCTAACAAATAAAATAAACAGCTGACGCCAAGTTTATATTTACTGGATACCTTGGCGGATGACCTGGCTGTTCTTTCATACTGGGTCGTCACTTTAATTAGACAAAACGTGCCATAAAAGATTTTTATGTGAACTCCACCGGAAGTTCTCGCGCGAAAGTGCGTCATGAAGGCGGGCAGATTACGTACTGTTGGACGGCCGGTGCTAGAAATCAACAGTCATTCTCAGAAGTAGGACATGCAGTCGGGCTGCAGATCTTCCTTCCTTATTCTGAAATACACCAAGGGGTCACAAGTGAAATGCCAGCAATGCTTTGTTATTAGCGTCCCGGAGCACGTGAGGTGATAATCAATGTGGTAGAAAATGCCAGCGCAAAGGAGTCATCAGTTTACGTTGCCTGTTGTAAGCGGGTTCAAGATAAATGTTATGCCTGTGACAAAATGCAAATTAAACACATTTTGATTACCAACCACTTTTTTATTTCTCAATACAGTGCTGACTGTGTTCTTTACGCAGTTGAACACGAATAGCTTTTTGTTGTCATCACATCGTTTTTGATCGCACAGAGCACAGAAACGCGCATTTGTGTCAGCACACCCGTAACTATACACATGTGCATCGGTTCTAAAATAGGTAGTTTTTGTAAGGCGCCCTCCCTTTAAATGAGTCTCTCACTATTTCTCTAAAGATTTACGTTACCACAAGCGTCGTCTATATGTCCTCCAAGGTACCGCAGAAAGTGTGCTCAACTCTGGTTCTGAAACGCTGCCATCACTGGATTGATGGCCATAAAGTAGAGTACTTTCGTTTAGTGGATGAAGGTCCCTCATAGAAGTTGGTTATATCTATGCATTTCCCTATTACCAGGTTCACGGGATATACTTGGCCGTTTTTGGGACCAGCCTGCCTAGATGCTACTCGCGATATCGCTTCATGCAACGAACGTTGTTGGGAATGGGCGTAACACTGCTTTCAGGGGAAGCTTTTGCTCAGAGGGAAGTAAAAAGATCGTTGCTCCATTTGTGATCTTTATAACATACGTGCGCTCTGCAACATGCGAAGCTTAAAAAGGGCTGAGCGATATGTGAACGCCAACGTAGTTTCACATCTGTAATATCTCTCGCAGTGAATAACATAACAGCAGTGTCCTGAACAAAAATACCTTTCAAGTCTTCGCGCCGCGTTTTCGCTTAGACTTTGAAGAGTGGTCGAATGCTTGAAACACGACCGGCTTTAAATATAGCAACGTGACCATGCTCGGCGATGGCGCGTGCCAGACATGTTATTCCTTGTTCGGAGTTTTTAAAGTGAAGCTTTCTTTGCCTCACTGATGTTACCATACGTGACAAACACTACAGGGGAGCCAAAATTCTTCGACCGGGAGGGGGGAGGGCGAATGGGTATGATAAGTTTTTCCAAGGCACAATGAGTCCCTCAAAAACAAAAAAAAATGCTTCCCAGATTTTTTTATTCATTAAACCGATAGAGGGAAGATGGACTGCATGGGCCTTTACCTATATATGTTATGGAGGTGGAAAAGTCGTCACTACCATATGGGTCCGTACCCACATCCCACTCAAGACATGGAAAGAGAAGTGCAGAACCAATATCCAAGTAAAGATGTATGTAGTATGTCCTATGTTATGGTATGTAAGCTGTTTTTGTTGAAAAGGCATGCTCCCGAGGACGTTAGGAATTTCTCTATCAGGCGACTTCTGGCATCCGTTCTGGAGGAGCCCCAAAGAGAGCTGTGCGCATTAAGGTCGCCTGTGAGGATGTATGGATCGCGCAGCTGATCAAACAGTGCCTCGAAGTCAGAACTAGGAAGTGCAAGATCAGGAGGAATGTGCACGGAGCATACCGTTATCAACATATTGAATATAATTGTGCGAATTGCTACAGCCTCAAGTACAGTGTTCAAAGTGACCGGGTGGCATGCTAACGATTTGCGGGCGATTATGGCCACACCGTCAGAAGAATGTGTGCAGCCATTCCTGTCTTTTCTGAATTCCATGTAACTATTTCAGAAATTTGTGTGATCGGAATTCAAATGTGTGTCCTGAAGACACATCACTCTTGGCTGGTTCGAATGCCATATCTCTTACACATCATCAAAATTTTTAAGGAGGCCTCTACAGTTCCATTTAATAATATTTTCTCTTCGCATTATGGAGATTTAGGAGCTACTGGAGTCTGTGTGTATGCGTGTTAATGTGTCTTTTGGGGATGTTACTCTAGGATTAGGCTTTTTGCGCCTTTTTGTAGGCTTGGACGTCGGAGGCCGCTCCTTGCGATGCGTTGCAGGCAGGAACGGCCGGACGTCCTCCTCCTCGTCAGATGTCAATGGGGTACCCGACGAACCCGGCCCCCCCAGACTTGGCCCCCCGTCGGGGGCCCTTCGTTTGACCCGCCACCGCCGAGGGCGTCAGGCGCCCCAAAGGGGGGCACTGCAAGTGCAGTGGGAGACGATGCGGGGGACCCGGTGTTCATCCCCTCGGCACCCTCCAACGCACTGGAGGACGCGGAGGCAGGGACGGGAGCAGCAGTGGTCCCAACGGAAGTGGTTGCCACCGCAACCGTTGCCGCCTCAGCAAGCGGTGTGATGACGGGTTGGGCTGTCTGAAGCAACAAATCGGGGGGCGAAGGAGGGACCAGGTCAGGCTCACTGAACTGGGTCCCTGTGGAAACCAGACGCCGCTCCGCCCCCGGTGAGCTGCGTCGGCGTACCTCCCCAGGGGGAAAGAGGCAAACCTCTTTCGCGCCTCTGGAAAGGTATGTTTTCCGTGACCTTCATATTATTAATTTGCTTTTTTTTGTTTGAATTTCTCGCATTTGCGTGAGTATGCAGCGTGGGGACCCTGGCAGTTTGCGCAGTTGAAATTCTCAGTTTTGCAGTTTTCGGATGGATGGTCGTGCTTGGCGTATTTTGCACAGGTAAGTCTGCAGCGGCAGGAGTTTGTGCTGTGCCCCAACCGTTGGCACTTGAAACAGCGCCGCGGGTACGGGATGTAAGGCCGGACTGGGCATCGGAAAAAGCCTGCGTTGACACATTCTGGGAGGGTCGACCTGGCGAAGGTTAGGATGAGGTGCTTCATGGGTAGTTGCTTGTCATCTCTACGTATGGTTAGACGCCTGACACCAGTTACGCCGTGACCACAAGGCCCTCCAGAGGACAGCTTCAGTTTCATTCATGAGGTCATATTCGGAGATCACGCCCTTGGAGCAGTTTAGACTGCGGTGGGGCGTGACTCGGATGGCCAGATCTGCGATGCGGGTTCGTTCAAGAAGTTTATCAGCCTGAACCTGGCTACTGTTGCGACCGGGCGGGGGCACCCGATCCTTTCTCCGTGGCCTCCAACATACGATGGGTAGCGTGTATGATGCGAGCGGTCAGCCGCTGTTGCAGCCGTGAAGAAGTCCAGAGCAGTAGGATAACGTAACTGTTTACTTCATTGCGAGATGTGAGCCGAAGCCAAAAAAAACATACAATGCCCTGACGGGCGAGGTTACAATACAGGACACGAGCAGAGCGACCACATGGGTTCGCTGCTCAGACAGGAATGAAATTCAACGTTTGTGCTGCTTCTATTTATACCCAAAAAACGCCCCCAAGCGTAACACGCCACGAACATCACAGACACACACACTCTCCATAGTTCGTGAGTCATTCATGGGTTCGCCCCACGTGGCGTCCGAGAGGGGGGGAGAGAGGGTCCTTGAAAGGTGCCGGGGTCGCGCTATCGAAGGTCTGATCGCGCCGATAGCGAAACGTCTGAGCCGGGGAGGTCAAGGCGGGACTCACCGACGCGCAGGTGCCTGAAGGGTGTGGCGAACGTCGTGAAGAATGCCTGGGCGTGGCGCTGGCAGCCGCCGGAGGCGCGTTGCAAAGCGAGGTGACTGACCCGGCATGGCGAGACACGAAAGTACGATTCACCGACACGCGGGCGCACGTAGTCGATTCCCACGTGGTGGCTCATGCGGGAAAATACGGCGGCGTTGGCGGATTCGTATCACTACTCAATACAACATGGGTTTCACCTGGTCTTTGGTTTATGGCTTTATATAATTCGCCGATGACACCTTCAAGAAATTTGGACACGAGAAATACTGACTTTGAAGCAAGAGGGTTCAACTGGTCAACTCATTCTATCACCAAGAAGCGGGAGTAGTTGTTTGGTTTCGGAAATCTCAAGTTGGGAAGAAGTGAAAAAGAAACATCGGTGTGGCCCCTTTTCGGGGGCCGATCAAGTCTGGGTTGGGGTTGAGATAATACCATTTAGAATAGTATAAAAGCAGGGAGACGGGGCTGCTTCCTTTTTCAGCCTTACCCTAATAGCTGAAGAGGTCCCCGAGCTCCCTGCCTGGTAAACAGACCATCCGCCGGAGCTTGACCTGGGCTCCAACAGCCACTGTTTGAGGTTTCTGCCCTTCACCTTAAACACACATCGTCACGGTTGATCACAACTTATGTATGGGGGCTCGGTGTCCGCAGTGTCGCCAATACCGTCACCAAGATTGCTCAGGGGGCCCCGTGCGAGGGGCATCACTTTTACATTAAACCAAATCCATGACTCACGCGACTATGTCATGGCTATAATCAGGAAGCAATTTTTAATTTGTTCCACGTGATTCCACTCACCGAGACCTTTAATTTGATACCCCACAAGGCCTAGTGGCATCACTGTGACATTTAAACGAATCTATGTCTAGTGAATAATAATTAATTAACCTAAATTAGGGAATTAATAAAATGAATAAGCGTCACCCGCACCTAATTTCTCACAAAAAGAATGTGTGTGTCATATGACTACCATTATCAGGCAAACGAGCCGTTCCACTTTTACACAACACGGAAATACGCGTTGTCCACATACACACGCCAGGGCATGTCCCGACCATTTTTGCGATTTTCTTCCGCGAGTGCCACTGTTGAACGTCGCCAGAAGCACCACCTGTCCCACGTTCCGGCCCCTTAGCAAAAAATTATACCATGTCCCCGAAGGGAAGTATTTGGTGATACAAAGCAGAATTGTTGGCGTCCATTCAGCTCATCGGGTGGTGCAGCGTGTCTGAACTGAAACAGCAACAGAGGATGAGGAAGCAGCGCGCGGACCGGGTCGGATTAATTATATAGAGCAGATGGAGTGGAGAGGAGGAGATGAGAGAGGAGACGCGCATGCGCGCTTTCCGCGCAGCTGGCGTGTTGCCGTTAAGTTGAGTGATCTGGTGTTTAGTAACGCCAGAGGGAATTCGACATCAGGGTCCACACCGGTGGCAAAGGAACACAAGTACTGTTGTGTTGCGGTGAGTAGGCGGTGGTGCTCGAGGCACCGAAACTCGCCCATCATGTTCTTGTTCATGTTGTTGTCTGTGTGGTATAATCAGTAGTCTCCGTCAGCGTTAGTGAGGTAAAGGTTTTGACGTTGGTGCACCGGCTGAGAGCAACGTACACGACTTCCTCCTACCAGCTTTGTCTTCTTCTTCTTCTTCGTCTTCAGCGGTTCCCCTACGGGAAGATAACGACGGTGGTTGAGCGCGAAGCTATCTCGTGATGGATTCTTTGGTTGGCCAGTCCCTGTGGGCATTCTGCCACAATCATTATCAGAGGCGCTGTGGACGGGGCACGGACGCGGGACATTCCCCCGAGCAAGACACGCTAACATCCTCCTCTAAAGGTTTCAGTTCGTCGTTTCCGTTGACGTTCAGCTTCGCGTGCCTTCGTTGTAGCAGTAGCTTCTTGACGTAGTTTGAATCAGTCAAGGACATAAGGCGTGCTCGTAGCACTTGCTCCTGTCTCGGTTTTGTAGCGAGAAAGGAATGTCTATTCCTTGGTCTGACAATTGCCGTTTATGCAATCAACCTGAAACCATTGATCATTGTTTTGTTTTGTGCCGGGATGCGCGGTGCTTTTGTGGGATGTGTTACAACGAACTCTTGAAAAGGACATGGACATTACCCCTTGTACAATTCGGTTCTTGCCTTTTAGAGATGTGGAGTGCCCTATGATATATTTGTTGTGATCGGATTGTATAGCTTGTGGAAGTGCCACATGACGAACAGGCGCGTGGAACCCCCTCGCCCAACGAAGTCCATTTTCGGGAGCAAGCTGCTTAGGTGCGGAGCATTTATGCGGCGCAAAGTGACCCACCAGAATGGCTGCATCTGTTAGACGCGTGCGTCTGCTTGCCAGAGTTTTAACGCACGGCTTATTTTAGCTGCAGTGATGTAGATATTCTTGGGTGACTCAAAACTTTTGTAGGCTGTAATAAGGGCAGTTTTTCCATGCAGTAAAAAAAAATCGGTATTGTAGCGCAGTGGGAACAGCGCCGCGTACCTCCCGTTGCGGACGCAGAGTCGTGGGGTCGAAACCGGGCGCCGCTAACTATTTCTTTTTTTTATAGTGTAGGGGGAGAGGTGCGGACAACGGATGGACGCCGGACATAGCCCCTAACAAGAGATGCTTTGCATCTAAAAACAAAGATAAACATGAACGAACTTGATAGCGTTAGGCAAGCTGCAGGAATCACTATTCAATTAAAGGCGCCACCGCGACCCCTCGACGCTCAGCAGAAGACGCTTCTCTTCGCCCGAAATGAGAGAAATGCCGTCCAATTGCAAGATTTCTGCCTCATGGCGCGCATGTGAGAATCGATGACTTACACAGAAGATGATCGCGGATCCAAAAAACATGGAAGAAAGGTTGGCAACCCGACAAGAAATTTTGCAATGAAAGTATGACCTTTGGGTGCACGTAAAAAATTTATACTTGCCACAGACGACGCCGACCACCCAACCTAAGGATTCCGCTATAGTCATTCAGCGAGATCAAAACGCGTTTTTGGTTCCATTTAAAAATCTGATAGACTTTTTGACTCACCGTCGTTGTTCTGTCTAGTGCGACCGGCAAGTCTTCTATACTCGTATTTGTAAAATGTACAGCTCCGGAGAACACCATATTGCGTCTTCTGTAGGATGCGCTTATTTCATGTGCGATCACTTTTGTGCTTCTTTTTGCTTTCAACCTGCCGGACACCTCCTTACTACCAATGAGACTTCGTTTCTTAGATTAGTGAATACCAATTTGGTTGTCTTTTAAAGGCATTACAAAAGGCGAAAGGAGCAACTGGTTCTGATAAATACCGATTGTAAGAGCTTCCTCAGTTTTCTCGCAATTCTCAAACTAGGTTCCGCTGTCTTACCCTACGAATAACGATCATCGCCGTTTTCGTCAAGCCGACACACGTCCTGGCTATAGTGGTGGCACACGCCGCCCTAGCCCGGCCGTGTCCGATGATTCTGCTTTCGGGACCCCGTCCCTGCGAATTCTAGGTAACGGCAGGCAGAATATCTGCTTTCAATCACGTGGGCGAATTCCAGTGACGTCGCATGGGCAATTGTTGTGGGCATCGTTTACAGCGTTGCTTTCCAACGACCTTCACAGCGTGGATTGGAGCCAATTCGTTTATGAAATGACGCCTTGACAGTAGTTGAAGGTTATGTGTGGAGTAACAGTAACAGACAGGTCAGCCCACGGGGTCTGTTTTAGAAGATTTTAGCTTTGACTTTTTCTTTTTACTTCAACAAGTCACCGAATGAGAGTTTTTTTAGGATCGTAGTCTGAACAAACTATAGACTCAATTTATTTCGCCTAAAAATGACTGACTTTCCTGAAACCGGAGTTTACTCTGCGGAATTACTTACAAGATATTTCGGGAGATATTCTGTCTTGTTTTCACCAAGTACTTCAGTGCGGCCTCTTTTCGGAGGCTGGTCATTGGAGGTGGCAGATTTAGATGACACCGCGATATATTGAAAAAGCATGGGACGACGGGTTCTTTCTCTACTAACCATACCCTGATAGTCAGAGAGGTCCCAGAGATCCCTGCCTGGTAAACAGACAGGGAGCCCATCCGCCGGAGCTTGACCACGGCTCCGACGGTCACCGAGTGTGGTTCCCACCCTTCACCTTAAAACTCCTAGCCGCGGTAGGAGAGTGCGTAAGTAAGGGTCTCAGGGTCCGTGGGGTCGCCAATACCATCACCAAGAATACTCAAGGTGCCCTTATCGGGTGATTTAGGATTTTGCGATTACGCCGCGTGATTAATTCTTCGTTTTCTCTAATTATGTGTACGCGTGTGCGTGGTTTTATTTATTACTGTTAGTTTATTACCCAAAAGGCTTTGATGCGGATTTTTTCCGCAATTTTTTTCTGCAACAATTTTTTCTGCCTTTTTGTTGTAGCCCATTCGTATCTGCAATCCTTAAACCCTTGAGTGTATGCAAAAAAAGAAATATTTCCAGAACTCTCTATGAAAACCCTTGTTGTTAGTTTAACGCCAACTCCAACGAAAAGTTACCTGCCCCAAATTGCCCCAGTTACCTGCCCCCAAAACCTCTTGTCACCTAAATTTAAACTCCACACGCCAGCCTTGTCACCTAAATATAAACTTCACACGCCAGCAGTATTTTCATAAACACCACTCGAAAACACGCCAATTCAGCGGACGAAGCACCTAGTGGAGAGTCACGATGGATGGCTGGAATGGAGGCGAAAAGCAAAAACGCCCGTGTGTACGAGATTTCGGCGCACGATAAAGATCCCCAGGTGGTCAAAATTAATCCGGAGCCCTCCACTACGGCGCGCCTCATCGCCTGCATTGCGTCGGCGCGTTAAACCCCACGATCAATCAACGATGGATGGCTGGCACTGCTTAGAAGTTCTAGTTGTGACGTTCCTGTCAGGACAACTGTCCTGCCATCGTCTCTCCTCAGTAGCGCTTTTATGTGCGGCCTCATGCGAAGGAGTAGCATAATTTCTGCCTCTTGCGTGAACAATTGCTTTCACGCGTTTCTAAATTGCGAGAAGACGAAGAGGCCCTGGGGTGCCGATAGAGCAAACTGGAAAAGTTCCAGTGCCAGCCGCCGGCTAACCGGAGCCGCTACGCTGTCAGCGAGCGAGTACGGTAATTGCACGACGGCTGATTTCGGGTTGCGACGGCCACAGGAAGATCTCGGTCGACTTTACGAGCACGCAAGACGCGCGTGCGGCATGCGCGAGACGATGCGCTCTTGGCGCGGCTTGTGGGTGCGTCGGATGCGCAAACGAGTATGGCAGCTGTGCAGCGGACTGCAAGCTGGCGGTAGGCCGGCTCAGCGAGTCAACGCCGCCTGTGTAAACATTGCCTAACGCGTGAGCGAAAAATGGCCAAACAGCCACTCTCCTGTTGCTCTCTCCTACCCTTTCCCCTTCCGCAGCCTGCCAACGTGCTTTCGTGCCCGTCTGCCAACGCCGCTTCTCGGAAACTATGCGAAATAGTTGACAGTTTGTTTAGCGTTTCCCTGAAGGCGCTCCTACGCCTTCTTGTTTTTCACCATGCCTGTCTGTCTTTGTCTGTCGCTGATAAAAGCGCCTTTGCCACGAAGCGAAATCACTTCTGCTGCCGCAGGGTGATGCCGGCTTTGCGCGCTTATCCCCTTGAATCACAGGCCCGGAATTTTCTGAGTATGGCATCCCCCCTCTGTCCCCTCCGCATTGCAGTCTTGTTTTGTCCCCGCTGTTCGCACTCCGCATCGGTACGCACTTCTAAAATGAAGGACTGTACTGTAGAAGCGCCCGGACAGCGTGGCAGCGCCATCAGCTGCTTATATTTTTTTTTCTATAATCTTCTGAAATATTGCAACCGCGTGTTATTATTGGAAAGTAAAGGTAGAACTGAGCGCGTGAACAAAAAATGTGCACGCAATTTTTTCTTCTCTAACTACTCCAGAGAGATACATATCAGTAAAATAATGACTTCCCCAATATGTTCTTACATCATTTCAGTCCGCCTCCGTCAGTTATCTTTGGAAAAATGCAGCAAGTATGAAGCGAGCGACGCATTGAATGAGATCCCCAGTGCGCCCTAGAACTATCGCCCCGAAGCGGCTAAGATGTGAGTGAAACGGCCCTTCAAGCTCAACAGGCAAGCTGACAGACACACGTCGTAGAAGTGGGTGCAGCGTTGGCCAACGTTGGCGTTCGCTGCTCGCAGCAGTGACGTAAGGCGAGATGTCCGCCGGCACGCGCCACATAGCGAATGATTGCCTGAACTAAGCGTCCCTACCCTTCCCGTTGAAAAGCGCGCGACGCGTGAGGCAATGTTTATACAGGCGGCGTTGAGCGAGTGCGCAATAAGCGGGAACGGCCGACGAGAGACAATTCTTTGTTATCGCGGCCGGTCGGGACGCAAACGAGAACGCAACCAGCAATACGAGAACGCAACCAGCAATACGGAGCACTGCACGCTTACGGCAGGTCGACCATCACGGCAGTGGCGCCAGTACCGCCGACGTGAGGCGATTCGCTGCTGTCACTTTTGACGCGGCTGGTCGGGGCGCGAACAAATCCGCACGCGGTTCACTGCACGCAATAGATTCAGTTTAGACAACTTCGTCAAAAATAAGAAAATAAAAACTAGCCACTGTTGGCAACACTTCGCTGATCGATTAGAAAACAAAAAGATGAAAAAAGAAACCACACTTGGCAGAATGGGTACTAACAAGGGGGGAAGCGTTAAGTGTCGGCTACGGTCACTGTTTGATGACGCCAGCAAAGACACTGAAGTCCTTTCGTCGCTGCATGATTTTTTATATAGCAGGGTATCATTAGCCAACGACTTCGCGCGGACACTCAACTAACAGGAATGAAACTGCCGGTGTGAAGAACAATAATAAATTTGCCCAATGTGAACTTTGATAATACCCAATTCCTGCACCGGAACCGTCATATCTCGACGCTTTGCTCCCACGGTAGCTTTTATTTCTTCTCTCACAAACGCACGATGTTTCAATCACCAGAGATATAGTCCCTATGCCGGCGCCCATACTATCGCGCAACGCTGTCTTTTGTGCACCTATTTCCCCGTTCCCAACTTCAGGACCATTCGCGATGCCTCTCTTTACCTTTTATCGGACGACTATAGCCTCGTCTAAATGGCTTCCAGTGAAGACATAATGCTTTCATCATCATCATCATCATAATCATAAGCCTATCTACGCCCACTGCAGGGCAAAGGCCTCTCCCATTATTCTCCAATTACCCCGGTCCTATGCTAACTGCGACCAATTTATCCCCACAAACTTCTCGATCTCATCTGCACATCTAACTTTCTGCCGCCCCCTGCAACCCTTGCCTTCTCTAGGGATCCACTCTGTTACCCTTAATGACCAACGGTTATCTTGCTTTCGCATTACATGCCGGGCCCACGTCCATTTCTTCTTTTTAATTTCTAATAATATGTCCTTGGCATGCGTTCGTTCCCTGACCCACTCCGCTCTCTTGTCCCTTAATGTTACACCTACCATCTTCCGCTCCAATGCCCGCTGAGTCGTTCTCAATATATGTTTTACCCTCTTATTGAGGCTCCAAGTTTCCGCCCCGTAGCTAAGTACCGGTAAGATGCAGCTGTCATACACGTTCTTCTTCAGAGACAATGGTAGGCTGCCATTCATTATCTGAGGACGTCTGCCGTATGCACTCAACCCCATTCTTATCATTGAATTATTTCTGCGTCATGGTTGCGATCCGGGGTCACATCTTGGCCTAAGCACGAGGTCGCGGGTTCGATTCCCGGCCGCGGCGGCCGCGTTTTTGATGGAGGCGAAAAGCAAAAACGCCCGTGTGTACGACATTTAGGCGCACGTTAAAGATCCCCAGGTGGTCAAAATTTATCCGGAGCCCTCTAATACGGCGCGCCTCATCGCCTGCATTGCGTCGGTGCGTTAAACCCCACAATCAATCAGTCAATCAATCAATCAATCAATCAATCAATCAATCAATCAATCAATCAATCAATCAATCAATCAATCAATCAATCAATCAATCAATCAATCAATCAATCAATCAATCAATCAGTCAGTCAGTCAATCAATCAAACAACTTGGCCTAAGCAGATACAATCGCTTACCACTTCCACGGCCTTGCCACCTATCTCAAACCGCTGTACTGTCCCGAGGTTATTGATTACTTTAGTTTACTGCATATTAATTTGCAGGCCCACGGTTCTAGTTTGTTGTCCAGAGTGGAAAGCATGCTTTACAATTCGTCACCCGAGTTATTAGCAAGGAAACGTCATCACCAAATCTGAGGATACAGGCGTATTCTTCATTAACCCTTACTCCCACCTGTTCCCAGTCCAACGTTCTGAATACTTCTTGTAAACATGCTGTGAATTACATTGGAGAGATTGTGTCTCCTTGTCTGACACCCTTTCTTATAGGTATTTTACTGCTCTCCTTATAGATGATGATGGTAGCTGTGGACCCATTGTAGATATCCTCTACTATTCTTATATAATGCTCATCTACTCCCTGGTTTCACAATGCCTGAATGACTGCTGAGGTTTCGACCGAGTCAAATGCTTTCCCATAATCAATGATGGCTATATATAGGAGTTCAGAATACTCAGCTCACTTCTCTACCACCTGATTGATCGTGTGATCAAAGTGATCACTTCTTTCTTTCAAAATATGTATAATGCATTTACATTTTTTTACAAGGTTCCTGTCTTCAATTTGTGCTTTCTATTGTTATTACCTTTTCAAACAACCCCCTTACTCTATGCCCTCGAATAGGGTCTGAAAGGTTTTTATGAATAAATATGGGCCATTGTTGAATAGCCTTTACGAATCCCTGCTTGTTCTTTAGGTTGACTGATATTTAAGGTTGCAGAAACTCTGTTAGCGATTACCTTGGTAAGTACTTTGTAGACGACTGACAATAAGCTGATACCACCAAAACTACCACCAAAACTAAAAACAAAAACGAAAAACAAATGACCAACCGTGCATCGCAAGGGCATCCCGCGGGAGCACTGGTACTGCAGAGCAAGCTAGAAAACAGGCGATATGCCACGGGAGCCCAATAAGGCGTACGAGCAATACCCGAGACGCGGCTAACTACATATGTCGGGGATATTAGCTCCTCTGATCATCCTATGTAAGCGCCGCACTTGTTTGAAGTCGTTTTTTTGTTGAGTTTGTCAGAACCTTTTTTGGTGATGTCTTCACACACAAACATTCACAACGTTTCTCCTAAAAAAAGAGCTTTTAGTGAAACTGGGCACAATTCTTTCTTACATTATTTTGTGGAATGAACCTCGAGAAATAAAATCATGCCACAGGTTTTAATATGGCCGCCTGTTATATCATGGTGCCCACAATGAAAACCCGCATTTTTGGTTATTTCATCACTACGCTTCCACGATTCATTTGATTTCCTTAATGATGGTCCGCGCTAATAATTTCACTAATCCAATGGGCTAAAGACACGCCTAAACCACTGCCAAAAACTGTTTTTTGTCGAGTTAGTGTAATGAGTGTTGTCGTCAGACCCACACTCGGTGTGGGTCTGCGGTGGCTCAGTGGCTAAGGCGTTGCGCTGCTGAGCACGAGGTCGCGGGTTCGTTTCCCGGCCGCGGCGGTCGCTTTTCTGATGGAGGCGAGAAGCAAAAATGCCCGTGTGTACGAGATGTCGGCGCACGATAAAGATCCCCAGGTGTTCAAAATTAAAACGGAGCCCTCCACTACGGCGCGCCTTATCGCCTGCGTTGCGTCGGCGCGTTAAACCCTGCAATCAATCAATCAATCAAGACCCACGCTCTAATAAATCTATAAATAAAAAACATAAACGATAATAAGGCATACTTTATACGTCTCCCATGTGGCTACAAAATGTGCTTTTATAATGTAAACCAAAATTCTGCATTGTTTATCTATTTTTCCAACTTTTTTTAGCATTTGGCCACGTACATTAAGCTGCGTTACAGTAATGTAAACAGCCATTCAAAGCAGAGTTGAAATTACAGTTCTATAAGGTGCATTTGAGATGCTGTTCAAGGACTCCAAAGTTTTGCGATTTTGGGCAATGGAGATTGAGTGTTCTTGTGTGCATAAAGAGTTTGCATGGGACCTTTATAAAATTATGCTTTAGTTGCAGTACAAATAAGAAAATTATCTTAACTTGAAGATGACCGAGATTTTCACAGATTTTCCTTCTTACAGAAAGGCGATTCGGGTATTGTATATGGTACCCATTGGGTATATTACCCAGAAAGATGTTATACAAGCGACCGTCATACGGACCCCACATAGCTCAATGACCACGTGAACTCCGAAACCACAATAAAAAAGCAAGGACTGTTTACACTCTATAGAAGCACTGAGACCTGTCACTAGTGTAGTACAACATTGGTATTTTCTAAAAACTAGATTGGTAAAAGTGTCACTTTCAGCACCGCAGAATCTATTTACCAGATTTTTGCGTCTAACGCATAGTTAGAGGCTTAGCAAAAAAAAAATGCTCAATGTATATATTATCTAGAAGGTAGCAACAAACGGTAAAAACAGTTACTGTTCAGGCATCCACTGATCGCCTGGAACGACTTCAGGCAAACAGTGGCCGAGTATTTCAAGTCTTTGGGAAATCCCTATCACCAGCCTTGCGTCAGAAAGGGGCTGACAAGATCGGAGTCAACATAGCTGTACCGCAGCCAAACGGGCTCAGCGAAGACCACAGCATGGCTATTCAAGCTGGGACTCGTGCGATTGCCTCAGTGTTCGTCATATGCAGTGATAGGGGATGAAACCCGCTACGTAATGTGTTGCCCAGAGCATGATGTCCAGCGAACTGCAATGCTCTCAGCGATTGGAAAGCTGGCAGCCCCACACAGCACTCTGGACCACATCGTCTTTTCAAGGGGACATTGGATTGATTGATTGATTGATTGTGGGGTTTAACGCGCCGACGCAACGCAGGCGATGAGGCGCGGCGTAGTGGAGGGCTCCGGATTAATTTTGACCACCTGGGGATCTTTATCGTGCGCCGAAATCTCGTACACACGGGCGTTTTTGCTTTTCGCCTCCATCAGAAAAGCGGCCGCCGCGGCCGGGAATCGAACCCGCGAACTCGTGCTCAGCAGCGCAACGCCTTATCCACTGAGCCACCGCGGCGGGTAAGGGGACATTGGGTGCTGTGAAGAGACGTGTCACGCCTTCTCCTAAGCTACCTTGAGGAGACAGAGCTGGCAAACTCGTGGTAAAAGGACACTACCATTGGCTAATGAGGAGGAGCTTGGGCGGAGAAATTGCCGGCATATCCAGCCAGGCTAACGCCGCCTGATCCCACAACAACCACCACCACCACCACCATACTTCTGCGCCACCTTGACTGAGGCGGTGGGAAAGCTTTACATCTGTGTAGTTGAACCAACGTGTAACTTCGTGCGTTGAATCATTTTAGAAACAAAGCTGCTTATCTCACATATGACTTTTTCGAAACCTTCACTGGGGTCGTAAGTCCTTTGAACCATTGGCATGGTTTCGTTCCGCGAAAAAAACTGCAGAAGAACAATTCCATTGAAATTATCATCATGTAGACCCTGTCAGCGTTTGTATTTGAAAGTACCAGTAATTTTTAGCGGATGCGCTTGTCATGTTATGTGCGCTATTAGCTTTATTCTTGGCGACAAAAATTCAGGTTGAAGTACTCGAATATACTTACAAAATATTTGGCTTGTTGGCCTAGTCTTCTATCACTGTGGCGTCCTGCAGATTTTCCGCAGTGTTCATTCAGTAAAAGAAGTGATAATGATAGTAAATTACAGGGAACGCGTGGTGCTATAAGCACGCTTGTGAACCGTCATTCCAAACACTATTTCTCGTTTTCCGTTCGATGTACCGTAATATTTTTGTAACCAACCCATATGTAAATTGCGCAAGAAAACCTGGCGTGCCTTAGTACCATTCTTTTTACTCCGGCCCATGACTACAGTTTTTGCAAATCCACATGCTGACTGGTATATGCTGACGTTAAACTGCATAATTCCAATATTATTGTTAAACTATTTGACTTTTATGACAAGCCCACCGACTCTATCAGGATACGGCTGGCTATACACGTAAAACAGCAGATGTGTTTCTAAGTTAACTAAGTTATACCTGCTCTCCCTGTGGATACCGTTGGGGTTCTTCAATTTATTTGTGGACTAAGTGTATATGTGCGTGTTTGATGTGTCTTTGTCGTGCTGCGCACTCAGCCGATCTACATTGGTACCCGTAGATGCGCTGCCCACACCCTTACTTCAGGGTGTTCACAAGCGGGCCCGTTTTTTATGCTTATGCTATGTTCGGGCTAGTGACAAAAAAGCCATATTGTGATCTATGCACGTAACAAAACAGCGGGTCTCGCTAATCGGTTGGCTGAGACGTGAAATGACGTCAATTTTTAAAGGTATTACGGCAGTTTTGGCAACATTCTGAACCCGGCCTTACACCCTGTATTTATTTACAACAGCTTTTAAAGGTGTGTGCCAAGGGGCAAAATTATTACACCATTTTTGGCTAAAAAAGTGTAATAATGTTTATTGTGTACAGACTAGGTTAAGGTCGCGCTTTATAATAGGTTAAGCGTGGCCAGTCAGTTAAAGCATGTAGCTAAGGGGAGTGTGACTAACTAGGATATTCCTACTGAAGGCTCGCACTAACTACTCCAGTTGGTAAACGTAATGGTTCTACATTTATCACCTTCGGTTTCCGAGTACCTCTTGTATGCGGTGGCAAGTAACTGGGGAGTGTTCTGCTAGCAGCACCTTTATAAAGAGGGATCGCCATTTCACTTGAGTAATTCGTTCGGGTCGGCCTCGATCTACTTATCCATTTCCCACGGTCGTAACAGGAAACAAGTGAATTGCATTTGCGACATACTACGCGACGGGATACATCACCACACATGCCCTTGCAACGAGCTGTGCAAATGACGTCGTGGACTTTCTTTTCTACGACGACCTTCTGCACCACGGCGCTTCCCTCTAGCATCTGACTGACCACAGCAAGGACTTTTTGTCCAAAGTGATAGACAATATCATCCATTCTTTCAAGATGAAATCCAAGCTTGCCAAAGCCTATCACCCATAAAGTAATGTACTGACCCAATGCATGAACTGGACGCTGACTTCTTTTTGCAAAAGATTGCCCTACGGCATGAGAAAAAAGTTTTTATAGGTACAACACTGCACCCGTAAGGTGCCAAAATTCAAGAAGGAACCGATGCTGGGGACCCCATATCCAGCGCTTGAGATCTGGGGGTCCACCAGGATGGATCCCTGTGCCTCGGAAGTGTTGCGTTCGGCCGTCTTGAAGGCCTGTGCAAGTCCAGCGTAAATGTTAAACCTCAGCTTATGACGAAGGAAGCACACAAAATGGGCAAGTGGCCGAAAACGGCGACCGATATGCTGTCAATGCACGTGTCGGTTGACCACCGGTAGTGGGACCTCCTGTTACCATTTGCAGCTCCCGCCACGACAAGTCCGGCTTCTGAGATTTTAATCTTCTATTTGGCCGTGAACCGGCTTTATCTTCTGATGAACTAATTTCCGTCTCCTCTTCTGAGTATGCTCAAACTGCCATCGCTGAGCCTCATCAACTCCCGCAAAAACACTTTGATGCTTCTCAGGTATAACAGAAGACATAGTACGACGAACATCCCCGCACGGTCCTCTTCCCTTCGGGCAAGCTCGTCCGGCTCTGGTACTTTGCACGCTGTGCGCTGTGTGGGCCTCTCCGAAAATTGCTTAAGGTGTATTCTGGACCATAGAAAGCGTTGCGTCGAGAGGATATCACTACTATTGTTCCACCGTTATACGAGAATCCTCATCCTCTAGTGGCCCGCCTGCCAGTATTGTCAACGTCACCCGTTTAAAACATATCAGCTATCTCGAGGCGGTTCTCTTTGGAAAGCGCCGGGACGGTTCTTTATCTTCCGGGAGAGATGTGATGGTGTAATTCCTGTTATTCTTGCATATATACAAACGGCGCTAGGCCGCTGTTGGAAGAAAACAAGAACGACGGCAGTCGGCTGCAAACTCACGTTGTTTGCTGCCTAAATGTGTCTAGCTACCCAGTTTTGTAAAAGGTTGTAAATCTGCGGCTTCTGGCAACGCAACAATTCTATCATACTGCGCAGTATGGTTTCAAAAAGAGAGGTTAACACAACACTCACTCCTTCAAATAAAATATAAAATCATAAAAATATTGAAAAGAACAATTTGAATCTAGGATAATTTCTAAACCCAAGGAGATACTCTGATCTTATTACCAACAAAACACTAATTCAATAAGGCAAATTTGAAAATAGAGGAATAGCCCACAATATGATCGAGACTTAGTAAGCACATCAGAACATCGTTTAAAACCTGCACAGACTATTTCAAGCCCTCTGAGAAGTCACCGCTGTGTGACTTAGTGGTCTGAATTTGTACCCTATTTTTTAATTAAGATATGAAGTCACGTCCGTTCAGATTTCCTCGAGTTGAAGATGGATGTGGAGAACAACTATGCTTTTCCACAAGCGAAGATGTAATCTATCTATCGTAAAGTGAAAATCATTTCTTTTGCGTTTTCCCTGCGGCCACCTCAAATTTAGGGCAACTCTGTTCTAGAAATACAAAAGTTTATGATTCACCTAATGCACAAAGCGACTATAACGAAGAAAGATGTACTATTTAAGGCACCGAAATCCACTGGACCAGCAAGGAAAATGGTCTGTTAGTACAATAAACAAAAGCCAATTTCAAGCGCACACATTACACAAATGACCAATGAATAAACAGTATTTGGATATGTTTTACGCATTGCCACATCATTCCGCTGTGGCTGGTAGAGCTCCATACCGGCCTTTTTTACTCCATGTTACGCTTTGGTGCAAGGGTAAATTCAACTACAGCTGGATAAATTTATAAACAATGTATATTTTAGCAGAAAAGATAGCTGGGATTTTACATTATATACAAAGGTTGCATCAGTGAACTGCGGATGCCTCGACTTTTCCGTAGATTATTCTAGCCTTGGCCGTATCAAATTTCTCAATTTACACTGATGCAAGCTTCTATAGAATGAAGAATACACAACTTAATCTTCCTGAACACGTATACGTAGGTTACTCCTAACTCCCACAACCATGACAAATTATGGAAAAGAGGTAATGTCATAGTAAACCATCACAATCTTAAACAAACTATCATTCAAGCCTGACTTGATGTCTCGATTGGAGAATTTACTGTGAGATCTTCTTCTGAGATCTTCTTGTAGGATGAAACATTCGCCATTTTTATTCTCACTGTACCCGGTTAGAGTGAATGTGCGTTTCTTCTTCTTTTAGCTTGTTGTTAGCTGTTTGCGTCTTTTTAGCCCAAAAATTCTGAACCAAAGATTTCTTAAACAAAACAATCCAGTGGTTAGGTGACGGCTTATGTACGTAAATTAGTTTTTACCTGCATTATTTTTAATCCGTGCTAAAGCTTTAACAATACAATTCCTGAAGCTCTTTTTCATTTGTAATTTCTTAGTCGCAATATTTAGTTTTCTGGTACTCTTGCTCTTGAAGTATGTTACGTGCAACTGCTGTATTAGTGTAATTGCAGCGCACATTAGTGCACGCAAGATTAATGTATGCACATTAGTGTATGCGAAAATACGTCATAGCTCGTGTTGTTTACTTCAACATGTCTTGCACAGCGCTGTTCACCCACCAACGTGAAGGGCTTCAGCTGCGTCAGGGTGATTTTTCTCAACATTTTCCTCAACTCAACATAAACAATTCTATGCCATTCTACTAATTATAGGCTCATTAAATCATCCTGACAGGCAAGTTGGTCCGACATAATAGAAATAAACTTCGCGCAACAAGGACAGGAAGAAAGAAGAGGACACACTGCTTAGCGCCGACTAACAAACTGTGCAGATTCCACGCACATATGTACTACTAACGCGTAGACATGTGGAACCAAGAAAAGTTTAAAAAAATATTTAAAAAATAAAATAAATAAAAACCACACGTTCACCATGACACATGCCGTCTCAACCAGATTATACACCATCAAGAGACGCGATTTCCTTGCCCAATAGCGATATTGAAGCACCACTAATGCAACCATCCCCCGCGCGCACAATGTCCCGCGCCTCCATTATCTCCCGCGTGGGCGAATCACGGCTCCCAGCGAGCACCTTTGTTTTTTCAAAAAAAGGAACACACCTGCAGCCACGGCAATGAGTGCCAAGATGGCCGCTTATCGCGCTGCTAACATTATTTTTGTGCTCACGGAGCCTGTCATTATTACATCCGCCAGTTTGGCCGATATATACCTTTTTGCAGCGCAACGGTATCAGCTACACCATTCCCTCCATGCAGGCAACGAACTTACTTTGGTACTCCGTGCAGCACCCATTCTCTTCTTTTCGAGCGGCGTTGACCTTTTCGACAAAGCTTTGCAAGCTTGTCGGGCGCAAAAAACCACATCGGTCCCTGCACGTCGAGCGATACGCTTGAGGTTGGGGCTCAGCTGGTGGATGGACGGAATCACCGCAATCTTTCGTTTGTCCTCGGGATTCTCGTCACCTGCTGGCCTCGTGCCTCGCTCTGCCACCTTAGGTATTCTTTCAGTACGTTTTCGGCTACTGACACAACCAGGTGTATGGGGTAGCCGGAACTCGATAGTAGCTCAGCTTGCTGAGCCATGCTAGCTGTCATCATGTGCGCGCATGATTTTGAAAAGGCATTTCTGACGCACAGTGTAGCAATAGCTCTTTTGACAAGCTTTTTCGTGTGGAGCTCGCTAGGAGCCGTGACGCACCCACGCGGGAGACAACGGAGGCGCGGAAATTGTGCGAGCGGGGGATAGTTGCATTAGTGTTGCTTCAATATCGCTGTTGGACAAGGATATCGCGTTTCTTGATGGTGTATAATCTGGCTGAGACGACATGTGTTATGGTGAAGTTTGGCCAGTCATTTCTAACTAAACTGTGGGTTTTGGGCTAGTTGGTTCATAATTAAACTGTGAAACACCGCTTTAAACGAGGGCAGCGTGAGAAGAAGAAGAATAGTCCAAATATGACTATTCGGACTACCAAATAATCCTATAGGAGCACGTACCACATAGGAATAGTCATTCCTATTTGGTACGTGCTGAAAGCTTCAAGGGCATCATCATCATAATCATCGGCGCCGTCATTAAAGCACGTGGATAAAGTATGCTTTTCCGCAAGACATTTGGGCGTGCTCCTCCACCGCCGGCGGAAGTAAGGCCATACAAGCTTTCCTTCAAAAAAAGTAAACATTCTGTAGCGCCCTTTTGTCAGCGCTCTTATCCGGCGCCAAGGTGCTGGCAATTAAAGACGACGACAATAAAGAGACGAGCTGCGCGTGCTGGGTGCATGAGCACGCACTGGCAGTTCGATTCCAAAAGCCTGCCACGCTGGTACTCTCTCTCTTGCGCTGCACTACTACCCCGCGGTTCCCGACAGTAGTGACTCCGGACTAAGACATGATCGACCCCAGCAACCTCGCGCCATCGGGCCCTCGTTTGCCTGACGCTTCCTCGCGGCCGCCGGACGTCGCAGTCTTACAGCTCCGTCTACCCACTTTCGTGCGCAAGAACCCGCACGTTTGATTCGCCCAGGTCGAAGCCGTCTTCGATCTGCACCGCGTCACCTAGGAGACTACAAGGTTTCGCCACTTGCTTTGCAACCTGCCTCCTGAGATGGATGATGAAGTGGCAGACGTGATCGGTGCACCTTTGAACGATGCTCCGTACCAGCGGCTCAAGCAGAGTATTCTAGACCGAACTACGGCGTCCGAGAGCGCGCGCCTCCGGCACCTGCTCACCCACGAAGAGCTTGGAGATCGCCGCCCTTGCCAACTACTCAACACCATGCGACAGCTCGTGGGCGCGGGCAACGGGGACTCGAACGGTGCGCTTTTAAAGGAGCTCTTTCTGCAGCGCTTGCCACAGTCCACTCGCGTCGTTCTAGCTGCTGCAGGGGCCTTGAGCCTCGACCGCGCCGCCGAGCTTGCTGATAGAGTTCACGACGCGACTTCTCCCTCCGTCGCCAGCCTCGCTTCGACAGCAGAGTTATCGGCCGTGTCCCGCTTAGAGTTTCGGATCAATCAACTTGCCGCTTCCATTGAAGCGCTTCGGACATCCCCTGATCGTCGATGCGGCTCCTCCCCACGTCCTAGCCGTCGTTCGTCTTCCCCAGGCGGTTCTTTCTCGCGCAGCCCTCGCAGGTCGTCTATCTGCTGGTACCATCGCACTTTCCAGCACCGCGCCCGTCACTGCACTTCCCCATGCAGCTCGTCGGCAAACGCGACCCGAGATCACTGATGACGGCATGTGACCTCGCCTTACAACCTGGCCGCCTTTTTCTGGCCACGGATCGCATTTCTGGTTTGCGCTTCCTTGTGGACACGGGCGCGGAGGTCAGTGTATTACCAGCCACCAAGGATGAGCGTACTTCCAAGTCACCTGGACCTACGCTTCGTGCAGCGAACTACCTCTATCGCCACGTATGGTCTGTGGTCCCTCACCCTCGACCGCGGGTTGCGGCGCGCCTTCCGGTGGGTCTTCGTAGTAGCCGACGTCAATCAGCCCATCCTCGGCTCCGATTTCCTCACCCATTTTGACCTCGACGTCAGCATGCGTCCCCATCGCCTGATTGACAGCAAGACACGCCTTTCCATCCTGGGCGTACTGTGTACTGTCGCTCCAACTGGCATCCGCACGCTGCTTCGCTCATGCCCGTACGCAGGAATCCTCGAAGACTTCCCTGAGGTTACGAGACCTTGCAACTTAAACCAGCCGCCCAAGCACAGCGTTACCCACAACATCGTCACGCGTGGTCCACCAGTCGCAGCTCGGCCGCGCCGCCTATTCGGTGAGCGTCTGGCGACTGCTAAACGTGAATTCGAGCACATGCTAGAACTCGGTATTATCCGCCCATCGTCCAGCAACCACGCGTATCCCCTACATATGGTTCCAAAGAAAAGTGGAGACTGGCGCCCGTGCGGCGATTACCGGGCGCTCAACGCTCAGACTGTCCACGACAGCTACCCCTTACCCAACATCCAGGATTTCACCAGCCACTTGGAAGGGTGCACAATCTTTAGCAAAGTGGACCTTGTCAAGGCGTATCACCAAATCCCCGTCGAGCCTGCCGATATCCCGAAGACGGCCATCACTACACATTTCGGCTTGTTTGAGTATGTGCGCATGCCCCTTGGGCTACGCAACACAGATCAAACATTTCAAAGGTTCATTGCTGAGGTGACGCGCGGCCTTCCGGCTGTATTTGCGTACATTGACGACATCCTCGTCGCGAGTCGCACTCCCCAAGATCACGAGCGTCACCTCCGAGAACTCTTTGAACGCCTCCAACAATTTGGCCTGGTTGTCAACGCCCAGAAATGCGTCTTCGGGGCTTCCGAGCTCGACTTCCTGGGCTATCACATCTCGGCGCAAGGAATTCGCCCTTTACCCTCTCACGTTCAAGCCGTGAAGGACTTCCCCGAACGTACCAGCCTCCGCCAGCTTCGTGAGTTCCTGGGCCTGGTGAATTTCTCGCGACGCTTTATACCCCACTGTGCCGAACTTCTGCTTCCACTGACTGAGCTTCTGCGCACAACCAAGAGCTCCTCATCCGCGATTTCCTGGTCTCCCGAAGCTCAGTCGGCTTTCAACGCTGCTAAACAAGCCGTCGCCGATTCGGTGCTTCTCATCCACCCTAGAATCGACGTCCCCACTCGCATCATGGTGGATGCTTCCAGCGTTGCAATTGGCACTGTTCTCCAGCAGAGAATCGACTCCGAGTTGCACCCGCTGGGTTTCTTCTCTCGGAAGCTCTAACCTGCCGAGACGCGCTACAGCGTTTTTGGTCGTGAGCTGCTCGCCATTTACGCCACCATCCAGCACTTCCGGCACTTTTTGGAGGGCCAGCCCTTTCACGTTCTCACGGACCATAAGCCTCTGGCGTACGTTTTCCGTACGAACTCCTCCAAATACGTCGCACGGGAGCTCCGTCAGCTCGCCTATATTTCGGAATTCACGACGCACATTCGGCATATCAAAGGTACCGACAACGAGCCTGCTGACGCACTTTCACTCATTACCTTCATCGGCACTGCTGCATCTGCTGTGGACTGGGAACGCCTTGTACAGGCGCAAATTGAAGACCCTGAGCTGAAAGCACTCCGGGACCACCCGGGTTCCCTCCGTCTACAACTTATGCCTCATCCGTTCGTTCCTGGCTTACAGTGGTGTGACATGTCAGCGGCAGCGCCTCGACCCTTCGTTCAGGCTGCCTTTCGTCGTGCTGTTTTTCACTCGCTCCACGACATCTGCCACCCCAGCATCCGAGCCACTCAGCGCCTCGTTACACCGCGGTACGTCTGGCCGAGCATCAATGCGGATGTCCGCCAGTGGGCTCGTTCGTGCCTCGCTTGTCAGACAGCCAAGGTGACCCGCCACACGAAGACTCCAGCGCAGCCTTTTTTGCCACCTAGCTGTCGCTTTGACCACGTGCATCTCGATTTCGTAGGGCCATTTCCTCCCTCTCGTGATTGCCGCTACATTCTGACAATGGTTGACCGCTTCACCCGTTGGCCCGAAGCCGTACCGATTCCGGACATCACGGCAGAAACGGTCACAAAAGCCTTCGTTTCGGCATGGGTTTGCCGTTTCGGATGCCCCGGCATTGTTACCACGGATCGAGGCAGGCAGTTTGAATGTACTCTGTTTACTTCCCTCAGCCGCTTGCTTGGCACATAACACTGCCATACCACGGCGTACCATCCATGTGCCAACGGCATCGTTGAGCGGCTCCATCGCCAGCTAAAAAGTGCTCTCACTGCGCGTCTGGATCGACAACACTGGGTCGATCACCTTCCCGTAGTGCTTCTTGGCCTGCGTGCCGTCCTTCATCGCGCCCTCGGCTGTTCAACTGCTGAACTTGTCTACGGCGCACCCCTGCGGCTTCCTGGGGACTTGTTCGTGCCTTCGGCCTCCTCGCACCAGCCGCTTGAGTACCTCCAAAGCCTACAGGACTGCATGCAGCACCTGCGATCCGTTCCGCCTCGGTCTTCTGACCACCGCATCTTTGTGCATCCCGACTTGGCGTCTTCGACACACGTTTTCCTCAGGCGAGACGCTGTAAAGGCGCCTCTTACTCCCTCCTACGACGGGCCGTACCGTTTCCCTAACAAGACCCAGAAGTCCGCCACCATACTGTTGAATGGCCGAGAAGAAGTCGTCTCGTTGGACCGCCTCAAACCGGCCTACCTCGAGACGCCACCCAACGAACTCCGCTCAGACATCACAGGCATAAGCACTCAACTCCTCGCCCCCAAATCCAACGCTCATCTGCCTCGCCGTCACGTGAGGTTCGACATTCCGTCTGGGCGGTGAGCCCTGTTGCGCCCTTTTGTCAGCGCTCTTATCCGGCACCAAGGTGCTGGCTATTAAAGACGACGACAATAAAGAGACGAGCTGCGCGTGCTGGGTGCATGAGCACGCACTGGCAGTTCGATTCCAAAAGCCTGCCACGCTGGTACTCTCTCTCTTGCGCTGCACTGCTACCCCGCGGTTCCCGACAATCCATTTGTAGATCTGTGAGAATTGGTAAGTACCTGCTGCCTTTTATTTGCGAAGTTGAGGCACTGCCCGACCCATCCACCTTGCTTTTTATCCAAAAGTTCCCAACGCCGCATTCCTCCCAAGTCTTTTGTACACCGTGACAACCGCGCTTAACGTTGGTGCCATCGCAGTGGTTACAGTTGCTCGCAATGACAGTGGCGTTGGGTACTTGTCTGTTCTTTGTTGGCCTGCCGTATTGGTGTTTTGTCCTAGCCATTCCCACTACTTGCTGTCTTGGTGCCGGCACGGGCTGGGTACTATTCTACAAAACACCAGTGGTAGCGTGAGTCGCAAGGCCCGTCGAAGCGTAGGTTGCTTGAAACACGCCCGTCCATTTCAAGATCCCTCTACGCGTAATCTACACTATGTCGCCTTGTGCCCTTGTAATGCTCGCCCTACGTATACGGCCATATAAAAGTGATCAGAGCTGTAAAATAACTTACCGGTGTGCCTCATGTATTTGTCACGCAGTAATACCACAGTTTCCTATGAAGTGCCGAATATGATTAGAACCAAATTAGGCAATGATTAGTACCAAATTGCTGATGGCTTCCACAGTAGTGCGGAAAGCGAGCCGAAGAGCTTGGGCACTCATGCCGCAAGGCAGTAAGTTTATTTGGACATCTTGTCACTCTAACGAGAATGGCTGGAAAAATTGGTGAGTTCTATGCAGTATTTGCGGTGCTCTCCAATGGGTGAGAAAGCAGAAACATTTCAAACATCGTAAGTATTGCCTTCTATAAAGCCCGCAAAAATTTCACTAATCCAATTAGTGGGAAAAACTTGCACTGTAAGCCGTGTTTATAGGGTGAAATGCACGCCACTAAGCATGCAATTTTTGAATGTTTTTTTTGCGTTTGATATACACAAAAACGGGGAAATATTAACCGCAAAAATTATCAACGTTCTTGCAAGCTCCGACAAAACATTTGACGCGTACCCGGAAAAGCATTTTATTCCGAAAGTGCGAACGGAAAGTGCAGAAAAGCGCCGGGAATGTTCTTTTTTTTCTGAAAACAAAGCTGTGGGCGAAGGTCTTTGTGATCAGCCGTAATTGCGAAATTCAACAACATGGAAGATATTCTGTGTTCCTGACACAAAGAGTGGCTCACTTACCATGCAGCCATCCCATTTTGCTGTTTTGCTTTCGGAATCTTCATTGTCTTCGAGTGCAGTGGCCGCCTAAGCCAGAAATAACATAACGAGAGAAAATGGTATTGTTCTGGTCTATTCTATGAGCTAATAAGCTTTCCTAAAACTTGCGAAGCGCGGATTCATAAATACGGCTCTTAGAACCAACACTTATTCAACGAGTGACGTGTGTGCATTTTTGCCTCAAAAGAGCAAGAAAATCTGCATATGGCGTCTTCTTGGGATCACGCTAATTGGTATTCGGAAATTCTTAGAATTCAGAGAATTGTCTGCGATTGCGTAATTGTGCATAAGTGACTTCTCGTCCTTCTGTGTTTCCTATAGCCAGAATTGGGTATGAGTGACCAAATACCCTGGGTTATTTTATTGTTTAATTTCTCTCTGAGTCTCTCCGCCAATTATATACAATTGTACTTTAATAGCGAAGAAGGCCCTTAACTTCTAAATTTATTTATTTTAGGACAGATATTAGGTGCAGTTCAATGCCTTTTATCTTTCATGTTTTTGTTTCAATTTGTGACGTCTCTTTCGGAACTTCGTTAATGTTTGTGTTTGTTTTGTGGGGTCGTTTTATAGGATAGACATTCCTGCCTTCGTGAACTGATTATTAAATTATTGTATTTTCTTTTTTTCCAGTTTATTGTAAGTTCAATTGGACCACATATTTCTGTTTACACTATTAAACCGATTGACCGTGTAAATTTGGTAATTAATCTACTTTGTGCGAATGCAGGCCTTCCGTGGTTGGGTGAAAAGTACTACATTTTCGGTGTAGAGTGGGGTTCGGTGGTCTGTGAATGATTCTCTGCTTGGGTTTATTTATTTTTATTTATTTATGGTACCTCAAATGCCCCGAGTAGGGGTATTACATGAGGGGTGGGCAGATACATCAGTTGATAAGGTGATCGATGAAATCCTTGAATTTAGTAGGGTCGGAGTGTTGGATGGCGTCGGTGGGCAAGCTGTTCCAGTCTTTGGCTGTTTGCACGAAGAACGAGTGCAGATGGGCAGATGTACGGGCTGCTGGAGGATAAACAGCTTTTGCATGGCTAGTGCGGCATGACGTCCGGTGGGCGGGTGTGATAGCAGATGAAGGAGGCAATGCGTGGTAGAATTTATGAAAAAGGCAAAGGCGAGAGGTTTTTCGTCGTGAAGCTAATGTTTTAAGGTTGGCGCGGCGTTTGAGGGCAGATACGCTAGTATGATGTGAATAGTCGGAGTAAATGAATCTAATCGCACGGTTTTGAACGGCTTCAAGTGTGTACGTATGATTAGATTGAAAGGGGTCCCAAATTGCGCACGCGGACTCTAGCTTAGGCCGAACTAGTGTAATATAAGCTTGGATCTTTAGTGAAGGGGGAGCAAGTTTTAAATTTCGTCGAATGTAGCCGAGTGCACGGTTAGCGTTGTTAGAATTATGCAAAATGTGCGATGACCAAGAAAGATCGGACGCTAGATTGATGCCTAGGTATTTATAGGAGCTAACAGAAAGAATTGCGGTACCGCAAATGGAATACGTAAATGTTTGGTGTGACTGCTTGCGATGAAATGAGATGAGTACAGTTTTTTTAACGTTCAGGCGCATTAACCATGTTTCGCACCATGTTTGAATGAGGTTTAGGTCGGACTGAAGGATTGCGGAATCGGAAGGATGACGTATAGAGCGGTATAGAACGCAATCATCAGCGAATAACCTGATATTGGACTGAATGTTAGTAGGAAGGTCATTAATGTAAATCAAGAATAGCAGAGGGCCGTGAACAGTGCCCTGCGGAACTCCGGAGAGAACGGGGGACATATCTGAAGCAATATTGTTGGCGTAAACAAACTGTTGGCGGTTAGTCAAAAAGTCACGGATCCAATCGAAAATCTGAAGGCTTAAATTTAGGCGGGATAGTTTTAAAAGCAAGCGTTTGTGTGGAACTTTGTCAAAAGCTTTTTCAAAGTCTAGGAAAAGGGCATCTACCGGTGAGTTAGTATCCATGCTAGAGCTGATGTCATTCACAAATAGCGCGAGTTGCGTGTCACAGGAAAGCCCTTTCTGAAAGCCATGTTGGTGAGGGTGGAAAAATTTATTGGCAGTTAGGAATTTTACAATGTGGGAGTAGATTATATGTTCCATGATTTTAGAACAAACACAAGTTAATGAAATGGGACGGTAGTTATTATTTGAATTTGGAGTACCTTTTTTCGCCACTGGGATAACTCTGCCCACCTTCCAGTCCAGCGGCACCACACCACATACAAGAGACTGCTGAAAAATGTGCGCCATAATGATACTTGAGACATGCTTTGTGTTTTTTAGTATTTTTGAATTGATTCCGTCGATGCCAGAGGAAGATGATAGTGACAATGATTCTATAACTTTCAAAATACCATTAGGATCAAACACTAATGATGGCATGATGTCGTGGTCAAAGAAAGGGGTGTCAGGTAACTCACTCACAGGTTCTCTGGTAAAGACGGAGCTGAAAGGTTTGTTTAGAATTTCGGCGACATCATGTGCTGGTACAGGGTGGTTATGATCGTCGGTTAGCAACAGCGAAGTGGGGTGGTTAGGGTTAATAGTCTTCCAAAATCGTTTTGGGTTATTACGTAACATTTCTGGTAATGTGGTAGAAAAAAACGACCGTTTAGCCTTTTGGGTTGTTTGAATACTCAATGATTTCTTTGCTTAATTACTTTGATGCTCGTGCTGCCCTGAAATTATTTGTTTAAGGCCTTCCGGAGAACACTTTTGTTTCAGTGAGATTGTTTTCTGTCTGAGCGGGGCCATGAGGGACCTAACAAAATGTTCCTGATTTCGCAGTTAAGTCAACCGAACCGGAAAGGCCATAGCAATTTTTTTAAACATTATCTGCATCACGGGCAACAGAGTCGGCCCGCGATTCTCTCCCTTGGAGCAAGCAGGTGTTGTCAAAAAAAGGTCAGCAAGAATCAAAAGGCCAACGTTTCAGGGCTTTTATTGTCCGCGCTGCGGAGTGGCACACAAAATGTCTTTGCTTTCACCCGGCAGGTGCTTTCAACCAGAATGTGATGATGGTTGGGTTTTTATGGCGCAAGGCCGACTAAGGGAAAAGAGCGCCAGAGGAAAGTTTATTTAAAGGGGCACTGACACAAAAATTTAGCATCTTGTTTTTTTTCGTTGCGATAAGTAGCTAGTGACTACTTATAACCTGTAGAAACCTCATTTGCTTCAGCGTGCGATGGTTGTTTAATTAGAGGCATTTTAAATGCGGCCAGTCGCAGTTTCGGTTTCAGCGAGTGCCGCGAAACGATGGATTTTGTGGATTTTGTGTGAACAAAGCTGACCACGTGACCGTCGGAGGCATATCACAGAGCAGAGCCGCCGTAGCACTGTCGAATCCGCATCGACGGCAGTTTCTGCGAATGCCCCCACGTACTGATCTCGTGAGGCGCTTAATTAAAAAGCGACCGTGGATGTGACGCAGGCGCTGCGAGTGAAAATGCTACCGCGGCTAAAGAACGACGCGCGACGCTCGAGGCGGTGGGTGGCAAGACGCGCGCTGGGAGCAGCCGGCCGGTCTGCCTACAGGTCCGCCTACAGATGTGTTCGGCTCAGCACTGCGGCGGATATTCGAGTGCCGCTCTCGTAAGCGGTGCAGATGACAATTTTTAATGCAACCCGCCATCGCATCATTAACTCCTTTCTCATGTAAACCTCCATGGTCAGGACTTGGGGACAATTTCGTGCAGCGGTAACAAGCTATCACTCGAGCTACCTGCACCGGCCTGGGCCACTTCGCGGCCGTGGCCGCCGCCTGCACAGCGACCGTGCGGCTAGCTCAGTGGGCTTTTCGTGCCTCCGGCGTGTTTTCGCATCCAATGGTAATAAACAGTAATAGAAACAGAGTGCCTGGAATCGCTGTAGAACTTTGGACGCGGCCAGCTGCCCGATTAGCTGACGAAATCACGGCGCCTCCGCCGCCAACGATCGGGTCGTTCGTTCTCGAGAGCAGAAGCTCCGCCCTCCGGCCCTCCGATTGGATCGGCGAGCCGGGCGAGCCCGCGTAAAACGCCGGTAGTGCGGAAGCGGCAAACCCAAACTCGTGACGTGTTTGGATGTTGTTTATTTACAATTGCGCGTGGTCCTCTGCTGGCTGCTCGGTTGCGTTTCGCACACTTCAAAATTGATTTTAAATATGTTCTAGGCTGTATTCGCCGCTGATATTTTGCAGATGATGTATATGTGTTCCCACCAATCTATCTCCGACGTTATCTCGCCTTCAAAATTTTGTGTCAGTGCCACTTTAATGAAGTGAAGTGGTTACCACAAAAAGGTAGGAAAAAAAAAAACGTGTCAACCGAACATAGTAAAATCAGTTAAAGATAATGGTGATGGCTGGTGTATAGGGCCAGATTTGATTATGCGTGACAGGAAATGAGGTTTAAAAACTTAACGTCGGACAAATACTTAAACACACGTTTCACAGAAACAATGGCATCATCACCTAGAAACAGCGATGAATATAGTGGGATATGTTGTCTGTAGAGTTCTCTGAAGTGTTTGTGTCGTGTTGTGTGAAGTGCCTTGCATGTGATTAGTATGTGCACTACGGATAGGGCCTCTCCACACCTGCTGCACAAAGGTCTTGGAGATGCAGTGAGAAGGTGCGGGTGCGTTGCATGTGTGTGCCATATCCGTAATCTGGCCAAGGCGACTTCAGAGTATCTATTGCATGTGTCGGTGGTGTATGGTCCCAAGTGAGGTAACTTGTTGTCTGTTTGTTCACTCCAGTGTGTTTGCCATGTTTTGCGAAGTTGTTGTCTGATGTGTGTTTTCACGTCGGTGTAGGGTAATGTGGTTATGTCTACTGTATTCAAGAGTGTAGCAGCAGCAGCCATTCGGTCCGCTGCTTCGTTCCCGGCTATACCACAGTGCCCAGGGACCCAGCAAAGAACCAGTTCAAATTTGCCTACATACACAGACATAATACCCTTGACGATCAGATTGACAACGTGGTTTTTTGAAGGCATTCTTGACGACAGTGCCCGCACAACACTGGGGGAATCTGTATAGATAATGGATTGTGGGATGTGGCTATGAAGGATATGATGAACAACTAGAAGTTCACCGTAAGCCTCTGCCCTAAAGATACTTGTATTACTACTGTTAAGAGTTCTCGTGACACTAATGCCGGGCCCATGCGCCGCGCAGAACACCGAGGTGGAAGTTTTAGAGGCGTCCGTATAAAATTCAGAACGTTGGTATTTCTGCTGCAAATACAAAAAGTGCTGCAGAATTGCACATGTGGGAGCTCGGTTTTTATCTACCTGTGCGAAAGATGTGTCGCATGATACAGGGCGGAGATGCCGTGGTGCTATAAAATCTGTTAGAGAGGTTTGGATAGTATCTAAAAAGGAGACAGCAAGAGAAGGGTGCAGAGAACGATGGTCGATTTAAAAGGAGTTCAGTCATGGAGGTATCATGAAAAACTGATTTAAAAGGATGGTGAGGCATGTATGAAATTTTAAAAGCATAAAGGAGGTCTGTGTATTCTCGCTGACGTTGTAGGTTCCATTTGTTGCTCTTTACATACAGGCTTTCAACTGGACTACTTCGGAAGGCACCACACACCAAGCGGAGCCCGAGATGGACCACTGGGTACAGCATTTTGAGGGATGTTTTACTTGCTCACCCATAAACAATGCTACCATAGTCCAATCGTGAACCTATTAGACTGGTAAAAACACGTAAAAGGAGTTGCTTGTCAGCGACAAAAGAAATGTGCGAGAGAACCTTCAGGATAGCCAGTGTTTTTAAGAATTTATGTTTTAGTTGTTTTATGTGTGGGATGAATGTGAGCTTTTCGTCAAAGATAATACCTAAGAACTTGTGTTCCTTTTTTACAGGAATAGAGACACCGTGGAGTTGAATGTCTAAATCCGGCCGTACGCCACGCCTCTTGGAAAACAAAACACAAGTGCACTTTTCTGGATTAAATTTAAAACCGTTGCTATCTGCCCAGCCGGCAAGCTTGTTCACACAGATCTGGACTTGCCGCTCGCAGATAGACAAGTTAGAAGATTTGAAAGAGAGTTGAACGTCGTCTACATAAATTGACCATGAAATCGATGGTGGTAGCGCCTTCCGAATAGAAGTCATTTTCACAATAAAAAGGGTGCAACCTAAAACTCCACCTTGCGGCACGCCGTTTTCCAGCACACGAAGAGTGCAGTTCTAACTCGCACAAGAAAGGTTCTTTGAGACAAGTAGCTCGCAAGTGTGTTCATCATGTTACCTGTTATGCCGAAGGACTTGAGGTCACTTAGGATGCCATACCGCCACGCGGTATCGTACGCTTTTTCCAGATCAAAGAATACCGTCATACAATATTGTTTGAGGAGGAAAGCATCCTTTATATAGCACTCGAGCGCGACGAGTTGGTAGTTGGTGGACCGCCCCGCCCTGAAACCTGCCTGGCAGCTCTCGAGAAGACCATTGTACTCAAGAAAGTACACGAGTCTCCTGTTTATCATCTTCTCGAGGAGCTTGCACAGGCAGCTTGTGAAGGCGATGGGCCGATAGCTAGCGGGAGAGGAAGGGTCCTTTCCTTCCTTCAGGAAAGCCACCGCTATGGCCTCCCTCCAAGAGCGAGGAATGTGTCCCGAAAGCCAAAAGTTGTTGCATAGATGTAGGAGTGTTTCAAGAGTGTCTGGGTGTAGGTGTTGTATCATGGTGTACGTGATTTTGTCTGCACATCGAGCTGAAGGCTTACTTGTGCTCAGAGCAACCTCCACCTCATGAATTGAAAAAGGAGAATTGTAAGAAGTGTGCGACTTGTTGTTATCACGCAGGGACTTCTTTTCTACAGATGTTTTGTGTTTCATGAAAGTGTTTGTGTAGTGTGCTGAACTGGACACGTGTTCGAAGTGTTGTGCGAGTGTGTTAGCCTGGTCTTCCAGTGTGTCCCCTGTTGTGCTAACCAGTGGCAGGCTATGTGTCTGCTGTCCTTTGAGCTTACGTATACGTGTCCAGACTTTGTGTGTGTCCGTGTATGAAGTAATGGATGTCAAGAAGGTGTGCCAACTCTCTCGTTTTGCCTCACGGCGCACACGTTTGCCGAACGCCTTGGCCCGTTTGAAGAAAATAAGGTTACCCGACGTGGGGTACCGACGGAGGATACCAAACGCCTTGTTCTGGGCCTCTCGCGCTCGCCTACAGTCCTCATTCCACCACGGCCTCCTCTAGTTGCGCAGGGTACCAGAGGCGTGGGGAATTGACTTTTCGGCGGCGTCGAGGATGTGCGCTGTGAGCAGTTGGGTAGCTTCTTCAACGTGTAGGTGTCCTATGGATGTGTCGTGTAGTTTGGATGTCTCTGTAAATGTTTTCCAGTTAGCTCTTGCTTCGGTGAACCTGTTGTGGGAAGATGGACTGCTCGGGCCTGTACCTATATGCGTTAATGAAGTGGGGAAATGGTCACTGCCATATGGGTCAGAGCCCAGACCCCACTCAAGACATGGAAAGAGAATTGCCTCACCAATAGCCAAGACAAGATTTGAGTATGTATTGTGTCCTATGTTATGGTATGTAGGCTGTTTCTTGTTGAAAAGGCATGCTCCAGAGGATGTTAAAAACTTCTCTATCAGGCGACCTCGGGCATCTGTGCGAGAAGAGCCCCAAAGAGAATTGTGTGCATTGAAGTCGCCTGTTAAGATGTACGGTTCAGGAAGCTGGTCGACCAGCGCCTCAAGGTCAGAGCTCAGAAGTGCAAGATAAGGAGAGATGTACATCAAGCATACCATTATCAACCTATTAAATAATATTGTGCGGACGGGTACAGCCTCACGGACGGTGTTCAAGGTGACAGGGTGGCATGCTAAGGATTTGCGGGAAATTATGGCCACACCGCCAGAAGAGTGTGTGCAGCCATCCCTGTCTTTCCTATATACCAGGTAACTATTCAAAAAATTTGTGTGTTTGAAATTCAGATGTGTTTCCTGGACACACATTAAACTTGGCTGGTTGGCATGCAGAATCTCATGCACGTCGTCAAGATTATTCAGATGGCCTCTGGAGTTCCATTAGACTATGTTTTCTCTTCCCATTAGGATGTGTTAGAGCTACTGGAGAGTGATTAATTATTTAGGGTCTTTCGGGGCTTGCATTCTTGGGAGGGGCTTTTTTGCCTTCTCTGCTGACCTGGACGTCGCAGCCCTTTCCTTTCGTTGCGATGAAAGCCGGAAGGGCTCGACGTCCATGTCGTCATCTGAAGGCAAGGGGGTGCCCAGCGGACTGGGCCCCCTTGACGTGGTAGCCTTTCGGGTGTTCTTTGCCTGCGCTGCCAGTGCCGCACGCTTGGCGAGCACCAAAGATGGCACAGGCAGTGATGCGGGGGAGGGGGTCGCTGCGACTGCCTCCGTCTCCGTCTCGTCCGGGCCCTCGCGTGTGCTTCGGGCCGGTGGAGGAGAGGAAACAGTGGGTGCAGCAGCGTCCCCACCAGACGTGGTTGCCACCACAGCCGCTGCCGACTCAGCGGGCAGTGTGAAGGCGGGTTGGGCTGCAAGAGGCAACCCAGGGGGAGGTGGGAGCGGGACCAAGTCCGACTCTCGGTACTGGGTCCCCGCCGAAACAAGACGCCGATCCGCCCCCGGCGAGCTGCATCGGCGTACCTCCCCAGAGGGAAAGAGGCGAACCTCTTCCGCTCCTCTGGGAAGGTGATGTTTTCGTTGACTTTCAAGGAAATTATCTGTTTTTCCTGTTTGAACTTTTCACAGCTCCTAGAATAGGCAGCGTGTGGCCCCTGACAGTTAGCACAGGTGATGTTCTCGGATTTACAATTGTCTGTGTTAAGAAAGGGGCGGGCGAAGAGAAGCAGAGAGGCAGGAGCCCACCGTTCCCAGCAGTTTCTTCTTCTTCTCTTTATTCCTCTACCTCTTTTTCTACATTCTCCCCCCCCCCAGAAGATGGAGGTCCCATTTCTAGGAAATGAAGTGTCTGCACCGGTCTCTTAATTATCTTCCCATCCTGCGTCTTCAAGCTACAGGCCCGAGTGAGCCCGTCTCGTCCAGGAAAAACTTCTGTAACACGGCCCAGCAACCAAAGGCTCCTGGGGGTGCCAGTTGCCTCCACCAAGACCACGTCCCCAACTTGTAAACTTCGGTTGGACGCACTTGGATGATGATGAAAGGACCTCAGCTCAAGGATATACTCTCTTCTCCAGCGATTCCACAAGGGGTCCAAAAGCTTCTGCCGGTACCGAAGCTTGCTAATTGTGGTTTCACGTGTCACCTGGTTGCTGTAGGAGTCGTCCTCAGTGCCTGGGCCAGGTATGCTCAGCAAGGAAGTTCCAATGAGAAAGTGCGCAGGGCATATAGGCGAGGGCTCCTCCGCACTGGTGTACGTATAATTAAGATGCCTTGAATTGATGACAGCTTCTACTTCTGTAAGAAGCGTGGTCAGCTCCTCTGCGCTCAGGCTCGTCTTTCCAAGCACCTTCCGCAAGGCTGACTTTACGGAGCGAATCAGCCTCTCCCACCAACCTCCCCACCACGGCGCTGCTGGGACTATGAATTTCCACTTAATCCGGTTGGTGGCGAGAAATGAGGATAACGGAGAGGTGCCCATTATCCTCCGTGCCTCTTTGATGTCTCTTGAAGCTCTTCTGAATGCGATCGCGTTGTCGGAGTACAAAGTGCACGGTACCCCTCGGCGTGCCAGGAACCGACGAAAAGCGAGAAGGAAAGCGTCCGAAGAGAGTCCGGTTGTTAACTCCAGGTGCACAGCTCTTGTGGTAGAGCACGTGAACAGCAATACATAAGTCCTTGAAGTAGTTGCGCCCGGGGTGTTTTTCACGTAAAGTGGACCGGCGAAGTCGAGTCCAGTTACCTCAAATGGTTTGGAAGCCAGTAGTCTGTCCTCAGGCAGCGGAGCATGTTGTACGTTAACAGGTCTGCTGCTGAATCGTTTACAGAGGAAGCAAGCACGAGTCACCTTCTTCGCCTCCTGCCGAGCATGAATAACCCAAAAACGTTGACGTAACTGGGCCATAGTGCTCGCTACGCCACCATGAAATACACGACAGTGGGCTTCAACAACCATTAACCTTGTGAAGGCATGCCGCTTGGGTAGTACGACCGGATGCTTTTCCTCGTAGGCAGCTTTCATTCCCTGAAGACGACCACTTAGACGAAGAACTCGGTTGTTGTCGAAAAATGGGTGGAGGTTATGCAGGACAGATTGTTTGTCGACACAATGGCCACATCGAAGTTGCCCGATCTCTCGGTAGAAAACTTCATTTTGGGTATGCCGTATCCAGAAAATCTCGGCCCTGTCCATCTCCTCGGCGGTGATCGACGCAGGAAACGACCTTCGCGTACGTCGACAACGTTCCATGAATCTGAAGACCTGTGCTGTGATACGCAGCAGCTTTCGCAGGCTGCTAAATCTCTCGAGGCATAAAATGGGCTCTGAATTTTCCTGTGTCTGAAGAAGCACCCCTGCAAACTGAGAGACCTAATCACCCGGCTGTGGGGGCACCATCTGCTCCCCGCAAGCGTTTTTCAATCTGCTTGGGTCGGTAGGCCAGTCAGAACGCGGTTTCGGCAGCCATTCTGGGCCTCTCCACCATATTCGACTCTCACGTAGAGTAGTCGCCGACACACCTCTCGTCAACAAATCTGCAGGGTTATCTTCACCTGGGCAATATATCCAGTCCTCTGGTTTGGTTACAGTTGTAATTTCAAGTTTTCGGTTCCGGACAAACTGGTTTTGTTTGTTCAGATGCCCTCGGATCCAGTTGAGTACGGTTGTAGAATCCGTCCACATGACAACGCTCAGCGACAACGTATCCCACGATGTTCGCAGGTATTTCACCATTCTCGTTCCTACCACTGCGCCCATCAGTTCCAGTTTCGGAAGAGTCAAGGCTTTCATCGGTGCCACTCGAGATTTGGCCATAATCAAGGAAGTGACAACATGATCATTGGTGTCTGAAGCCTTGAGGTATGCGCACGCTCCATATGCTTTCAAGCTGGCGTCTACGAAAACATGAATGTCAGCAGCTTTCACTACTGTGTCAAGCCCATGTCTCACGCACCGTGGGATCCTAATCGAAACCAGCTGGAGTAAATCGGCGCACCAAGCTTTCCACAACATAGCTACATCGGTGGGTAGCTCAGCATCCCATGACACCTGCCTCATCCACAATTGTTGAAACAGGATCTTAGCTGTGACAGAAAATTTCGCGAGAACTCCAAGTGGATCGAAGATCCTGGCCGCTGTCTTCAGCAAAGAACGCTTCGAGTTAGATGTGACCGAAGCCAAGTACTGGGTTACTGCTTTGGGCGATAAGTCAAAACAATCATGCTCTGTATTCCAAAGCATTCCCAGCACGGTCCCAGAAGTTGATGCTCCGTCAACGTTTTCCTCTTTCTGGTCAAAAACCTTCTGAAGCTGCTTGTTATTAGTTTTCCATTTACGAAGATTCATAGCAGCTTTACTCATTATAGATTTCGATCTCTCGTAAACGTCCGATCCTTCGTTGTATGTGTCCGCTCCTATGAGTAAGTCATCCACGTAAAACGACTTCTTCAGTTTTCTGGCGAAGTCATGGTCGTCCTCGCTCACTGTATCCAGATGATGGTGGATAGTGGCTATGAGCAGAAAGGGACTTGAGGTTCAGCCGAATGGCACTCTCGTCATTCTCCATTCGACCATCTTTTCCGTGGAACTGGTGGGAATGTTCTCAAACCAGAGAAATCTGAAAGCGTCCCGATCCGTTTCTTGCACTTCGATTTGAAGGAATGCCTTTTCTATGTCCGAGTTTATAGCTATGGGATACCACCTGAACCGCAGCAGAACCTGAAGTAACTCTGGGTTGAGGGTCGTTCCTTTGTCGAGACAGTCATTGAGGGATGGTACACCTTGTGAATGCGAGGACGCGTCAAAAACAACTCGCAGCTTGGTTGTCAGTGACTCCTCGCGCACGACCTCGCGATGCGGCATGTAGTAAACCACCCGATCGTCAGGAACTACTTTGGGTACGACTTCAGCATGGTTGAGCAACAAGTACTGCCTGATCACTGTGTCGTACCTCTGTAGCAGCCCTTCTTGGTGAGAAAGTCGCTTTACTAATCTCTGCAGCCGGTTCAGTGCGATGTCACGATTGTCCGTCAAGGAATTCTTCCAGCCTTCTTTCCAGGGGAGTGCAACAGTGTACCTTCCGTTGTTCTTCTGAATTGTTTGTTTAAACTGTACCAGGCAATCAGTAGATTGTTCGCTCGAGTCCGCTATGCCCATTGATTCCAGTTGCCAGAAAGCCTGCAAGAGCTCTGACGCGGATTCGTCCTCCGTGACGCTGCTCACCCTCAGAACGCAGACCATGAGGTGAGTTCCCCCATCTAGGAATGCCTTCTGCCGAGACGGACCTTGAAGCGTCCACCCAAAAATAGTGTTTATCGCCGCCAGGCCTTCGATATCCGGGCTCCGAATAACTTCTCCCGTTAGCAAACGCCAAAGGTAGTCGGATCCAATGAGCAGACCGAGGCCGGGCTCTGAATCTACTCCTATGAACATCTGCTGGTCAGCAAAGACCTTGCCCTGCCTTCGCAGATCTTCTACGAAAGAGATATCAGCTGATGGTACTGATACATCTTGGCAGATGACAGGTACCACTATCGCTTCGATGGAGTGGACATCTGTAGCGTGTTGGCTCCGAAGGGGAACTTGAACGACTTTTCGCTTCTGCGCACACGGAGTAGAAGCATTGCCGAACGTGTTGAATGCGACCGTCGTCTCGTTCACAACCTTCAAACGCAGCTTGGTTGCGAGGTCTTCGGTGATGAACGACCTCTGGCTTCCGCCGTCGAGTATACCTCGAACGAGTCGGCTCCTCCCGTCGTGGCTCAACCATGCTCGGAACGTCTGAAGGTACACCCCATTGTCTTTAGAACGATCGTTCGACTGTTCGTTGCTGCTCTCTCCAGACGCTTGAACCGGGGCCGATACGCAGACCGTTGTTCCCGGTGCACCCTCGGTTGCATTATTGCCTTTGAACGAAGGGTCGCACACGGTGGTTGCATGCCTCCCGTGGCACGACGCGCAACTCAATCTGGCCCTGCAGTTTCTCGCTTGGTGACCCTTGGTCGTGCACCTAAAACATCTCCTGTCCCTTGCGAGATGCTCTTTCTTAATAGCCAGCGAGAGGTCGGCGGTGCATCATGCACGTGCTGTGCTTCTAGGAATGGCAAAAGAAGCACTCCTCCTTTCGGTCTTTGCGGGCAGTGACGTGTAATGCCGACGCCGTGAAGGGGCAACTTCGCTGCTTCTCTGGTCGGTTGCCAGCAACTTGTCGCTGGGGCAACTCGCAGCACTGCTCGCGGCTCTCTAGCTCCATCCTCACAAAGGTGAGCAGCTCTTTCAATTCATCGTCCGCTTCAGCTGTCACTGCCAATGAGCGGGCTGGGAGTGCCTCGTCTGCTGGGGAAGGGTTCAGCTCTCGCGATGAATTGGCTGGAGGAGGGCAGTACCCTGGGGAGGAGGTCAGCTCTCGATGCCGCTTCTCTTTAGTAAAATTCTGCACAATATCGTGTGGGAGCGCGTGCTGCAATATATCTACGAGCATGGCAGAGAAGCTGCAGGTGGGCACCTTCAGAGAGTTCAAGCAGCGGCTATGCAGCTGCACCGCATCGTAGAGCTGCCTGAGCCCCCGTATGTCAGCAGACGATTTTACAGGCGACAGATTCCTCAGTGCGGAAAGATGATGCTGCTGAATCCTTCGCTTGTTCCCGTATCGCTGCTTGAGGATTTCTATAGCATCCGCATAACAGGCGTCTGTGGTCGGTAAGCCTGCGATTGCTGCAGCCGCCTCCCCCATCACGTAACGGCGCAGATAATAAAACTTCGACGTGGGCGTCAGAGCGTTGTTGTTGTGGATGGTTTGCTCGAACTGCTCCCAGAAACCCGTCCAAAGCTGAAGCTCACCTCGAAAGACCGGTACGTCCAGCGGCGGAAGCCGAGGTCCCGAGGTCGTGGCCGCACTTTCCTGTCTGAACGGGACCATTTCGTTAACAGCCGGCGAATGTGGGGCGTTCTGAGCGGCTCGTTCAAGAAAGTCGATCTTGCATCGAATTTCCGCCAACGTGTCGAGGGTCCTATCATTGTATTCCTCGGCCGCTTGATACTCGATGTCTTGTTCCTCCGCCGTAAGGAAGGCCTCGAGCTCCTCGCTGATCTTCAAGAGCTCGGCGTGGTTGGCCATGAGTCGATCTTGCAAGCCCGTGAGCTTGGCGATGTCTTGACATCCAGCGTCGAGCAACGAGCGAGCTTCCTTTATAAGCCTCGTATTCTTGGCTCTTCGCGGAGAAATCTTGCTCTTCAGTCGCTCCATTACGCGGTAGGCTGCACCTAATCGTCCCCCCAGCCGTGACGTTCCAGGACCACTTCGTTAAACGATTCCTCCCCCACTCGCAGCGCGAAGGGGCGGAGCAGATGAAAGACGGGCCCTTGAGGTCGTGCGTAGAAGTCAATCGTTGCCGCACGGGGTTTTCGGCACCAAATGTTAAGAAAGAGGCGGGCGAAGAGAAGCAGAGAGGCAGGAGCCCACCGTTCCCAGCAGTTTCTTCTTCGTCTCTTTATTCCTCTACCTCTTTTTCTACAGTCTGTTCGATGATCATGTGCTGCACATTTTGCGCACGTCAATTTACCACGACAAGAGGTTGTGCCGTGCCCAAACCGCTGACACTTGAAACAGCGGCGTGGGTTCGGCACGTAGGGTCGGATTGGGCATCTCAAGAAACCTGCATTGACCGACTGAGGAAGGTTAGAGCCGTCAAGTGTCAAGATTATGTGCTTGTTAGGAATTATTTTATCATTTCGGCGTATGGTGATTCGCCTCACTGCTGTCACGCCTGATCTCGGAGGCCCTCGAGCAGATCTGCTTCAGTCTCATTCATTAGATCCCGATCAGAGATCACGCCCTGGCAGCTATTGAGGCTGGGATGGGGCGTGATCTTGATGTCAACATCTACCATGCGCGTTTGCTTGAGGGGGTTAGAGGATTGTTGTTTGTTTTCTACTTCTATCGAAACTTCTCCCGTTGTTAGTTTCTTAGGCTTGTACGACTTTCCGATAAGGCTTTCAAGAAACTTGGAGATTAGAAGCACAGACTGGGAAGTGATGGGCTTTGTCTTGTCAACAGATTCCATGATCAAAAACCGCGAGAAATTATCAGGCTTTGGCGGAGAGATCGATTGCAAAGGAGGAAAAGAAACTTTGGTGCGGCCCCTTTTCGGGGGCCGATCACGTCTGGGGGTGGGGGGGGGGGGGTTGGAAAATGCCATATGATACATTGGAAAGCAGGGAGACGGGGTTACTTTCTCCTTTGACCTTACCCTGGTAGTCAAAGAGGTCCCGGAGCTCCCTGCCTGGTAGACAGGCAGGGAGCCCATCGGCCGGAGCTTGACCAAGGCTCCCACGGCCACCGTTCACGGCTTCTAACCCTTCACCTTTCAACTTCTAGCCACGGTAGGCGACAGCGTAAGTATGGGGGGCTCGGGGTACGCGGTGTCGCCACTTACCGTCACCAAGATTACTCAAGCTGCCCCGTGCCGGGCTTTCAACCGGAATAAGGGGAGGGCATAAAGGTAGGCAGTTGTGCTTAAAATGGAAATCATGCTCAAGCAGGCATACTGGGAAACATTTCGAGAGCATGGCTCTCCCACCCTTTCAACCCCTTTGCTACATCCGGGCCTACTGACCTTTTGCCCTTTGACAGGACGCTTTCAGTCGCTGGGTCGGTGTCGGCTTAATCACCCTCGCTTTAACCACATCTCTTACTACAGCTAAGGAGCCGTTGCTTTCGATGCTTCTTTTCCGAATAACGTTACAGCCCCAAACGTGCAACACCATGCATTCGCGCACAAATTTCTATTTGGCGAGTTCACGCGTTATACCATTGTCGTAGTGCAAATGCAGGTAACTCATCAGCAGAATGAACCAAGCTGGAAGTGAAAATAAGTAAAAGGGAACTATGGAAATAAAAAAATGAATCTTGTATTACTACACCACCTAAAAAACTAGGCACAACTGAAAGCCTAGAAAAAACAACGGAAACACGAATGCAAAATCGCCAAAATAGAACAACTGTGTAACGCCCCCGATATGCACAAAATAGCAGAATTGGCGGAGGTATCACATTTACTATTATAATAGTTCGAATGTACTCGCGGTCACAAAATAAACCGGACCAAGGGAGCGGTGCGCGATAACTATCAGCGCGAAACCTTCGGGCTGGGCGCCTCCTGTCGAGAGAGCCGAGGGCGCATGCATGTTCCCGTCCAGTCAATGTATATCAGTTCTCTTGATCTCGCCCGCAGCACTTCGTCTTTCTTGAATGTGGCAACCACCGGTGCTGTGCGTGGTGCTCCGAACGTTCGGCACAATTTTTTGCGGCTGCCGATGGCGTGTGGCATACGCATACATGCACATCGGCGCCGTTCATCTTTGCAGTATGTTGTCGGGAGCTTGTTTTATTGTCACCTCACCGACTACGAAAAACTGGCGTTCAAGCAAGTGAGTGAAAAAGAACCAGTGCTGGTTGTTATTTAACAAACGTGTCATTGATATCAAGCCGCGAAAACAACTGGTATGGTTTATTCGCTTCATAAAAGGCGATAGAACGAGTGGTTTCCTACAAGCCGATTAGGTGTGTGCAAACTTGCCGTCATTGTCTATTACCTTGACAATGCGTGGGGGAAGCGATCCGTAAAGAGACTTTACAATTTCGGTACCGGAGCGAATGCGTTCCCATTCCTCTGCAATTGCATTCCAGAGCTCGTCATCCGTGCTGCCACAGTCATTTCTGTTGGCAAGGTGCATTTTTATTATTTTCCAGACAATCTCGATGCGGTTGAGGTCTGCCCCGCACTAAAATCACCGCATCTAAACCACGCGTGGCCCTTCAGGAGAGCGCTCACTGCTCGTGCTGTGTGGACAGTGCTTCGGCCTTGTTGAAAAAAGTTAGATACATCTACCTTTGTATACTAAGATGTAAGGTGCGAAATTTGATGATTTGACTCCCACGGAGAGTTTCGGTACGTAGTTGCTGAATGTCCTATCCATGCTTCACGAGCGCTTAAAGTCACTGAAGAGAAAAAACTATCACCAAGGGTTTTGAATCGCAGTGGCACAGGAAAATAAACGCTCTCTGTACTTCTGTGGCTAAAAATGGGGGCGTGAAAGCCTTCGGCTGCGATGTGTTGGTCAGTTTGAGCGAGGAGGCGTCAGTGTCAGTGTTCCAAAATTTTTATTCTTTGATGTCTGGTTCCAGCTGAAAAATGTTGCTTTTTACGAAGAGAGAGAGAGAGAGAGAAACTATTTTGGTTCAGGAAGAAATAGTTGTGGTTTAGTAAGATGGGGCAAAGAGACGGCTTCGAACTCAAGGGTGGAACATGAAGTCTAGGGCACCAGAAGCTGTAGCTCCTTCTCTGGCCCTCTCAATCAGCTCGCGTGGACCTTAAGGTAACGAGCTGGTCAATGCTGCCTCCTATCTCACAAAGAAGTACATGATATTATGTTTGAGTTGTTCTTAACTGACCATACCCTTAGACATCACTGGGTTGCGCGCAAAAGGGAGGTTGTTTCTCCAATTTTTGCCGGGTTTAAGGGTAATGTATTACGCTTCTATCGATCACCTTAACGCACACAGATACTTTTGTCAGGTTTGCATCCACCGAATTTGTGATCCTTCATCACTGAGATCTCGTTGCAAGGGGAAAGATCCTGTTCCTAGGCAATGAATGAGGACAATTTTTTAACGTTTTTCGAAGAGGGCAGTGTGGTTGTCGTGGTCACTAAGAGCACAGAATGCAAGTTTGTGCACCTCTTGGTCAGTGCGTTGTTCTCTTCCAGACGATTTTGTCCGGCGGTCCATTTAAAAGTTTTTAACTTTTTGCATTGTTAATGGGAATATGTTACCGAAGCGCTTAGGCATACTTCCTGTAGAAAAGAGTGTACTGTCCAATTAGAGTCCGTAACGTTGTTATGCTTGTGTTTGATACTTGAGCTATTCGGATTTCCGAGCAGATGGCTCCAACTTCGACCTTGTTCCGGTATGTTTAAGGACTACTACGACAATTTTAGCCTCGTGCTTTCGTACATCCCGGGGAGGCGTATAGTGTGGTCTGAACTCTCCCCGATTGAATTTGATTCTCCCATATCGCCTCTTCTTGTGTAGGATCAGATACGTAATTTTGGTAGAGGAGAGTATTTATGCAGAGTGGCTGCATCGGGGCCATGTCTATCATTCCGCGCAGTAGTTTCTTTTCAGAATGGGGGAGTGGTGCCTCGATTCTATACGAAGCGCCTCTCGATTTTGTTTTTCAATCCGCTCTCTTGGTGCAAGGAGAGTGTTATCTCCAATTTGTTGAAATCTGCTACAGCGACACAAGTTGAGGACGTACTACTCTTCGTTTTCACCAACATGCTATTTAGGACGACTGCAGGACCAAATCCTATCCGATTGACCTGCACCCTGTCCTGTCGTGCACTTCCCGAGTCCATTCTTTGCTCCGAATATTAGTATTTTATCCCTTCATTCAGTAATTGTACTTCACCTTCTCCTACCCGTCTATGCATGTCCATTCTGTTGTCCTAGTGGCCCACCCGCCGTCGGTCCGTCTCATGCTCAAAATTGCGAGGTTGAGGACTGCCTTATATGCTGTCCTTATGATGGTGTTTTTTTCACCCTTTCTGATGCACGTAAACTTGTGGTACGGTAGGCTCTGTAACATTGGGGTCATGATCAGTTGTTGCGCCAACATTATTGTTGATTTTTCTTTTTCTTGCTCTCCTCTTGGTTGGGCCTTTTGTGGACAATTGATTTAAGATTTTATTAGTGGGGTGATTGTGAGTTTGAAACAACTGCTTGTCGCTGGAGCCACGGTTAGCACTGTTATGTGACTGTCCTTTTGGCGGACATGCGTACCTGTTTTTACCTGATTTTTAACTTTGCCGCGTGACGCCATCTCTCGTTCTCCAAATGGAGCTTGCAGCAGAGACAAAACCATGGGAATATCGAAGGGTATTTTGAAAACATATAGTGAAGTTTATTTTATTTTCTATTTGTAATCTGTGCCTTCCTTGATTCACAAGCTACTGGCTTAAATTCTTTTCCCGTGTTCTAGTTAGGTCACCCAATGTTGGTGCCGGCAAAAGGTCCGGAGGAAAGCACGCCGCAGTGGCTCAGTGGGTAAGGCGTTGCGCTGCTTCGATTCCCGGACGCGGGTTTGATTCCCAGCTGCAGCGGCCATTTTCCTGATGAAAGGAAGAAACCAAAAGGTAGTGGAAACGGGTCGAGATTGGGAAGTAAAAGAGTCAGTGTGTCGAGATTTCGGGGTACTATACGGACCCGGAGGTGGTGTAAATTATGTCGAAAACCACCACTATGGCGCACCTCGTAGCCGAAGTGTAGCTTAGGCGCATGGAAAATAGTAAATTTATATTTTTTTATTTCCTGTCGAAAACACGCTTTGTTGTGGTGGCCCGAGTTTCCAGCATGGATGGCGATCGTAGCAGCCGAGCATGCCTAAACCGACTGGACATTGAACAAACTTCATAGCGCAAGCGCGGCACCTGTTAAAAACGCGTGCTATTTGTTTCTTATCCGCCATCGTATCATTGTCCTTCAGTCAGACCTTCAGCTTCCGTTGCACCACATTACGATTCAGCGGAGGCCTCGAATATTGCTGCCTCGGTCGTAGCATCCGGGTTGCAGAGGTGACGTATTTCCGTGGATTCTTCACGGGCACGTAGGATAGCGGATGGCTACGAGCCCCGGTAGAATAGAAAAATGAGCCTAATAACGCTATCGCGTTAAAAGGAAACACCAGTCCACGAACGGGTCATGTATAGTATAACTGTCGTAGTTATGACGTCGTAGCACTTGATAACGTTGAATCTTTATCGCGGTCTTGTTTGAACGCTCGCTTTATGTACAGCCAATAAGAATAGCTTCACCGAGCCGGTCACGGAAGGAAACTTTATTCCTGGAACGTCGCTAGCTTGGTCAGGCAAGCGAGAGAATAACACAAAAAACACAGCTGCATCGCCTGCAAGTGTGAAGACAATTCCACTCTGAAGCTCTACCAGGATTTCAGTTGCGACAACATGATGTAATGAACTAACTACACTAAATACATTTTAGCCCAGCAGTACTTTGGCGAAGCACACGAATCTGAAAGGGTGATATAATGTGTGATCGGGAATGCCCTACACAAAAACAAATGGCATCGTAACGGGCGCAACATACATCGGGAAAAAATTGGCGCCAACCCACGCTGTGAAGCTGGTTGGAAAGCAAAGCTTTAAGCGACACCCACAACAATTGCCCTTGCGACGTCACTTGAATTCACACACCTGGCTCAACAAAGAATGAAACCAGAGATTTTGCAGCCGTTACCCGCAAGTCGCGTGGCGGCATCCCGAACGCAGCAGCAGTCGGCCATGGCCGGGCTAGAGCGGCGGACGCTGGCGTTGTAGCCCGGCCGTGAGTAGGGGGAGAGAAAACGGAGGGGAGCGTCTTTCGAAGGGTGAGACAGCGCAACCTAGCTACCCTGATGTGCTATCTCGGAGCTACACCACCGCACGACACAAGCGCAGACAGCAAAACAATTCGGCATGTGAGCTTAGAGATTCCCATCTATGCCGATTAAAACTAGTTAGTATAGTAAGTTGAGAATAGCGAGAAAGCTTAGGGAATTTTTAATCTCACTTTTTATCAGAACCACTTGCTCCTTTCGCCTTTTGTAGTACCTCTTAAAACATAACCTAGTTTCATTCACCACTTTAGAAAATGGAGTCCCATTCGTGGAAAGCCGTGCGCAAACGGAAGCGTTTCTGTAGCGGCCAGATGTCTGTATGTGGTCTCTAAATTTTGTTTCCGCGCCTACAAACCATTCCTTAACGTCTCGTTGCATTATACCGAAACGATTCCGTCGGGTCCGGGTTACCCTGGAGGAGCTGTAGAACAAGTTAATCAAGCCGTGCAAAGGAAGCGCGCAATGAACGTGAAGTTGCGCCGAAACAGGCCGAAAACAACCATCGCTAAAGCAGACGACAAATCCGTGTCGCCGACGTGCCCTCCGGTGAGCAGGCACCTCCGCTCGGGGCACGCTCGGTAACTTCGCAACGCCGTCTACAGTGTGCTCCGTGAGTGGAACCCTGCACCCCTCCCACTGTTCGCACGTTTTGAAAGGTTTGTTTCGGCGCTGCTCGTCTGCGTTTATGCCATTCTGTTTTCCCGGTTCGTTTCACTTTCCCTGAAAGCGATCGCGTTGGCTCGCGTTTGTAAAAGGACGTTCCGCCTTTTTGTCCTGACTTGTCAGGCCGCTGCCTAAACTCATTTTAGCTGTCTTTTGGCACCTTCGCACCGCGTCTTGTGATGCTCACCCACGAGGTGAGCTGCACGGCCCACGGTGTTTATATCCGGCTGGTCGTGCCACCAGTGCCCAACTTTTTCCGGTGGTCGTCGGGAAAATTGCTCTACACCGAAGCACTCAGCCACATCCTCGTGCTCTCCTAAAGCCGGTGCCTCTTTGAGCCACTCTTCCATGTTCGCAATCAGCTTATAGGGGAACTCCGATTATGACGCGCCCTTAGCTCTCTAGACCTCAGGGATTCTATGGCGAAATGCTTCCGCAGACAGCCCTACGCCTCCTCTTTTCACAGGCGGGCCATCGCGTTGGATGCCTCACACGGCAAAACCGCAAGCAGCTTTTGTACCCACCTTTCTCGGCTAAACGGTGGCTTCTCGGACGTACCCTCGTTATTGACAAAAAAGGAGCGTTGTTTCCTGCATCGTAGTGTCGCATTAGGTTACTCCTTCGCGACGTAGATTGAGCAATCTCCACAAATTGCAGGCTGCGGCCTCTATGACGTTTAGGTTAAGACGCCTTGACCTCGAGACGCTTCATCCGCAGCTCATGTTGCTGGTTGGCTTCCTCCTCCTGGAGTTGAAGTTTAAGCTGTTCTCACTTCTGTCTGTCGGGCTGGATTTTCTGTTCTCGCTTCTACCCCTCCAGTTAAAGCTCCTGCTTCTGCCTTTCTCGATCTCTTGTTCTCGCTTTCGCTCTTCTAGCTGGAGCTTTTTTTTGTGGAATTCGCGTTCCCTCTCTTGCCTTCTCTGTTGTTATGTCCTTGAAGCCTGGCGTGTCGCTGTCTCCCGTTCATTAATCAGCACAATTCATTCCGACAGCTCATCATCGTCACCCCAACCGTGAGCATTGCTGCCTGTATCGGCTCTGGCCTTCTCAGCTCGCACGAACCATCAAAGCGAAACTATTTTACAAGCTCCAAAAAAAGCGTTTTTTCAACGCTCTGCAATTAATGGCTCTCTCAAATAGTACTTTCCCACTGCATAAAAATAGTTGGGCTCGAATAACCCACGTAACATGGACACACGTCCTACCAGATATTCTCAAAAGTCTGGTAGAAGTGGTGAAGAAAAGTCCCGCACTCCCCTTGACCTCCATGAATTATGTGAAGTCCGAAGCGCCGGGACATCGGTGGTATCGGATCACGGACCGCTGGCACCAGTTGCTGCATTGGGGAAGGCCTCGCAGAACCGAGCTCAGTCGCCTCCGTCATGTGTGGTAGCGCAATGTTCGAGCGGCCAGCAAACTTTGCTGTGTTGATATTGACGACCAAACGCCTAACGAAAACTTCGCTGCTTTTAGTGCATAGGTAGAGATGAACAGCGTCGGTTAATGAACCTCACCTTTTCGGTCGAGCTTACACCACGGCTCGACACATCTGCGCTCTTAACTGAAGCTCGATGAGGTTTGATATCGGCCACAGAAACCACTGGTTTTGTACGTATAAGCAATTCCGGCTCCGCCGCTTTCCTGTTGCTTTTGCAGACAGTGCGAAAATAGCACAAATTCACACGAGCACTCTTTCCCAAATTCCTGAGGGCCGGCAGTTGCAGAGTACGTTAAGACTGATAGAAAGGGAGACGAGATCTGGGTGAGCGGCGTCCGCTGGCAGGTTCAAGTCTCGGAATGCCGAACAGTTTTTTTTTGTTTTGCGACTGCCGCGGCTCGAATCATCGTGGTAGAGGCCTGTCTCAACACGTTTTCGAGGAAGGTGGGCTTTCTGCCTCGTCCAGGTGCACTGCACAAAACTTTGTTAGCAGGCGCGTAGCACTCTCGAACAGGTAAGCGGCGCGCTGAAAAATAACAAAGGACAATGATAAAGCACACAGGCCGATAAATATAAGCGATTGCTGTAGATTCACGCCTTTTATATTTTGTACAAGGCGGATTTATATTATCAATACCGATTTGGGAGGTCACGGTAGGAAAGAATGAATGCCCAGATGCTACTTTGGAAAGTCTGTAGCGCCCTCTGGTTGGCGCTCTTAGCCGGCACCTTGGTGCCGGCTATGAAAGACGAGAATAAAGAAACGAGCAGCGCGTGCTTGGTGCGCCAGCACGGCACGGGCAGTTCGATTCCAAAAGCCTGCCACGCTGGTACTCTTTCAGTGGCGCTGCGCTGCGGCCCCGCGGTTCCCGACAGTGGTGACACCGGACTAGGTCATGACCGACCCCAGCAACCTCGCGCCCTCGGGCCCTCGGGCCCTCTTTTGCCTGACGCTTCCTCGCGGCCGCCGGACGTCGCAGTCATACAGCTCCGTCTGCCCACCTTCGTGCGCAAGAACCCACACGTTTGGTTCGCCCAGGTCGAAGCCATATTCGATCTGCACCGCATCACCTCGGAGACTACTCGGTTTCGCCACTTGCTTTGCAACCTGCCTCCTGAGGTGGCTGATGAAGTGGCAGACGTCATCAGTGCACCTTTGAACGATGCTCCGTGCCAGCGGCTCAAGCAGAGTATTCTGGACCGAACCACGGCGTCCGAGAGCGCGCACCTCCGGCACCTGCTCACCCACGAAGAGCTTGGAGATCGCCGCCCTTCCCAGCTGCTCAACACCATGCGACAGCTCGTGGGCGCGAGCAACGTGGACTCCAACGGTGCACTTTTAAAAGAACTCTTTCTGCAGCGCTTGCCACAGTCCACTCGCATGGTTTTAGCTGCTGCAGGGGACTTGACCCTCGACTGCGCCGCCGAGCTTGCTGATAGAGTTCACGACGCGACTTCTCCCTCAGTCTCCACCCTGGCTTCGACAGCAGAGTCATCGGCCGTTTCCCGCTTAGAGACTCGGGTCGATCAACTCGCCGCTTCCATTAAAGCGCTTCGAACGTCTTCTGATTGCCGATGCGGCTCCTCCCCCCGTCCTAGCCGTCGTTCGTCTTCGCCGGGCGGTTCTTGCTCGCGCATCACTAGAAGATCGTCTATGTGCTGGTACCATCGCAGTTTCCAGCACCGCGCCCGTCACTGCACCTCCCCATGCTGCTGCCCACGCTGCAGCTGCCCTCCCCAAGCTGCCGCCCCGCGGTTCCCGACAAGTCTATTAGAATAATGAAGCCGCTCCTCAAAATCAGGGCATGAAGGCTTCATTGCAACACTGAAGAATGACATATCATTACAACCAAATTGTAAGTTTGCCGAATGACGCCGTCAAGCATACAATTAAAGCAAAAATGGTATTTTCGCCGTAACAACACCGCATATACACGCCTTGCGCTGTTGTCACAGCGCAGATACAATTTTTTGCTTTAATAATATGCTGGGCTTCCTCGTTCGCCAAATGGGCACATTTGGACAAGATGATTGGTCGTTTTCGAGTGTTGTAGTGAAGCCAACCTGCGGCGATTGATAAGAGTAGTCGCTGGGCATTTGGACGTAATCGTGATAACTTAAGTGCTTACTGCCAGATCATCCGACCCCATGCGTCCTCTTCCTTATCGAGGCCAGGGCGCTCGACAAAACGAAGGCTACTAGATATCCTGTGTTCTGGCACGCTGTTAGAGTTGTGTTAATAATGTAACCCTCGAACTGATTGATTGATTGATTGATTGATTGATTGATTGATTGATTGTAGGGTTTTAACGCGCCGACGCAACGCAGGCGATGAGGAGCGCCGTAGTGGAGGGCTCCGGACTAATTTTTACCACCTGGGGATCTTTAACGTGCGCCGAAATCTCATACACACGGGCGTTTTTGCTTTTCGCCTCCATCAGAAAAGCGGCCGCCGCGGCCGGGAATCGAACCCGCGCCCTCGTGCTCGGCTAACCCTCGAACTGCCGCACTCTTTAAAAAAAATAGGCACCTGGCTTTCACTAACGTTCTCTTCTCAAACTCAGAGGATCAGCCAGTTCATTAGTGTTTTTGTGTACATTCTATGCTTCAAAAAGTAAACGTTATTTCGATACTAGCTGAAACGAATGCCCGAGGCCGAAATATCCAACGGAAAGTTTTGACGTGCCTGCTAGGCTGTTGTGACAGCGATATTCCGAGTGGTGGTTTTTCCTAAACGGTGGGGTCAGTGGCTCCTTAGGTTCTGCTTCAATCCTTTGTGTTTCTGCTCGTTTCAAGTGTCTCTCGTAAAGGAATTCGCTCTTTCTCCAACATTAAAGGACGCTGAGTCATCAAGAAGAATTTTGAGTGAGTAAAGTAAGTAAGTAAGTAAGAGTGAGTAAGAATGAATGAGTGAGTAAAATCTCTAACGAGAACAACGCGTTGCTTTTGTTAGAAACCCCGCGCGATTCACAGAATCCCTAGTCCGGGATCCTCTGGCTGCGGCTGCCAGCGGGGGCCCTATTCGCCATTTCAAGCTAAAACGTAGGGTTCTTGTTGGTCAACCACGCCCTCTACTCTCGCATGGAGGGGTTGGGCATAGGATTAAGATCCGGAGTTTACTGCCGATGCCTGATGGTACCGGAGACAGGGTGCTACACAGCAGCTGCAAGTAGCTTGATATTCGGTTGGATATATGGCACATGAAGCGTGCGGTGCGGATATGTGTTATTGTGGTATGTTTGAAGGTGGTGGCGTCATCTCCTGTGAGTTGATGGTGATATGCTTTCGGGGTAATAGGTTCAAAAGTAAAAACAATACATCACAGTAACACGTGAGTTGGACAAAAAAAATGAAGTTTCTTTGGCCAGTCCACCTTTTTTTTCCCCAGCCACTACTTTCGTCCCTTGTTCATCTTGAACTGCTTGTGAACAGAGTCTTGTGAGCAGAGTCTTGTAGAGACACAAACAATACCACTAATAAACATATCTGAGGTGCAGGCTTGCGATTGGACCCCTTCTTTGTGCTCCTGGCGAACAAGTTCCTCGACAGCCATTCTGCTTGTCACCTGAAAAATATTCTTCTACATATCTTCCAAACCGGTAGCCAAGAAATCGGTCATGATATAAGAGAATATTTTATGACAAAGCCTCGGGGCCTTTATTGGCAGACATCTCGTAACTACATTGCTTCACCATTACCATTATGGTTTGTCTCATTCGTCCTCCCACCAAGTCACACTCTCCGGGAGGTGCCGCTATTTGCACGTCCAGCTTCACCATCACTGATGGATAGCCTATGGTTCCTACTCATTGATCCAACATGCAGTTGCGGACGACTGGCCGGGTAATAAACGCTCTTCGCGTGTCGTATACTCCAAATCTCACTCCAAAAACACTGGGTAGGACACCTCTTCTGTATTTTGCGGGCATCCACATTAAGGTCTCCGGGAAAATCGACGGCAGATCCTCGCCATAGTTATATTTTACGACATGCTTATGTTGCAGATTCACCCAGAAGTGATGAGGGCTCCAAACAATATGCTTGAAATGGCTGCCACTAGCCCACAAAAATGTCACACAAACTGCACCAACCCTTCCTTGCCTAGATGGGAACAAACGTTCATATTGAAGCTACCATCAAAAAACACCCTCTGCCTCATACTCGTGCGTGATGCATACACATACGCACGTTTGGGCAAAAATATGTGAAGGCGCCGGGCATCACGCGAGAAAGTTTCATTGTCTGCGCCACTTATTTAAATGTTACTGTAACATCTTGCTCTCGCGTTTCGAAACACCCCGTTTAGGTGCCCGACGATTGCCATTAGGGTGTGTTGACAAGGTTTCCCTAAAACGGAATGTGGTTTCAATGTCAAATATTCGTGGGTTTAGTTGCTTTCATCATAAACTTATTCAGTCATTCATACAGTTGATCAAGATTTAAATTACCTTCTCTTTGTGTACGTAACATCCGCACCCGTAGTTTAATGCATGGCTTTCCGTTTTAGGAAGAAGTTGCAAATCCAGGGTTTGTGTTGCTTATATGCAGCTTTGCTCATCATTCACTCTCAAGGAGCAGAATGGCTCCCCATAAATGTTCCTTTTTTCTCAACGGCAAGTAACGGGAACCACAGCCTGGATCGAACGTAGTTTCGGCGTGAATACCACAACGCTTTGACGGGCTCACGTGGCTACTAGGTCGCCTAGGTCCCTGCAAAAGTGCAGATGATTTTCTGCTCAAAAGAGACCAATCTGTAACTTGGAGAAGATTCAGTAACGAAAATTTTCGTTAATGTGAGTTTCTCTAGGGCACTCCTCATTATGTCGATGCACGATGCGACTCCATAGCTTCGCACAAATGGCACGAGAACTTTTGCAGACAAAACAGATGTGTTTAAAACTTCTAAAGCTGATGTTTTGTGGCTTGATTGCGAAGTATTTTGCAGTAATCATATAGAGATGTACGTTTGTAGTTTGGAGAAAGTTATTGTCGAAGTTTTGGTTTCACCCTTTATTTACAATTCTGCACTCCGTGACCTAAAATGCTTAAAACATCAGTCTATGACTTTTACTGAGTTAGTCGTGTTCTGAAAAATTAAGTTTCATATTTTTATGCTTGTGTTAATATTGTATTCATGCATAATTGAAAGTGTGAGGCCACATCAAACGTCAGGGATTGTGACATGGCCGTATGACGTTCAGTACGCTCCGAGAACGTGAGGAGTTGCAGCCCACTTTGCCGCTTTTGTAGATTTGTACGAAGCTTCCCGAAAGACTCGCAAATCGATGCGTCATGTTAGCAATATTACGACTGTGGCTACTACTCCAAGCAAAGATTACCTTAAACATCGTGGAACACACTACAGCGCAAATTTACATGAAGGGTAAGACATAACACGGGACGAGATGCACATTCTGTCAGTTTTTGTCTACCTCTGCGCTGTAATGAGTTCACACGCCAAACTTTCCCTAAAACGCTTCTTCCGCAACAATAAACGTTGTCACGCTGATACGCTTAATTTAGCACTCACATATCATTTTTCAGCTGTGCGGGTTGCTCTGGCAAATAACAGAAGGAAGTCCATATAAAATATGTAAGGACATACGTTCGTTTTAGCAGTGCAACAGCGTATAAAAAGTTTTGGCATGCCTGCAGCACAGTAGTACTTGCAGAGTTTTTCGGAGCCACATTTATTTATTAGAAACTACAAAGGAAACTTTACTCTTGGGCACCGGCAGGTGGAGTGGGAACTCTTGGCAAGAAATAGCAGCTTAGAAAGAACAACATGGTTTTTGCCGCTCCGTGTCTCATGACGTCACATTCGCGATAACAGCTGAATGATCACGACGCCAACACACTGAGGCACATTCAAATGAACAGCACAGGTCGAACTTAGCGATATGTTTAGAACATGCCAAATGAATATTTTAACCGTTGCGCGTAACACTACACTCCACAGCATCGTACTTAGGGGAGTACAGCTATCTGGCCTTTGGAGAACAACACCAACACAACACACCAATACCACACATTGGAGGCATCTTTGGCTAGCCTCCTAATCGAATACTAGATTATCGTTCACCGCCAGGCGTTGAAAGTAGCTGTCTAATTAGAGCCTTACAGTAGGCACACTTCCGTGAGTGTCTTCCTTAACTACCACCCCATCCCCTCTTTTTCGTTTTCTTCTGCTCTTATTCATGGCGCATCTTATTCTCACAACTATATCGTGATATCAACTATTTCGCAAACTCAATACCAAGTTGTGGTAACCAAGTGCAACCGCAACGATGTGTGCCATTTGTTTTTGTTTTCATGCCGAGGTTTTTTCTCTCAGCAAGTGAAGAATACGACTCTTAAAGGAAGAATTACCGTAGCACTCGCACTCTATTTTTGATAGGTTTTTTCGGCTTCCTGTCAGGCTCACGTGAAAGACCCGAGGTACAATGTCGTAAACAAAAGGCAGATTTCGGAAAAGGTCTTTCTGAAGTAACTATATACAGGGTGTCCCAGCTATCATGCACCAAGATTTAAAAAAACAGCAAAAGCGTAACTCGAAAGAAACCAGGTGCGTAATGTTTGCAGTACTGTGAAGAAGTGGACAGTATTTTTTTCTTTAATGATGCTTAATTCATAATTGTAATTAATTATCTAACTCGAGAAATACTGTCCTAATCACTAAAGTGTCAATGAGGCACTTGTAGGTAACCACGAGGGGCATCTAACTGCGGTATTTTCAGCGATGAAATAATTGCGTACTCATTTATTCTGACTGATAAAGGAAACCCGCGAAATATGAAAAAATACCACGTGACGGCGCCTCCGCGCGTACCGTAAAGTAACGCCCTCAAACAGGCTGCCTCTGAGTTAGCCAGAATGAAATAGACAAAAGAAAGAAAGAAGAAATCGCGACCGAGTTTGTTCCTTATCTGCACACGCCTACCGCGAATCTTGCTGCTGCTGCTCTTTCCATGCATGCTATTATCAAGGTGATGCGCTGTCCCTTCGGGCGGGTAACACGCGAAGCAGTTGCTTTCAATCAGCTTTGTTGGGGGACGCTGCTTTACAATGCGCGCGTAAGCGTAGTCACGTGGAATTTTTCATATTTCGCGGGTTTCCTTTATCAGTCAGAATAAATGAGTACGCAATTAGTTCGTCGCTGAAAATAGCGCGGTTAGATGCCCCTCGTGGTTACCTACAAGAGCCTCATTGACACTTTAGTGATTAGGACATTATTTATCGAGTTAGATAATTAATTACAATTAATTAATTAGGTCTCATTAACGAAAAAAAAAACTCTCCACTTCCTCACAGTACTGCAAACAGTATGCACTAGGTTTTCTTCGAGTTACGCAATTTCTCTTTTTTTAAATCTTGGTGCATGATAGCTGGGACACCCTGTATATATATCTTTCGGTATTTTGATGCACCAGTATTTTTCATGCCTGAAATCATTACTTTTGCAGCCAATATAGATAATGATATTTTGCCGTCGTCGTACCTGTTCGCGAGTGAGCCTGGTGAGGGTGTCGTTAAGAAATATTCGCATTGAATTACCCCGTGAACAAATAAAGCCAAAGAATAGGCAACAACGCCGAGCTTTAGCACATTGCTTGTGTGTTCGCCTCCTCTAGGTTGTCCTATATTCCGACTAACTTGAGTAGAAACCTTCCACGCTAGTGAAGTGATACATTATTGTATGATTAGCAAACACATCCTCAAAAAAAGTAAGAAAACATTCATGGGCGCTTGAGCTTTCTCTTGGGACATGCATATGGTGAGCATAACTTCTAGTTGATTTATAAAAACTGACGTTTTGTTTTGAAAGTCTATGGTTCAAATCTTGGTAAACCTAGTTTTTTTGCAATGAGGGTTTCACCGGATTTTCTTTTTTTTTTCAAGGCAAACAAAGGGGGCCATAGTGCCTTGCCGTTTAACCTACAAATGACGCTCGACGGTAACCTCAGTATCAAGGCAACCCCGACATTTGCTTTGCTCACACTTTGAATTTATGAAGCCGAAGTCGGTACATAACATCAAGCTTAAATCAAGTAGCAAATAATGTGGTGCCTAAGGGCGTTTTCGTTCATCATCCTATCTTATTTGCTTCAGATTTGGCGGTAATGGCTTGAAATACATTTCGCAGGATGTCAACATTTGCCCGCAAATATTTTCTAAGGCTAGGGTCTTGTTAACGGCAGTTCAACAATCGACAATAACTGCTCATAAATGACTTCAACTAATGGCATGTGTAATACAAACGTGTGCAGCAGCTCATCGCAGCGTCGGCTAGCCCGCGACTATACTAATACACTATAGCGTGACTTCGCCGGTCTCATGCCCCTGTGACACGGCAGTTTCAATCGCCATCGAGCTCGATCCCGCTCGAACTCAATCCTGGTTTCTCAAGCGTGATCCAGGCTTCGAAGCACGCTCGAACGAAAGCGGCGATACTCTCGTCCCCGCTCAGTAACGGCACAGAAGGTGACAACTTCAACTAACGCCACAAATTGACCCAAATGAGCGTGCGGTAACATTTACATAGTTACGTATACCTACGGCCACGCATAGTTACCTGAGTCCGGCCGCAAGTACATTCTTATCGCCATCTGGCGTACACGAATGCAACCAGTGCAACTATTCGATCGCGATTGAAACGTGCCGTGTAGCAGAGGCAGTGCGTCGTGCGCGTTTGAAAACTCGATCGTGATTCCGTTCAATCGCGATTGAAAGGGCCCGTGTCTGCGCGTTGCCGTCGAACGACGGCGACGCTCGTACGACGCGTGATTTTGCGTCCATGTAGTTAAGACTTTAGCCTTTTCTTACCTATACGTTCCGGAAAGCACTCTCATTAAAGTAAAGACAAAATTTTGTTTTGGTCTTTTGTCGTCACGTTGCTTCGCGCCGGTCGCTGGTTTTCTCTCCGTGCGCGAGCATGACGTACGCGCTGTGAAGCGGAAGCACGTATAGCTTTGTATACCTATTGTCGCTTCTCATTCTCCGCACTCTCTTGAGAGCCTGCCGACGCTCGTCTTCCATCGTGTTCCAAGTTAAGCTAACGCTGGGCGCGGTGCTCTAAGTGCGCGCGCAGGCGTACGCTTTTTTGCGTACATGTGGTCATTGTTTACGTTCCTGAAAGCGAACACTCTCGATCATTACAGTGAAGACGAAAATGTTTTTTGATCCTGGGTGGTCTTTTGGATTCCGTACCGAAGCGCAGAACGTTTGCTCCCAAACGGTCCACAGCACACGCGTAGGTCGGTCGCTCACCTCCTGTTACCATCAGCGAGCGTGCTGATCCGTTTTTATAATTGTGTCATTACCGTGAAATCTGAACAAAATGAGATAGAATGATGAACGAAGACGCAATTAGCACACCTTTACCTGCTACTTGATTTAACCTTTATGTTATGTACCGACAGCAGCTTTATGAATTCATAGTGGGGCTGCCTTCATACTGAGGGTACCGTCGAACGTCACTTGTAGGTTAAACGGCAAGACACTCTGGCCCCCTTTGTTTGCCTTGAACAAAAAGAAAAGCCGGTGAAACCCCCACTGCAAAAAAAACGAGGTTTTACCAAGATTCGAACCATAAACTTTCAAAACAAAACGCCAGGACACAAGCGCGCAACCACTCGACCACGCCGAAAGACGCGGGTGCCAAGAATTTGGTACCATAACAGAGGCTGCCAACGAATATTGCCGAGTGATTTGCGTTGGTCGTGTTTGAGAAGTTTCAGCCTTAGAAAGGTTTGTTTCTTACGCACCCATCTTGAATCTCAGGGCAGTTATGCTTTTACTACAAGCGATGTAACCACAGCCGCCTTATTTGAGTCAACAAAAGCTATCGCAAAACCTCGGTCTCCCCTACGTAAGCCACAGGAGCAACGAATGGAATTGCGTGCGCCGCTAGCATTGTGGCATTGATAAGGCTTGGTAGTCACACACCAATCTTGCAGCCAAGCCCCATCATGCTAATACTACAAGCGACGTAGCCAGAGCTCTTTTTTTTAACTAAAAAAAATCTATCGCTAATACCGGATCTCCCCGATTAGAACCAAACAAGCCACAAATGAATAAGCTCTTTCGAACAAAAAGAGCTCGCAATTTGTCTCAAGGCAGCCGATAACCGCAAGTTAAAAAGAAATTGACTCTGTTCTGCTGAAAGGAATTACCCCAAAGCACGAGAAGGACGTGAAGCCCGACCGCTACTGCCCGCTTTCCGCTGCTTTCTTCCGCTGCGTCGTCGCCGATATCTGGCGAGTGTAGACATCGGCGTTGCTCGCGCGTCGATTCGCCGCTAGGCGGCCGAGCAGTGCGAACGCAATTCCACATCGCTTCGTTCAATGTCTCTTTTTTGACATTTCTGTCCCTGAAAATCGTATGCCAACCTCACGAGTCTGGACAATACCCTCACGGGAACCAGCACAGTGAGTTTTCCGACCTCTCCAGCGATCCTCGCGTTTGAGAGAAAAGATTTTCTACCGGCCACGCCGCCGCTCAGCGAAGCCTAAAACCTAGAGCTAGGGCGACCACAGCTCGCGCTCGCGGGGCCGGCCTGCTGCTGGCCGCTGCGCAAGCGTGCATGCCCTGCGCGTGGACTCACCACTGCGGCGGCCACGTGCTGCTTGGCGCACAGCGTCTCTTCGTCGGCGCGCCTCGCCTAGCTTCCTGCTATGGCCGAAGCCACCGACCGCAATGCTGCTGCTAACGCTACATCTACCTTGCCTTCCCACCACAGTGAGTGCGTGGTTGAGGGGGAGGACATCGACCCCCAAGTTCTCGAAGAGCCTGGGGCTGACCTTCTGCCTCAAGATCGTCACGAACTCCGCAACCACTGCACCTGACGCCGCGACGGCGGCACACCCCGACAGCAAACAGACCTCCGGTCGCAAACGCCGGCATCAGCGCCGATGGTGCAAATCTCCTCCGCCCGAAGACCCGCTACCTGAAAACGATGCCAAAGTGGTCCTCCGCCCTCAAGGAGGCCTTTACCTCACCACAGTCAACGCCGCGAATCTCGCGGACGTACTTCAGGACCAAGCCAAGCTCCCTCGCCATGCCCGACACCAGGTTCGTCTCCATTATCGGTTCAACTTTATTGTGGTGAGCACCCCCAATGAAAGCCGAGCCCAACACTACCATGAGCTTTGGGATCGGTTGAACTGGACTGCCTTGAACTTAGCTGCCTTGAACTGGAAAGGCACTGTGTACGCGCTTGCTAACCACATCGCCCCACCAAGCGCCACAGCAGTCGCCGCTTTATTCACAGTGCCCCCCGAGGAAGATGCCGACACCATCCTTCAAAGCATCATACAGTACAATCCGTCGCTACGCATCATGGACGCCAAAATACTTCATGGCTCCACGAGAGTGCAGGTCCTATTTCAGGGTACCATCGCGCCGTATTGGATCCGCTACCCAGTCGCAACCATCGCCTCTTACTCCGCACAAACTCCGCGCTGAATGTCAATTTCTGTGCGCGTCGCTTCAGGGCCAGTTGACGGCACTACAACTGTCCACACAGGAATTACATTCGGAAATGCTAGAATGGATGTGCTCGTTCGCTCAGAACCCACCGGCTTCGACGAACCTAACTCCGGCGGATGTCCCCATACCCATAGACACCGAAAATGACCTCTAAAGACGTTATAGCCTTGCAATGGAACTGCTGCAGCTTCAAGACGAAGCGGGCATCGCTTCAAGCTTTCATCACCACACCGTCTCACACGCCTACAGTCATTGCACTCCAGGAGACGGGCCCTAATGTCAAACTGCTAAATTACAAAGCTTACCGACACTCCGATTTTCCTCAGCTGGCAACTCTAATACACCGCAACTGCAGTGTAGAGCAGCGCAGCCTGCACATTCCACGCATATTCACGACCATCCTACCCAAACCTATAGGACACAGACAACTTAACGTACTTAATATCTACAGCTCTCCCCGAAACACGAAACACACATTCAATGAAATCTTCCAATCGGCTCTCCAGCACGCAGGCCACCAACCCCTCCTCATTATGGGCGATTTTAATGCCCCGCATATTGCGTGGCGCTACTCCCGCACAACTCGTAAAGGGCGCCTGCTGTGGGAGGCGATCCATCGACTCCACCTCACCACTCACAACGACCCCGACCTCGCCGCACGCATAGGAAATAGTGTACAGCACGACACAACCCCCGATATCACTTGCTCACATCGTCTCGGTCCTGCCACTTGGCACCCTCTTCCACATACCTTGGGCAGCGACCACTTCATCACCGAGTTGCACACCACGATACTCATCCTTTCACACGAGCACCCACAGCACACGCATATAACGAACTGGGATGCATTTCGCCTACACAGTCACTATATCACTCGCTCCCCCTCTCCCTGACAAAGACACTGACCTCGAGCAGTGGGTCGCCAACTTGTACGCTAAACAACAACACGAGAAACTCATAGACCCGAAAATTCCCTCCGCCTACGTGGACTGCAAAATGATGCATCTATGGGAGTCTTACAGTATCCTCGAGCGACGGGGGCGGAAACACAAGCACCGCCGAGCCCTGCGCCACGACTGGAACTCCTCAGCACTGAAATTACACGACACGTCGAATGCCTTAGGCGGGCCAACTGGCACCAACTCTGCGACGAAATGTGCGGTACCCTCAACATGCGTCGCTCCTGGGCTCTATTATGACACCTGCTTGACCCTTCCAAATCCAAATCCAGCCAATCCTTAGGTATCACACAGCTTATCCACAAGGAAGATGGCACCAAGCAAGAAATCATATCCCGCCTTAAAGCCCTATACATACCGACCTCTAATTCCTCCGAGCCACCCATTGCATGCTACGCCGGAGCTCCCAACCCCACCCTCGATACTGAAATCTCTCGCGAGGAAATCATACAGGCCATACGTTCCCTGCGCCGCCAAACCGCACTAGGCGCGGACGCTACCACTAACAAGCTACTCTGACATCTTGACAATACTTGTATTGATCACATCACTTTGTTTAACTACCACTGGGAGCACGGCGATCTTCCCAGCACTTAGAAACACGCAAACATCTCTCTAGTTCCTAAACCCAAGAAACCTCCTGCACTTGAACATCTACGCCCTATTTCACTCACTTCCTGCCTAGGGAAACTCTTAGAGCATGCCATCAACACCCGCCTTACTGCCTACCTCGACGAAAATCAGCTGCTCCCACCCAATATGACTGGTTTTCGTCATGGCCTTTTGACCCAGGATGCTATGCTCCGGATTCACGCTGACATCCTCGCCCAACCACCTAAAACTGACAACGCCGCCATCCTCGCACTTGATATACATAAAGCTTTCGATCATGTCTCCCACCACGCCATCCTCGACTCTGTCAGCCACCACATCTTGGCAGTAACACACACACCTACATAATAAACTTCCTTTCTAACCGCACCGTTACACTCCGCCTCGGCTCACTCCTCTCCACAACTTTCCCTATGCCCTCTCGTGGCACGCCCCAGAGCTCTGTCCTTTCACCGCTTCTTTTTAACCTAGTTATCACGCCTCTCGCTCGCGCACTTGAACACACCCCGAACGTCCGATCTGTGATCTATGCTGACGACATCACACTATGGGTGCAAAGCGGTAGTGATGCCATGATCGAAGAGACCCTCAATCAAGGAGCCTCTATCGTACACCAGCATGCCCGAGCTGCAGGTCTACCCTGCTCTGTCTCCAAATTAGAATTACTTATATTACCTCCACGGCGATCCCGGTGCACTTCCCTACACGGTGACGCTGAATCCATCCAGGTCTCGCTCGATGGCACCATTATTCCCCATGTATCACAAGTCCGCATCCTTGGCTTTATCATACACTCAACTCGCAGTAGCACACACACTTTCGCTCGGCTTCTAACTTACACCACGCAGATAATTGGCCTCATTAAACTCATCACGACCCGTAAAAATGGCCTCGTTGAATCTGATCGCCTTCGCCTCCTTGGTAGCTTCCTCATCTCTGGCTTTTGCTGCCACCTACCGTATGCCACCCTCACCCAGAAGCAGTCCTTGGACGCTCTTTTAAGACGTGGCTATCGTGCAACGCTTCTCTTGCCTATACACGCCCCTACCGAACGACTTGTAGCCCTAGGTCTGCACAACAGGGTGACGGAGCTACTCCAACCGCACCGCACTGCCCAAATCACTCGCCTATCCCAAACGCCCACCGGCCGCTGCATTCTTGAACGAGCGCATCTCGACCCACCCATCCTACTCGATCCTATGGCTACCATCCCTCTCTCAATCCGCTCCTGCACCCACATCAAACCCCTTCCTCGCAATATGAATCACACTTTCCACATTGGCAGCCGTTTAGCCCGTGCCAGGGATCACCTCAGACGCTACCCCCTTTCCCCGAACGTCGTATATGTAGACGCGGCTGAGTATCCGAGCAAGCCCGCTTTTGGTATTGCGGTCACAGGAGAACCTGCCGCCGACCCGCAAGCTTCAGCCACGGTGCTCACCTCGACTTCAGTTACCGCAGAGGAGGCGGCAATTGCCCTCGCTCTTACCCAAACACCCACCCCTCTCATTACATTATCAGATTCGCAACTCGCCAGCCGAAGTTACCTCGAGAGCACCATTTCATAACTGGCGCTCCATATTCTTCGCACTCGACCCCCTTCCGAACCCGTGACGCTGCTGTGGACCCCGGCCCACAGCGGCATAGGTGGTAATGAGGCTGCCCACCACCAAGCCCGAGCTTTGACACACCGGGCAGGCGCTTCTTTTACACCTAAACACGGCGTTCCGGAGAAGTCCGATTCAGTACTTCTCACATACCGGGACATCACCCAACATTACCGCCTCCTTCGCAGACAACTCCCTCCTCTCTACCCCTCCCCAACCGCTGAGGCTGCCCACATGTGGCGCCTTCTTCAGATGCACTCGTTTCCTCACCGCGCTCTATTAGTGCATACGCACCCTCACCTCTTTCCCTCTCCCAACTGTTCCTTGTGTGACGCACCGGACACGCTCTATCACTCGCTCTGCGAATGTCCGCGCGATCCTTTTCAACCTCTACCCTCCCCCACCCTCTGGGTACAGGCTCTGGGGTGCTCGGACCGCGATCGCCAAGAATTGGTCCCTGGTCGGGCCCTCGACGTCGCTGCGGCACTATGGGCCACAGCCACTCCCTCTCCTTAAAACCAGAGTTTCGATGAAGTTGATCCTCTCTCTCTCGCGCGCGCGCGTCAGCTCGCCTCGCCACGCGAGAAAACGCCGAAAGTACGCTGCATGTGGTTGGGGCTTTAACTTCTACTAAATGTACGTCAGCTCCCCTGCTCCGCGTCCCCAGCCTCGCGCACGAAGCGAAACCATCGGCCGCCGCCCAAAACGAGAGAAAAAAATCCACGTCGCACGAAGTCGCGCACAATGAGAAAGTGACGTCACGCTGTGACGTCGCTGTTTGAAGGGGGTGTGGTCGGCCTGGGCCCCTAAGGGATATGGTTTGGGAATACGCCGCCGTGACCACACCCGCGCGCCCGCGTTTCTCCCAGAGACCCCCTGGGAACGCTGATTTGCTACAGCATTTAGAGGGGCCCCCGAATAGCGGCGCCGTAAGATTGGTTCAGTGCTTCGCGCGTCATAGAGGCTGCGTCCGAGCCAGAACTACGTTGGAGCGAGGCAGTTTGGCGACAAGGATGCGGTAGGTAAACAAGAAAAAAAAAGAAACGACCTTTTTTGCGTGTTTGTGCGGCCCCTGCTTTACGCAGAGGTGTAAGATTTGGTATACGGTGTCCTGCGATTGAAATAGTGACCTTACGTGATTGAAATAGTGATTGAAATTACGTGATTGAAATAGTGACCTTCAAAAGGCAATTTATGGCCCCTTTAAGTGTAGCTCCACCACCCCAATGAGAAATGTGAGGTCTCTCAGTGGTTGAGCGGATTTGGTTGGTGTATTACGCAGACGGAAAGATGCCTACAACGCTGGAGGGAAAAAGACAGCTCCATGTTTTACCACTAAACAAATCTCGACTCCTTCAAAGGTTCATTCAGTTAAGTGCTAATTGCGAGATCGCAAATTACAAAAAGGAACTTGTTTTGTTTCTTGCATTTCGCGTACCTGGTCTAGCTTCACAGGTCATCCTTCTTCACCGAGTGGAAGGGCGCTAATTTCTTTGTATATGTCACGAGTTCGAGTGAACTAGGTCTGACTGTACTCTTAAATGCATTGTGCATATCTTGCATAGTTTATTGCCTGTCGGCGCGTAGCAATATTTCTATCATGCACCGAACAACCAACCTGTAGGCTGTATTGTCTAGATACTAAAAACAATCAAACCCCGTGGCCTAAGAGAAAGATGGTTGAAATATGAACCTTTCGCAAATTCAACCTGAGTCAGAGCCGCAGTAATAATTCCAAACTCTTTCGACCGTGTCGGAATGGCGCCATCTAACAGTCACGGGCTTCATAACTCGATGGACCCAGTTTGGTGGTGATTGATTTGATTGATTGATTGTAGGGTTTAACGCGCCGACGCAACGCAGGCGATGAGGCGAGCCGTAGTGGAGGGCTCCGGATTAATTTTGACCACCTGGGGATCTTTATCGTGCGCCGAAATCTCGTACACACGGGCGTTTTTGCTTTTCGCCTCCATCAGAAAAGCAGCCGCCGCGGCCGGGAATCGAACCCGCGACCTCGTGCTCAGCAGCGCAACGCCTTAGCCACTGAGCCACCGCGGCGGGTCAGTTTGGTGGTGGTGGCCCGAAAAATGGCGCATACCCACTTAGGGGGATTGGCCAAGAAGAGTTATGTTTTCATTACAATCATGAATCATGCGAGGCAAAATAATGGAGCAGAAGAAAGAACTTGGTCTAGGTTAATCAGAGAGAGAGAGAGAGAAAACACGAAAAAACAACAGAGAGAAGAGTAGGAAAACTATAGTAAAAGTCAGCCTAATCGGAATGTTTTAACACTGCAGACGAGCTTTCTCCGAAATGAAGGAGTGAATGGCGTTGCACACGTCCCTATGGCATCGGCCCAGTCTAGTTCCCCGAAACGACAAAAGCACCGGTACAGTCAAAGGCAGTCCAAGACGTAGCAGGGGAATCTCCAGCAGTCTTCTCCGATGGTTAGAAAATCGGCGGCAAAAAAGAAAGAAATGCTCTTCGGATTCAATTTCTTGGCAAAAGTGGCATAAAGGGGAGGATAATCTGAACTCGGGAAGCGCTTCTTTCTCGATGAGCTTGATGTGCTTTCTTTTATCATTATCATGGGCTTGTTAAACCCATTGCGGAAATTGATTAGCGGTTCCTAAGACGATGGAATTCAATCCCGCGGGTATTTTATTTAGTACACCAGTATTCACTCACAAAGTTGGTTTTGGAAGGATCGGAAAACGAACTTTGCCAGAGAACAGGGAGCAAGTCTGTGGACGTGGCCTTTGTGAAGACTTAGATCTAACGCGTTGGGTGGTATGTTCTCTTACACCGCTTGCTTCACCACTGTTCTCATTTTAATGCATGCTGGCCGGGTGCTTTTGAGCCATCTGCTGTGACCCTGTACCTGCTGGCTCAGTCAACGTGAAACAAAGATCGCAACAAAGGGCGTGGGATAGCCGTTTTTTCCCAAACTGCTTTGTTTACACGTGCAAGTATACACGTGCATAAGTTTATTAATCGATTGTGGATAAATCACAGCCCTCATGAAAAGATCACGCGAAAGGGGAATGAAGCAGGTGCTGTATAGCGAGTATCATCGACGTAATCCTCACAAACGGGTCGTAAATGCGGCGTAACTTATTGTGTTTGCCATTTCTCTTCCGGTTCAGGTTTGGCTTGCTCACAAATATTTGTTCGAGTTTATTCTTGGTAACGATTTGCTTCGGGAGGGAAAGTGGTGCAAAGTATGGTTTTCGCATGAGCGCACGCAAGAATTACGGGACTCAGTTGACGTAACGTCTGCGTTTTGGTGCAGAAAGAACCGACGCAGGTAAATAGAATCCCCCTTTGCCAAACCTGTGAGCGAAATCACCGTTAGGTCCACAAAGCGTTTTGTTGCCTGTGTGTATGTGAACACTCCAATAAATTTCTCGCGACCCTACGGCCTAACTACACCGAGACTTTGACGTATTTGCGAATGAAAATGACTGGAGCCGTCAGAAGAAAACGGGTGATGAAACAATGCTCGTGTGGCAGCGAGCAGAATTCAGAATGCGGCAGTCGCGTTACGAGCATAAATTGCGGCCGGGGTGTTCGTTCCGGCATTTTTTTCTTTTATATACTTATTCTTTGCCTCCTCGTCTTCGTCGTAGGATGCATGCGTTCGAGAGTTGTTCGCATAACCTAAACATTACGTGGTGGTATTTTCTTGCTTGAGAGTGTTAATAACGACCTAATGTTCTTCACAGCAGGTCTGCGACGATGTCATAGGCACTCAGCTGGATTAGCCCGGGCTTATTGCTTATTCTGCCAGAAGCTGATGCTCATCACACCCACCGATATTTCGTTCGCGGCACTGCCCGATTTCCTATCCAGAATTTAAACGTACCTACTGTATGACATTTCTCAATGATGATGCTAGCTACCTGAGTAGCTTACTGCCAATACGCAACTTAACATTAGAATGCGAAGTCGAGAAACCAGCCCCAGATTCTGGCACACCCACTTGTTGGGATATGCCAGTGATGCATACAGCAGCCACCAAAGGCTGATTGTTAATTGACCAATTACTTTTACTTTTGTCGGTGACATCAAGATGCCCACTTACACACACGCTTTCACAACTCAACAATAAATCGCTACAACGCATTCTTCGATCATGAAACTTAGCGTACGTGTTCCACTAACTTCTGCTAAAAGTTTTGTCAACCTGATGTTCATCACCTGTCCTGCACGCTTTATTACGGCACAATTCAAGTCACAATTTGGAAATACCTTCGGGCGTAGAGGTTCCGGTTCATTTTCTTGCACAGACAGGTTTTTGGAGGAGGAGGATCTTTTACACCCAGATCTTCACCTTGTTACCATGTTTTTGGTAATCAACGTCTGACCTCCTTATGATGTTTTATATTCACTTTTCCTTCAAGCACTTTTCCTAAACAATTCCCCTTACCGGCTATGTGCTCTTCGTTATGGCAGCACTATCAACATATTCAGTGTCATTTGGGGGTTCAAAAGTTGCCGGGCCGCACCAGGGCGAACATCGTGCGGTGTGGCCCCTGTGGCCAATGCGACGTGCGGCGTTGTGCCGAAACGGTCCGTCGTGGGTGTTCGGTCGGAATATCCCACGTTAGCGCCTTCGGATCCGGAACTATTGAGAGGGAGGACGGGACACAGTGTTGCCGTCTACTCCGCTGGTTGCTACCTCGATCCAGGAAGAACTCCCACTGGAGGTACAGGCCAACTGGTGAGCTTTTTCTGACAATGGTTGATGGCAGAAATATTTTAACGAAATATATTTGGTTGCAACGAAGCTAAACATACGCCTTCTAGATAAACATATAGTAGCGGTCAATGCAGAGTAGAATTGCATCCGGAACGGTTGAAAAAATGCAGAGAAATTGCCGGTACATAGGAGTAGAGGGGAAGACTGGATCATTTCCCGACAGTTCTCCGACATCCGCCATCATTTACCGACATCTACTGCGGCGGTTCTTAGTATCCGAGTGTTCAAATGGGGCTGCGGGTGCCTGTGACGCCAAGAAAGGTACGGTGTTATGACGCCCAGGATTGGACGCCTACCAACTCTTGTCGCATACCGCACCCGACTTTCGAATTTACCGTGCAGGTAAGGGACGCATGCACGCAGGATTTGTACTGGTCAATCACCATCAAATTCGAATTCAAAGGAATACGGGACCTGCAAACATTACGGCAGGTATATCTGATAGGGGTCGCCAATTCCATATTAAGTTGATATATTGATTGTGGGGTTTAACGCGCCGACGCAACGCAGGCGATGAGGCGCGCCGTAGTTGAGGGCTCCGGATTAATTTTGACCATATGGGGATCTTTAACGTGCGTCGAAATTTGGTACACACGGGCCTTTTTGCTTTTCGCCTAGACCAGAAAAGCGGCCGCCGCAGACGGGAATGATTCAAAATAACTTAATATTCCATATTAGGAAATTTTGAATCAAACAGTAAATTTACTCAGTATACACGTGTACCTTGTATTCATTTAGGAAACAAGAGTTCGATATCTAAACCGGCCTCAGAGGTAATCAAAAGATAATGGAGCGTTTTGTATTGTAGAATAAAACCGTACACGGATACGCTGTAAGTGGCACTTTCGTGTCTGACTTCTTGTTTCAAAATGGGACACAATGCATTTTGCAGAACAGTCAACTGTCGTCCAAATGCTGTATAGCTCTCAAGCTAGTGTAGATAAATGTTAAAAATTACACCTCTATTATCCACTACGAGCACGCTATTCTTGTACCGAATATGATGTACCAGTACCGGTTAATTTCCTTTAAGGTTCGAACAAACTTGAAATTGCGTGTTCTGTCATACGTCGGGAAAATGTCGTTACCTTGTCTCTTGTTAGAACGCAGAAACACAGCAACACTTTTTATGACAGTTTGGTGTTAAGACCACTTGTGTCGTTACGCCGTGCCTGATTTACTTGTCCTTATTACTTTTCTCATGGTGCTGTAAAATATTGAAAATTCCTGCCTGCTGGCGGCACACGTCCTTGTAGCAGAGAAATATTTCTACAGGTAACGGTGCCTTTTCTGTATTATCTGAATTGTCCCCTTAAAAGGTACCACGCTCGGGTTCCCAAAGAGCTATATAACATAGGGCAGTTTTTTACGTGTCGCGGCAGATTTAACTACTAGTCGCTGTTTTAACCACCCTAAAGTTTTTGAAGGGTAATTAACAGTTGTGTTAGGAATGCGGGACCATCCCCTACATGTTCTCGCGACATTGAATGTGTCTTAACCTGGCATGGAATTGTTGCTCTGGCTTGTGTCGCCCGCTACACGCTGTTTGTCGAACGCCTCTCGTACATCACGGCAGTTGTAGTTTTCACAGTAAGCCTCTCATTGGCCACTTTCTCTCAGTCAAGAGCGCCCGTTGCCGATTATCGCTCCATCGGTTATTCCCTACAATGCAATTTCGTCACCGCAACTAGCATTATTTCATCCTTGCGGTGCTGCAGTACCCTCACACTCCTCTATGCAATGCGTACAAGCACGACGAGGAAAGGCACAGGACCCATCGAGATTGCAATGGCACCCGCCGCGGTGGCTCTGTGGCTCTGGCCTGATGCTGCTAAGCCCAAAGACATAAGTTCGACGTTGGCTGCGAGGGCTTCGTTTCGGATGAAAGCAAAAAGTGAAAACGCCCGTGTGGTGATATTACAGCACACGTTAAAGATCCTATGGTCATAACAATCAAATTGATAGCAACTTAGGCTGGTGGCGAAACAGCACCGCGGCTTCCACGGGCTGTTTCTTTCTCTGTTATGTCGGTTCTTGTCAAATTGTCTCGTTTATTGGCGTAGAAATATTTGATTGATTGGAGGGTTTAACACGCCGACGCAACGCCGGCGATGAGGCGCGCCGTACTGGAGGGCTCCAGATTAATTTTAGATGCGACTGACTCATTCACTCGCCTTGTCCCTCCATACGGCGTTGTTGTTGTCCGTCCACACCCCTCCCCCATTCTCCTCGCCGCGCGAGCTGCGCTCTCCGCCGCTCACCCCCTCTCCTCTCCGATAGCGAACACTCTCTCGCGAGGGGCATTGGATTACATTCGATTGGGTTGGCTTGATTTGGCTTGCGTTGGATTGGATTTGGATTGGATTGGATTAAGGTGGATTGTGTTGGATGGTGTTGCGTCATAGCCGCGCCACGTTGCGTCATAGCTGCGGTCGTTCCAGCACCGGCGTTCCGATTTCGGGCACGTGCATAGACTTGATCTTCGCTGAAAATTGCACGGTGGTCCCGTTCCTTCACCATCCACTACCCGTACACTTCAGCGACCACGAGGCCGTCATCGTTAACGTTACTCCGCGTGTTAAAAAAAGAATACATCATACGCGTTCCTCACACGTTTCACGCAATTAGAGAATCAACCCAACGGAAACACCAAATGAACCCCAAGATGCCTGGCATCTCCACAGTGTTCCCCTGGCGGGAAGGTGGGGTAATTTTTTGACCACCTGGGGTTCTTTACCGTGCGCCGAAATCTCGTACACACGAGCGTTTTCGCTTTTAGCCTCCATCAGAAAAGCGGCCGCGCAGCGGCCGGCAATAGAATCCGCGTCCTTGTGTTTAGCAGCACGACGTCTTGGTGGGGAAATAGTAACATGTACCGGCTTGTCGTGAAGCATTCCAGCTGCCCCAGATTCACTTTCAAGTGAAGAGAGCTGTGTTGAGATCTGGATAAAAGTGCGGTATTGCTCATTGTATTAAGGACAATTGACGCAAAATACGCATCAGTCGCAAAACAGCGAGAAATCGCATTTTGACGGCCAATTCTTTCCGCTACGCCCGGAAATCATGTTAACTCTTGCGCTCTTGCCTGACTTCGCTACCAAGAACTTTTACACTCGAAAGTTCTGTCAAATATTTAACTTTTTAGGAGCATATCAAAGTAGTTGAGTTTTACTGAACTCGCACGCCACAATGCGAATACTCTCTCACAATATCACGACTTCTGTTGGTTTAAGGGAGTGGCGTTCGTTCTGCAATGGGCCTGGCTGGTGCGGCCGCCGATGATAATGAATAATATGAGGTATGATGGTGACGTCACGTGTCACAATAACATCACGTTAACATTACATCTTCCACGCGATGACTTTGTCTGGTGTGCAACTAAAAAGGCCCTGTAGCCCATTTTCACGTTTGTTACGACAATATCGTAAAACTTGCTTCGAAAAATTTATATAGGTAATAACTGCGAGGAAACATCAATGGTGTGAACACAACATTGAAGAAATCAAGGGCCCCTTTTTAAAACGGAAATATCGGTACAACGTGAAGCTTTCTCCCGTACACGTGAGTCAAATTTCGAAATCTAATGTGCTTCAAACATGTCGTAATGGCGACATCGGATAGGCGTCGGCTTCGTAATACGAGAGACCCAGGTTCGATTACGACCAGGGAAGCGTTTTAAAAACGATAGTCTTTCTTGGGCTACTTAAACCCAGAAATTTGGTCTGTCTGTATGTCTGTCTATCTGTCAATGACTCGATTCAGCCACCCGGCCAAGGTAGAATGCTTACTGCGCCATAGTCTTATATACTCACAGCCAAACGTAAACGTTAAGCCCGGTTATATGTTCATACGTGTCAACTTTGTTGAACAAGAACAAGACATTACGCAAATATAAGACAGGACATCAGTACACGAGGGATATTTACAGTGTTCCTTTATTACAAAATGCATGGATGCTTGGTTTTTTTATAGCAAATGATATTCTACATCTACTGCAGAACAACGCGTACCGCCTGCTGTTGCCCGCGCCACCTCCTGGTGGCATAAGAGAAATCACGCAGCAACAGCAAAGAAAGGTTCCACTAGCTAGGTTTCACGTTCTACTTGGAACGCACGGGGAGCACTGCAACGAGGTTCTATAACCCTTGAAGTCGGACGCCTCGATTCACGCGCGTCTCCGCCGTACTGCAGCTCTGGCATCGAGGAACCCCGCCTGTAGCAGTGGGATGCGGTAAATTTAAATCGCTTTGAGCAATCCTTTAGTGTGTTTACCTTGGGATGAGCGCGACGGGACAGGAACAGCATGAGAGGTGAGCAGGAAAGCGAAGGGGGACATTTCCTTGCCAAATGTCTAGAAAGACTATTGTCTTTTGACGGCATTTGCAACGAAAGGATGAGATACGCGGCCAATTTTTCCTTGAGGTGACTGATGTGCCTTCAGTTATCATCATCGTTTTACGAAACCCTTGTATAAAGACGGCGTTCTTGCAGTGCGTTTTTATACGACATCGAACGCAAGCAGTGAGGCATAGAAAAGAAACTGAAAGCGCAAAATAGACACGGACAAAGAAAGGGGACAACAGGACGAGCGCTCGTCCTGTTGTCCCCTTTCTTTGTCCGTGTCCATTTTGCGCTTTCAGTTTCCATTATGCATCACCAACAGGCCCAAACCATGACCCTTTTAGGCATAGAAAGCTTCTCTTTATAAAGAAAAATCCCTCTTTTACCCAAATCCAGGTATTGCTTAGAAAACAACCCTGTAGAACAACTTTTATAAAATCCGCTTCATTACCTTATTCAACGCACAGAAGTTTGATGTTTCAACATGCCTGCTACGTAAACAACTTCCGCAAACAAAATAGTTTTCGCCTTCCAACTGCCTCAGGAATTTGTTTTTAATTCAGCCATACTCTGCTCTTACATCACGTTCGATTGTACTCCAAAATACAAGTCTGTAAGTACAAAAGCTTGGCATGGCGTTAATACGACCTTTTACGCGTTTTAAGCCGTTTAATTTTAAAGGTCCAACTCTCTTGTCTAGGGAATGCGTCGGGCTAAATCCTGAGATTTTCGTGCATTTGTACGTACGCGTAACCACTATCACCAGAAGCCAATTCGCTATACCAATGGGCTGAACAGTCGGGTAATCAGTAATAGCCATATACGGCCAATTTATTTCCAAATGCGCATTCATTTACCTGGCATTGTTTAGGAGAAATTACCCAACGGCATTTCAAAATCTTGTGCGCGGTCCAGAGATAAAGCCAGAGCACTTTGATATCTAATCATTACCTCCACCGATGTCGTACCGGGATGGGCTGCCACCGGCTGTCTGGTTTCTAAAGGCCGAGTGCTGGTTTGAGCTTGCGAAGATTACGTCGCAATTGTTGATCGCCTCTGGGAATATTCGTTCCCGCTGGGATTAATAAAGACCAGAACGTCGACCGGCGCTACTACCGGTGTTGCAACGTTGTCACCCCACTGCTGACAACCCGTTGCTGCGAACGGGAAGGCCGACCCGAGCCGAGCTCCGTCGCCTCCGACATACGTGTGGTAGCGTGGTTTCAAGCGAGCCGCCAGCCAATGTTGCAGTCGCGAAGAAGTCCAGATGCCGTAGGCAAAACGTAACTCATTTACTTCATAGCGAAAGATGAGCCGAAGCCAGAGAACAATGCCCCGATGGGCGAGGCTACAGTACATGACTCAAACCGAGTGCCAGCATTGATTCACTGCTCAAACAGGAATGAACTACAGCACTTGGAGGGGTCTTTTGTATACCCAAAGTTCTAAAGGTCGAAACAAGCGTTCTCTCTAGATTGGGCACACAATTCGAATGACACAGACACACAGAACGCTCTTTCCAGAGTTCGTGAGCAGTCAGTAGTAGCGGCGCACGCTGAGTCCGAGAGAGGGGAGAGAGGAGGTCTCCGCAGCGGACGCGGGGCTTCTGCGTCCTTGGGGCAAGTCTCGGCGTGTTGCGCCGGTACGCCACCGAAGGTTGATCGCGCGGATAGGTGAAGCCAGAGATCCAGGCACGTCGGAGCTTGCTGCAAGCTTGAGTCACCGAAAGGGAGGGCCTGTTTGAAAAGCGCACGCTGTGGAGGCATCGCCGCAATGCCAAGGAGTGTTTAAACAAAGTACAGTGGTGGGCTTATTCGTAACACCGCGCTCTGAACTGCGCGCAAGCCGAGGCGATAACTATTACGCTCGCAGCCTCGCAACAAATGTCCAGATATATAATTATGGACTCACGCCGAGCCTGTGAAAGCTATTTTCCCCACATTATCTTAAAATGAGTGGTGCGGAATGTAGTACACACACCTAAAGTAATTGTGTGGTCTTTCCGCCCTGGAGACAAAGTGGCAATAGGCTTGGCTACCCTGGCGATCACGCCGCTGGAGCCGCACCAAAGCTTTCCTAACTCGGCGATTGGGAAACCGCTTCGGGGATTTGGAGAAATCCTGAACCAATGTTACCATAGGAGTCAGTTTTTTTCTAGCCGCTGCTAGGGGTATCAAAAAAGCTGAGTTGCAAATACCACAGTTCATGTAGTATATCACATTTATTTGCACTGCAGTCGCAAATCATTTCGACCCTGAACAGATGGGAAGTCTCTCATAGTTTCCATATGGTGTGGGCATTTGAGACGAATTGAACTTTATCCTTTAACACACAGGCGTGGAAGTCGGCCCGGCTGAATTGCCCGGGGGTTGAGTCGCAAAGGACTGTCGTTCAACTGGCAAGCACAGCGGCCTGAAATAATTGGGCCCAGGAAACAGAACTCGACCTGTGCGCATGGCCGAAGGTCCGAACTTTGTTTTATCCTCTGCTTAAATTAAAATTTTAATCATTCTCTTCCTCTTTTGGATCCGCCACGAGGGGGCCAAGGGCACCGCACACGAGTCACTTCGGCTCCCGTTTATTTCGCTGCAATAATGGACCTTTCTCTCTGACCATCATACGGCAAGAACCAGCAGTTCCGGTACGTTTTCTGGAACACGTGGACGCCCGAGTGACCCCACAGGCCCAAACAGGTCAGATGTATCGGCCACTTCATGGTCTCCTTTTTCGCCAGCTACGGTAGGCCTTGCCTCCAGGCCTAGTGACACCGCTGCATCTATCATGTCCCCTACTGCTACAACGTTGGACCAGAGAGATTCTTCAACATCCCACCAGACGTCCCCCGCCACTATGAATTTTACGAGCTAAGTGACCGCACATTTCACCCAGAAAATACTCGGGAGACGGTTCTCGCCGCCCGCTCTAAACCACCTGAAGCCAAGCAGCCACCCGCCAATTATCGTCGGCCTCCAAACAGCTGCCACGCCATCTACAGGAAGATCCAAAAACTGGTGCAACCACGCCCGTCGCCCCACTACCTCGACTACGAAGCCACCACTACATAGTCATTTACCCTCCGCGCTCTGGTCTGCGTATAGCGTCCTGAGCTCCCCGAACACTTGCGGCAAGACTCGCTGAATCAAGCGCCATTTCGAGGCAGCAGTTCCTCCACGAAATTATTGTACAAGCTCAACAGGACCGCAACTTGCTGGTGGCAAGCACAGACAATGCTCAGCTGGCGATCGTGCTCAGCGAAGTAACATTGATTTGCCTCGGAAGTGCAGACTACGAGGTTGCCCCGTACATGAAGCGACCACCCAACACCGGCCGTGGTGTGATCCACGGTCTGGAAAATGACACAACCCAGGAAACCCTCCAAGAACTTCTAGAAGCCAACCTCCCACTCCTCCTCCACGCTCGGCTAATGGGACACACCACATCTTCCCTCATGACATTCAATGGCACCCGCGTCCCCTACTACGTTCTAGTGGGCTGCGTTCTCCATCACTGCCGACCCTACCACCTCGTATGTGCAAATTGTGCCAGCAACCCCACCTTACCGCCAGAAAGGAATGTCCAAAACGAGTCCTGCCCACGCCCACTCCGAAACGGTTCATCTCAACCATGAAGACTGCCCATCGAGATATGCACCAAAACAAGGTGAGCTGGTCAGCCATTCTTCGGCAACCTCCCACTTCTCTCACCTTCCCACCCCTGTCCACCACTAACAATGCTGACACCCCAAAATCCCTCCCCACCACTAACACGTCCCCTATCTCCGCCACTCCCGAATTCACCCTGTCCTCTCAACTGCAGCAAACGCTACAAAAACTACAACCACAATGCATGCAGGTCAGCCAACGCCTTGACACCCTAGAATACACAGTCCGGGGCCTCGCCTCATGCACTCCCCCTGAACCACCGATAGACGTCATGGTAGAAAAGGTCTCCGAAAGGCTAATTCACATTATTGACCAGCGCATCACCCAAGCCCTCGAAGCCTTCCAAGCCAAACTAGCATCCACCGTAGAGCCCCTGCAAACACTCATTGAATCGATCAACAATCAAGTCGCGCAACTTGAAGAAATGGCCGAAATTGCTCCTGCTCCCCAACCGCAAACGAAGAAAGCCAAATTCCAAGAGCAAGAGTGCTCCCCACCCCCTGCCTATAACGATGGGAACTGAGTTCCAGGATTTCACAATCTACCAATGGAACTGCTGGTCATTAAAAAACAAGAAAAATCAGCTAGCCCTATAAATTTCCCCAAGCCTTCTTCAGGTCATCGCCCTACAGGAGGCTGACACCCCCAACCCATCACTTCGAGGATAAGCCACTTACACACAAGACCCGCGAGAACTCCTCCTCCCCGAGAACTCCTCCACTCTCTCCGCGACCACCTCTTTGGGCACCCGACAACCTACCCAATGCCCGCTACAGTCAGGTCCCACTAACGCCGCATTAGACAACCCCTTCACCACCGAGGAACTACACAAGGCCCTCGGCAAGCTTACTAGAAATACAACTCCTGGCCGCGATCGCATCACCAACAACCTCCGTCGAAATCTCGACGACGTGGCCCAAGAATCTATACTGGATCTCTTTAACCACCACTGGCAAGCGGGCACGCTCCCTCCTCAATAGCGCCACGCCTACATTACTCTTATTCCGAAACCCAATAAGCCGATTGCACCCACTAACCTACGTGCCACATCTCTCACGTCACGTCTCGGAAAGCTGCTGGAACATATGGTATACGCAAGACTCACTGCCCATCTGGAAAATAATTACCTTTTTCTGCACACTATGTTTGGCTTCCGTAACCACCTTTCGACAGAAGACATTCTTCTTCAAATAAAAGAACAAGTCATTGACAATCTCAGCAAAATTCATCTCAGCACAATCGTAGGTTTAGATGTACGTGGTGCCTTTGACAACGTCACCCATGAAGCCATCCTCAATGGGCTGAACACCACACACTGTGGTCAACGCACTTTCGACTATGTACGGGCATTTTTAGCCGACCGAACTGCCACAATCCGACTCGGATCATTGATCTCCCGAACGTTCTCAACACCCCCCAAGGGAGCCCCACAAGGTTCCATTATCTCCCCCTTATTGTTTCATATCGCCCTTTTAGATCTGCCTAAGCATATTTCCGGAATCACTAACCTTCACCATGCTCTCTACGCGGATGATCTTACCTTCTGGATCACCAAAGGATCATCCGGCGCCCAACAATCCGCTTTAAAACAAGGGGTGGACACCGTCCTCAACTACCTAGCATCAGGCGGTCCCACCTGTCACCATTCAAAATCAGCCCTTCTCGTTCTGCGTGCACGTACCCTTGGAAGACCCCCTGAACCGGCACCGGACCCTCAGGTCATGATTCACCAGGAACCCGTCCCGCAAGTGAGCACATTACGAATCCTGGGAGTAAGCTTCCACGCAGATAGATCTGGAAGAGCACTACTACCACAACTACACTCTACTATATCGCAACTCGCCCACCTCATCTGTCGTATATGCATGCACAAACACGGTCTCAAAGAACAAGACACGTGTCAACTTGTGCAAGCGTTACTGCTCAGCAGGCTTACATATGGCACTCCCTATGTCCGACCCCAGCCCGAGAACACTCCAGATTGGATGCTCTCATCCGTTGAGCCTGCAAGATAGCCCTGGGACTACCGGCTTTCACTTCTACCAACAAGCTCCTTCATCTTGGCCTGCATAATTCGCTCTCCGAACTTACAGAAGCCCAAAGAACCAGCCAACTCTCTCGCCTTACGCTCACCCCCACTTGCCGCACAGTCTTCCAGAATTTTCGCCATCCTACACCAGAACCCCATGAAGCACTACAGTCGATACCACCTCATCTACGGGCCACCATCAAAGTCACCCCAATTCCACGACATATGTCTCCCGAGTACAACAAAGCACGTCGCAACGCTCGTGTTCGCTACCTACATAACAAGTAGTCATCGGACAACGACACCCGATACACCGACATCGCTCACTCACCTTCCCACTCGATCCTAGCGGTCACCGACACCAACCGCACCTTATACACAGCGGCCACTTACCGCCAACTATCCCCATCTGCAGCGGAAGCTACAGCTATAGCGCTAGCAATGCATACAGCAACGTGCGACTTCCTCACGATCATCACGGACTCACAGCAAGCCTGTTGAAGATACCTCCTTGGAAGAATTCCTCTACCTGCCCTCAAGATTCTACAAGCCGCAGTATCACCTCCTAACGTAACCATCGTCTGGACCCCATGTCACGCCTCCCTCCCCGGGAACGCAGCAGCCCACGCTGCGGCCCGCGAACTCCACTACCGGGCACTGCCGACGCGGCCGGGCGACTTGGACACCCTGACCGACACGACATCCACTACCAGCCACCTACTCCAATATCTTAGCGCCCTATCACCACACCCACCTAGAATACCTCCCCCACACCCTGCAATCACAAACGAAGAATCCGGCATCTGGCGACGTGTCCAAACAAATACATTCCATAACGGCGCCATCCTCTCTCATATCTCCCCACCCGTTTCACCTATAACTGCCCTGACTGCCACACCCCAGACACCACCCCCGACCTCGTATTCTTCTGCCCACACCACCCCTCCCCACACTTCTGACCTACTCCCGAGCAATGGGAATGCGCGCTGACCAGCTCGGACCTGCAGGACCTGCAAAACCTGATCCAGCGGGCCACCCGAGCAGCGACAGCACTCGGTTACCTGGACTAAGGCGGCCGTCCATCTGCTCTAAATATGTAAAATAAACGTTCTATCCTTCTCCTTCTCTTCCTCCTTGTTTTCCGCCAGTTTCGCGGTGGATGATGATGATGGTGGATGCAGTTATTAGGCGTTGCACTGGTGAAAATGGTGATACTGGAAGAAACAGCCACATTGAAGCGCTGAATAAAGTAAAATTACAATATCGGGAATTTAGTAACCCAACGACCCGGATGGTGCAACAGAATATAGCTGCCGGGTTATTTTTGGCGGACATTCTTCCTGCAAGTGACGCCACTTGGCTTAAAGCTTACCTCAATTTCTCACGTTGAGGAGTGGTTGAGAAGAGAGGAGTGGTTACATTTCATAAAATATTAGTTACAGCCGTTTTGAATGATGTAGGATGCGGAATGCTGGCGATGGAGGCGGGGAGGTGGTTCCAGTCGTCGCAGGTCTTGGGAATGAACGAGTGAAAGTAGGGGTTTGCGCGACACCGAGGAACCCCTACCTTGAACCTGTGATCGTTTTGTGCGGAGTTGTAGGATTGAGCAGAAATGAGAGCCTGTTTTAGAATGGGGTTAGTAAAGTGAATCTTATGAAAGAGGCACAAGCGCGCAATTTTCCTTCTAACAGCAAGGTCACTGAGAAAGAGAAGATTTAATTTACGTGATGCTAGCGGTTCGTGAGTAGTTTGTAACAATGAATCGAGCAGCCCGGTTCGGAGTGGCTTCCCGGATGAAGACAACCCCACCATATGAGGGTCCCAAATCGATGATGCATACTCTAATTTAGATCTAACAAGGGTTTTATATAGTAAGAGTTTTAAAGACACTGGGGCAAGAGCAAAATTACGTCGCAAGAAGCCAAGCATGCGGTTAGCATTATTGGCAACATAATATGTTCATGCCATTGCAGAGTAGTGGTAATGTGGACGCCAAGGTACTTATAAAAAAAGACAGAAGATAAATGTACATTGTTAAGTTCGTACGGAAGTAGCTCAGAAGGGTTGTACTGCTTAACGCCAGAAGAAACTCTCATTATTTTACATTTGTTAACGTTAAGTTGCGTCAGCCAATTATTGCACCAAGGAGATACGGTATTAATGTCATGTTGGATAGAGACGGAATCTTCTGGGTTAGTTATTTCATGATAAATCACGCAATCATCAGCAAAAAGTCTAATTGTAGAAGAAATAATGTTAGGAAGGTCATTAATATAAATTAGTAAGAGTAAGGGACCTAACACAGAACCTTGCGGCACCCCAGATGCTACGTGTTGCAACGGTGAGTTACAATTGTTAGCACTTACATATTGTGTTCGGTTAGAGAAAAAACACTCTATCCACTTGAGTAAGCTGCTTTCTATGCTAAGAGCGCTAAGTTTTAACAAAAGAACTTAATGGGAAACTGAATCGAACGCTGTTTGAAAATCAAGAAAAATACAAGCGACAATGGCACCCCGGTCTGTTATGGAAAATAAATCATTAGTGAAAACTAAAAGTTGCGTTTCACATGAAAAATACTTTCTAAAACCACGCTGGTGGTTATCAAAACATTTGTTGTCCTCGAGGAAAGTTATCAAATTGGAATTCAAATGAAATTACGTGCTCAAGCACGTAATCCACTTATTCACAAGAACTCACGCATACAGTCGTCAAAAGTGTTAAAACCGCAAAATTCACCTGCCACCCTATGGAGAGGGTGGCATCTAAAGATAGCGGCCGGTCTGGTCAGCAGCCCAGTGCAGAAAGTTAGTCTCGTGTGTGTCGACCACCAGCAGTGGCTGACGTAAGTTGCCGATGTGTACAGAGGTGGCTGCTGCATTTTTGTTGTTGACACTTTTGATAATTGTTTATTATGGCATCTGTAAGTGTACGATAGCAAACCAAATAGAGACTACTGTGGGTTCACCTGGATTTGAACGGTCTCTGGAGCTTACATTTGCAGTGTGCAATTTTCAAGGTGTATAGCTTATTATAGCGCGTAAAAAAACATATTGCGCTACGAACAACATCAATCTAGTCTTCTTTGATGACCCTATGGTCAACGACTTTCAAACTTATGTTGGCATGAGTGGAGGTGGTTCTATCTCGCCCAGTCGAATTCTCACCTTGGTCTTACCTAATTCCTAGCTAAGCCGTGTGCAGAACCCGACACGGTGTTTACACGAGTATGGAAAAAGACTCGGTAAAAGAAACCTTGTAATAAAGTCGGCGGTAGGACAGAAACATACTTCACGCAAATAAGCTGACCTACACTCGGCTCACAGAAACGCACATAGAAATAGGAATATTGAGCCTTGCTATTTATGAAACGAGCTCAGATAATCATAATATTAAACTCAATCAATCAATCTATCTATCCATCAATCAATCATGTTTACGTGCCCAGGAACAGCCAAAGGCATCAATGCTGGCGCACGGATAGTAGCATAAAAACAAAATACAAGAAACATATTTCAAAAAACAAGCAAGCGACGACACACACAAATATAAGTTGTGACATTGACAAAACTAAAGCATAGGCGGAGTGAAAGGTGGGTAGAGGTAAAAAAGACAGAAAAGAGACGCCGTTGCGGCTCTGCTTGTTGTAAAGACCATATATCAAGGAGAGCAACACACTTTCACATAAAAACGACAAAAACAATGGTAAGAATATAGAAACAAATTATAGACAAACAAATCACAGGAAACAGTTTCAAAAATAGGCTACTATCAGTTGGTTAAACAGAACCGCAAAGAAACTATATTCAAGCAATCGAGAAAAAAGAGACCAACACGGACATCAATGATGTTTACCACACAGTATTGAACAGTTCACTACGGTAAATTTAAAAAAAAACTTTCAATGATGTCAAGGCGTTCAAAGAAGCGGTTTTAAGAATTCTGCCTTCTTCGGACAGCTGAGTGATTCGAGTTGCGCGCAGCGGTCAAGAACGGGGAATGCGACCTGGTGGGCTTTTGGGGAGCCCTAAACTCTAAATAGTGAAGTAGGTCTGCGCAAGTAAGATCACCATGAACAACGTCTGAAGGAATGTATGATCTGCACGCATACGTCAGCAGTTCAGGGAAGGGATGGAAGGAACTATGGGGAAGTCATAATCAGGACTCGGACTGTGAATGTGATGGCGGTGCTTAAATATGCATAAAAATGTATCCTGCAAACGCTCAATTATTTCACTACTAGATTGAGAGATGCCGTTTCAGGCAGCAGAAGCATAGCCTTACTCAGGGATACATATTGTTTTATATAGCGTTGGAAATGGATCGGGAGAACGGAATTCCTTTGAAATCCGACACACATTTCCAAGACTGCGGAGCACTCGCCGGGTGATGAGCCTAATATGAGGAGAAAAAGAGGGAGTACGGTAGACAATGCCCCCGAACCCCCTAATCTCCTCTACTCTTTGCTGGGGAGCTCCCTCAATACTGTATGAAAACCGTTGACGATGAGTTATCCTACTGTAGGCCATAACCTTAATCATAATCATATTATTATTTGTTCAGGCTCTTTTACATTGAAATATCCAGCCCGCATGTGGGGCTGGCCAGCCTCGCCGAAATGCAATGAGCTAAAAGAGAACAAAAACATAGCAGGTAAAAACAAAGCTAAAGTAAATAAACGCAAGAAAAAAAGAAAGCAAGTCAACATAGAAGCAAGGGGGAAAATACAGGCAAGAAGAAAATACACCGCATTGAATGAAGTCAATCTCCTTAAAAGCACAAAGAATAAAATGCTGGTTTCGGTTGGTGCGCAAACTACAATTCAAATAGAGAAAACACAATCGCATTTATAACCAGTCGAAAACTATCGTCTATTCAGCAGGCGCTTGGCGGACCCATGCTTTCAAATATGTTTTTGCTTCGGCGGCCAGGTAATGCTCCGGGGGGGGGGGGGGGGGGTCTAGTTTATTAAAAATAAACGGGCGTCGAATAACCTGTTTTTTTTCCACAGTCAGTACTCGAAACAGCCCAAAATGTTCAGTTTGACGGAGGCACCGTGCGTTTAGATTTTTAAATTTGATAGGGCCGTAGAAGAAAGTTTTTAGCAAGACATCAAATATTACTTGTTTTTCAAGTGAAGATTATCATTCTTTCCCATAGCACTTTTTGTACGGCCTCTACAATGTGTAGGGCCGTATATATTGGTCTGAGCTATTTTGTGCGGAAGGCTGTTAAAAGTATTTAGTTTATAATAAGATGCGTGGACATAAATCCTTATACCACATGTAATCACAGATTGTTCTAGGCATTTAAAAACAGTTCTTGTTACTGCGAAACTACAAACCGAGAGAAGCCTATACAAAGAGCACGTACCGCTCGCCATCACTTTGCAAGGTGTTGCATATGTAAACAAGATAAAGTTTCATCGGAGTGTAAACCTAAATACCTAATGTCATGAACGAGACCGACTGGCCGGAAAGAAAAATTATGACCGGCGGTAGTATGCAGAAACACAGATGTGCTCCCGACAAAGGTCCGGTAACGGACATGGGAGCACATAATTGGCTTTGGGTTTATTCAGACAAATGTAATTATTATTAAGCCACTTCATCGGAAGCCCAACACCCTGTTGTATAAGAGGGGCATCAACAATAAAATTTGAACAAGATAAACGATGGGCCGGGTAGTCAGAAGACATGTAGATTTTGAAATTCATTGGCAAGGAAGCTAAGACATTGATATTATTGTTAAGTAAAAGTGGCGCCAGAACCGCCCCCTGTGATACGCATGAGGAGAATTTTCAAAACGAACACACTGAACTAGATTCGAGAGATAGCCCAAACTCTGCCATAAGGACATCGAAACACGGCATTGGCTAATTTCTGAAGGAGCAGCTTACAGCAAAATCGTGCCGAGCACCTTCTGAAATTCCAATAAATTGCAATCACGACGTTTTCTTGTTGGTCTGACTGCACGTACAGTAGTTGAAATCCTCTAATAGGTTGGTCAAGCTAAGCCCACTTCGTAATCCATTCCGGGCTGCACTAATTAGGTTATGCGTTTGTCAGAATTAGCTCATACGTTTTTGTAAGATCTTCCTATAACGCAAATTATTGACGACTGAATTGACATTGACAGTTGTTGTGGTCTTTCAAGATATTTTTATTGAAGAGGTTTTACTACGATGACTTTGATATCTTTCGAAACTGCCGGTTTTTGGGGTCCGATTTATATTATAAAGTAATACGTTTCTGAGATGACTGAAGTTCAATAGTAAATTTCGCAGCCTGACGGTCACAAGCAGGTGGCTTAATTAGTCGCATTGTACGCATTGCTTGCTCGAAATTGGTCTCGGCGGTATCGGGCACCCAGGTGGAAAAGACGCAAGACGAGCGTCTCTGCAAAGAATCTGGTAGAGCATTTTAAAAGGCCAATCATGCAGGTTAATGCTCCTTAAATGTTTTCGCCGAGTCATAACAACCTATACAGGGAAAAGAAGCTCTAAGACTTGTATCCACGTTTTTTTTGGAAGCCTGGCAGCTATAATTTTTACAAGATCCCAAGTTTTCTTTATGTTCTTCGGCAACTTCACAATTGACCTAACTGATAACGTCAGCCTTGAAACCTGAACTTTGCAGTCATTTTATTCTTAATATATATCTATTCTTTCTTTAGAAGGCAATCACTAGGGTCTGCACGAGCCTTTTGTATTGAATCCTTTGTTTTTAGAAGACGCAACTGCCTTGCTTCACTATATATCCAAGAAGAGGCAGCGCTCCGACGTTTCAGCTATACTGTCCTTTTTGAACACTCATTTATCAACTGAAATGTTTCTGAAAGTGTATATCTGCTAAAATCGCACGGCCTTCACAAAGTTTGCCTTAGCCATCGTTCCAGACAGGTCAGGGATCAGGGCGATGCGAATGTTAAACGGTGAACAGCCTCCTTTTTTGTCGCTAAAGCCTTTCAATGAATATTCAATAGCTTGCGAAATTAGTGTTAATCGGAAATAAGCTTTTATTACATCGCACGCTTTACTCAAATAACTATTTTTGCGTTTACTATTTCTTTCTCTCTTTTGTCGTTTCAGATTACCCAGTCCTTCCGCTGCGAAGATTACTTAGCTGGGGGAAGCAGACTTTACACACGATGACACACAAGCATTCTACGCTGGATCTGGCCAAGCTCCACGGCTCGTCAGGTTTCTTTACTGGGTCTAAACTGCAATTCCCAGAAATATGCACGGCCAATCAGAGAGAAGCCTGCCACATTGTCGCCGAACTGCCAATATGGAACGAGTACCTCTGTCAGGCTTGCATTGAGCTCCGAGAGGACGCGCCTGGCCAGCTGTATCTCGTTTTTCGGGATTACTATCAGTTTGAATGTAACGGCGAAAACTAGATGGAGAGGGCGTTCGTTCTAGTAGGGTGTCTGCTGAAAATGCACCACTGCCTAGTCGGATTTCATTTACGCTACTCCTTTTTTGATATACGCCGTTTTCAGGAGCTGCTTTGCTTTGGCAGCAATGTCTACCATTCACTCAAGAGCTTGATAATAACGGGTGTCGTGGCTCCTCTACTCCTACAAAACATTTCTAAGGTATTACCACAGCTAAGGAATCTGGAAGAACTAAAGATGGAGCATTCAAAAGTTTCAGATGGTTTCATTGAAGCAGTCTGCACCCTTATCAGTACTTTTGCATCCCTTAAACAACTTTGCTTGCCAAACTACGACATGAACAAGGAAGAAGCGGAGGCCGTCTACAATGCTCTGAAACTGAACATCTACTTGGAAGAACTCCACGTCACTACCAGCTTTTTGTTGCCAGAAACAACCTATTGCTGCGTGGACTTTGCCCGCTACCTGGCCCACAGTAACACTCTGAAGACTATTGTAATCGATTCTACTCAACACCGGTTATTGCGAATTCTTGCGCCTGTCATTCATGCGTTCACTCGGAGCAAGACTCTAAGGTATATCACCTTGGACTCATTTTTTGTGGACCTGCAAGGAGCACGGGCAATTGAACTTTTTTTGTCAAATAATACAACTGCCAAGTCTTTTAGACTAAAAAATTGTAGGTGGCATGGAAATCATGGCATGTGGTTCGAGCAGGAGGACACTAAGTATGACACAGACGATATGGGTTCGGTGTCACAGCGCATCCGGCCCTGGATATCTATACTTCGAAAAAACCGGTCGCTTCAAGAGCTCACGCTTAATTTGTCTGCTTTCTCACCGGCCGAGTGTAAGACGTTGTTTTGTGAGCTTATCAAGAACCCAACAATTCGGAAGATCAAGATCGAGGACATTGCCTTCTACTTTTCCAGGCGGGGTCGTCGAATTTATTGCCCCAGCGCAATACAGCAAACAAGGAGCGATACAGCTGATAAGCCCGATATAATAGTTGCAACATGTAAACAGCTCCATGATCTCAAACTTGCGATTTACGAAGCGGAGGACTGCGCGTGGTTTAAAGAGACAATTCTAGCACTGACAGTTAGCAATTATATAACGAAGCTGTCGCTGGACTTGAGATTGATTTTTCAAGATGGAATCATTTCTTCAGTGTGTACTTACCTTACTGAGACGTGTGTTTTACGAAAGCTTCATCTATGGTTGCCTTGGATTAGGTTACCACATTTTCAAAGCGCATCGACCGATCGTCGGAACATTATGAGAGCACTGGAACGAAATTCGTCGGTAAGGAAGCTGACGCTGCAAAATAGCGGCCTAGACGGCGACGAACTCGCCTTTCTTGCTGATATTATCCGATCGAATCAAGTTATTCATACATTTGTGCTGGGTTCCTTTCCGGATAGTGCAGAGACGTTTTTGCAACACCTATCGATGAACTTCTCGGGAAACTATACGCTTGTATCGCTTCAGTTCTTCACCACCAGGTTACGTGTGACACGTAGCTACTTTATCGTCAAAGATATCGTACGGCGGAACCACGACTTGGTGACACGCGCAGCTCAATTTGTACTGGGAAACAGAAGCAGGTGCTGCTGCGAAGCCCTAGAAAGCGTACACTGGAACTCGGCGCTTGTGGAGACGTTATGCAACATTTGCTCGTGGGAAGAAACAAAAGCCGCGGAGAGTGTGTGCGCGAGCATGAAGGAGATCCGTGGAGTCGTTGGCTACATGCGCTTCGCAGGAGTGGTGGAGAATGGACTCGATTTTGTGGAGAAACCCTACGGTGGACTATGGCTGGACGACATCGACGAATACAGCTGGCTGAGTGTCAGGCAGTATCTTCGTGTAGCCGACGTCTCGCAGACACAAAATTGAAAACCCAGCCTCAACCGTATTAGCAACCGTGTGATTTGCTACGAATTTACCTGCGAGAAGCAAGGTGATCGGCTATTTCTGTAAGCTGCGTCACTCTGACGGACTGGACTCTTAGTGCAGGCTGTTAGATTTGCACACCTAAAAAATAAATGGGATGGTTTTCTTGGTTATTGGTTTTTAAATTGTACACAATTCAGTGAATTTAAGCTAGACATGTATGTTACTTTTTCCTAGCAGAGCCCCAGCAACAATTACATTCCCAAGATTTGTTGCAAAGAACAAAATGCCGTGTTTATTGTCAGCCTGGTTTTAGCAATTAATATATTTCATTCAAAATTATGTAAGCTTTCACGCGAATTCCTGCCAGGCACTTCTTAAGTAACACCAGTTCTCTGCCGATGTTGCCATTTATCACAAGATAAATCCTACAGCTTTGGCAAAAATGTACGCAAAAACAACAAAATGAGAACACACGCTGTGCATGTGTGGCCGCATGCATTACCGGTTTTTTATTGTGTGGAATCGTGTTTTTTTGTTAGGTCCTCTGATTGCTTGCATGATGTACGCCCATTTAGGCGGTTCTTCACCATCTCAAAATGATTCAAGTACAAATAGAGCAGCCCAAATACGTCTTTTTAAGCGTAATGCGTTGCTCCTAAGTACATAACCTTATTCCCAAACATAAATACAGTCAAATCTTGATATAACGAACCACGTGGAACCACCAAAAATCATTCTTCAGTTGAAAATATCGTTGCAATGATAACCTGACGGTTGTAAGCCAGTGCTCAAAAGTAGGAATGAAACGGGCGTACGAATGCAGTGTACGCTTGTGCAGACAAGGAAACTCTGAAATAACGATTTTCGCTTACTTCAAAGCCGTTTTATCGGAAAAAAGTTATTTTCTTCTCGCGCATGCAGCACGCACGACCCATTAGAAATGCCTCTACCTATTCCACCTTTCACAACACCTCATCCGGTACGTCATTGCACCGAGCAATCAAAGGGCGGAAATTGTTTACGCGCACTAAAACAACAATGTTAGACGTGATTTCGTCTTCTGTGTTCGGTGAACCACAGTCGTCTTTCGACGCGTCGTCATCGTAACTAAAGGTGATGACTGCTCTCGCTTATTTTTGGCTTTGTCGCTCGCTGCCTTCATCTTTAGATCTCGCACGACCATGGAAGTAAAATTACCCAAAACGAGAAGAATGGAAGAACGACCGACCGGCTATCATCAGTCAACACAAAGAGATGTGAAACAGGCAAACGCGGCTAGGTCGCCTAGACTACTGCACATTAATCCACAGGTTTGTGGTGGCACTAGCTGTTGGCACTCGACATGGTGATGATGACAGCAACTCCAGTTAGGAAATATACAGAGAAATGGCGGGTACTGTTACAAACGAGAGTTGCGGTGGTGTTACCTTTAGCCAAATTCGTAATATTGAAGTTCCTCGATTAAAATGGGGAAAATAAATTACGTGCGTCATTCTGAAATACGCCCTATATAGAAATTCGTAGTTCAGAAATATTTCAGCCTTGAAAATATCTACAATCTGGCGGGGATTCTGAAAATATTCGTACAGTTGAGAAATTTGTTACTGTGGGGTTCATAATAGAGAGTATTCTATTTATTTATTTATTTATTTATTTATTTATTTATTTATTTATTTATTGGTTTATTATTTATTTATTTATTTTTTTTTTTACGAGTACCTTACAGGCCCACTCTGTAGGGCATTGAGTAAGGTTTGCACAAAAAGAAAAGTACAGCTTTGACTCGAAGTTACAGGAGTAAGGATTAAAAAGTTGTAACCACAAGGAAACAGAGTAGCAAACACGATACGGAAATAAGCGCATCGAACCAAAAAGAAAGGAGAATGAAGTTTACATATGATACAGGATGACTAATAAAAATTGGCTTAAACTTAAAACAAAATAGCGCGGATATCAAGAAGAGAGGTATCGTAATTTTTGAGCAAAACCATGTTGGCAATACAAGAATAGAATTAAGAGCGACAAAAACCATAGTGCCAAACGTTGTTTTCAGAGGTTCACAGCGTACTGCACATGCCACACATATACAAAAAAGAACAGGCTATTCAAATATTGAAGTATCAAGATAGATGTGAGAGTAGCTTTCGACGGAACGAATCTAGGTTAGTGTCAGATGCTACTTATCAGGCCAGTGATTCCCCAACCTGATTGCACTGGGCAATGCGGATGCCTAAAAAGAATCAGTTTTTCCATAAATTCGCAAGAAAGTAAGCTGGTTCTACAATGTAGATGATTAGAAGGAAGATCGTTGAATGGGTAGCATAGTAATTTCAGTTATTTGACTGTATTCTACTTCGCGTCTTTCTCTTGCTCCTACCCGCATGAGTGGATGGAAAGGGGATTACCGAGGGCATGTGAAATGTCCAACCTGCTCTGAGGAAACGGTTCGGGCAGACCTTCACCACCTAATATGGACACGCCCTGGCACTAAGGACATTTGAAGGAAATGTTTGATGGCAGCAGGCCTAAAATTGTGGCAAGACACGCATTACCATCGGTGGCTCCATTGTCCGGCCGACCGTTCCTTGTTGGACTATATCCGGGAGGCCAACCTAGCTTCCTGGACCGATGATGTGGCTTCAGACAAATGTAATTATTATTAAGCCACTTCATCGGAAGCCAGACACCCTCTTGCATAAGAGGGGCATCAACAATAACATTTCAACAAGGTAAACGATGGGCCGGGTAGTCAGAAGACGTGTAGATTTTGAAATTCATTGGCAAGGAAGCTAAGTCATTAACTATTATTGTTACGTAAAAGTGGCGCCAGCACCGCTTCCTGTGATACGCATGAAGAGAATTTTCAAAACGAACACACTGGGCTAGATTCGAGAGATAGTCCAAACAAAATCTGCCGTAAGGACATCGAAACACGGCATTGGCTAATTTCTGAAGGAGCAGCTTATAGCAAAATCGTGCCGAGCACCTTCTGAAATTCCAATAAATTGCAATCACGACGTTGTCTTGTCGATCTGACTGCAGGTACAGTAGTTGAAATCCTGTAATTGGTTGGTCAAGCTAAGCCCACTTCGGAATTCATACCGGGCTGCACTAATTAGGTTATGCGTTCGGCAGAATTAGCTCATACGTTTTTGTAAGATCTTCCTATAACGCAAATTATTGACGACTGAATTGACATTGATAGTTGTTGTGGTCTTTCAAGATATTTTTATTGAAGAGGTTTTACTACGATGACTTTGATATCTTTCGAAACTGCCGGTTTCCGGGGTCCGATTTATATTATAAAGTAATACATTTCTGAGATGACTGAAGTTCAATAGTAAATTTCGCAGCCTGACTGTCACAAGCAGGTCGTTTAATTAGTCGCATTGTACGCATTGCTTGCCCGAGATTGGTTTGTGCGGTATCGGGCATGCAGGCGGAAAAGACGCAATACGAGCGGCTCTGCAAAGAATCTGGTAGAGCATTTTAAAAGGCCAATCGTGCAGGTATAATGCTCCTTAAATGTTTTCGACGAGTCATAACAACCTATACACGGAAAAGAAGCTCTAAGACTTGTATCCACGTTTCTTTTTGGAAGCCTGGCAGCTATAATTTTTACAAGATCCCAAGTTTTCCTTATGTTCTTGGGCAGCTTCACAATTGACCTAACTGATAACGTCAGCCTGCAAACCTGATCTTTGCAGTCATTTTATTCTTATTATATATATCTATTCTTTCTCTAGAAGGCCATCGCTAGGGTCTGCACAAGCCTTTTGTTTTAAAGCCTTTGTTTTTAGGAGACGCAACTGCCTTGCTTCACTATATATCCAAGAAGAGGCAGCGCTCCGACGTTTCTGCTATACTGTCCTTTTTGAACACACATTTATCAACTGAAATGTTTCTGAAAGTGTATATCTGCTAAAATCGCGCGGCATTCGCAAAGTTTGCCTTAGCCCTCGTTCCAGACAGGTCAGGGATCAGGGCGATGCGAATGTTAAACAGTGAACAGCCTCCCTCTTTGTCGCTAAAGCCTTTCAATGAATATTCAATAGCTTGCGAAATTATTGTTAATCGGAAATAAGCTTTTATTCCATCGCACGCTTTACTCAAATAAATATTTTGGCGTTTACTATTTCTTTCTGTCTTTTGTCGTTTCAGATTACCCACTCCTTCCGCTGCGAAGATTACTTAGCCTGTGGAAGCAGACTTTACAGACGATGACACACAAGCATTCGACGCTGGATGTGGCCAAGCTCCACGGCTCGTCAGGTTTCTTTACTGGGTCTAAACTGCAATTCCCAGAAATATGCACGGCCAATCAGAGAGAAGCCTGCCACATTGTCGCCGAACTGCCAATATGGAACGAGTACCTCTGTCAGGCTTGCATTGAGCTCCGAGAAGACGCGCCTGGCCAGCTGTATCTCGTTTTTCGGGATTAATATCAGTTTGAATGTAACGGCGAAAACCAGATGGAGAGGGCGTTCGTTCTAGTTGGGTGTCTGCTGAAAATGCACCACTGCCTAGTCGGCTTTCATTTACGCTACTCCTTTTTTGATATACGCCGTTTTCAGGAGCTGCTTTGCTTTGGCAGTAATGTCTACCATTCACTGAAGAGCTTGATAATAACGGGTGTCGTGGCTCCTCTACTCCTACAAAACATTTCTATGGTAATACCACAGCTAAGGAATCTGGAAGAGCTCAGGATGGAGCATTCAAAAGTTTCAGATGGTTTCATTGAAGCAGTCTGCACACTTATCAGTACTTCTGCATTCCTTAAGCAACTTTGCTTGCCAAACTACGACATGAACAAGGAAGAAGCGGAGGCCGTCTACAATGCTTTGAAACTGAACATCAACTTGGAAGAACTTCACGTCAATACCAGCTTTTTGTTGTCAGAAACAACCTATTGCTGCGTGGACTTTGCCCGCTACCTGGCCCACAGTAACACTCTGAAGACTATTGTAATCGATTCTACTCAACACCGGTTATTGTGAATCCTTGCGCCTGTCATTCATGCGTTCACTCGGAGCAAGACTCTAAGGTATATCACCTTGGACTCATTTTATGTGGACCTGCAAGGAGCACGGGCATTTGAACTTTTTTTGTCAAATAATACAACTGCCAAGTCTTTTAGACTAAAAAGTTGTAGGTGGCATGGAAATCATGGCATGTGGTTCGAGCAGGAGGACACTAAGTAAGACACAGACGATATGGGTTCGGTGTCACAGCGCATCCGGCCCTGGATATCTATACTTCGAAAAAACCGGTCGCTTCAAGAGCTCACGCTTAATTTGTCTGCTTTCTCACCGGCCGAGTGTAAGACGTTGTTTTGTGAGCTTATCAAGAACCCAACAATTCGGAAGATCAAGATCGAGGACATTGCCTTCTACTTTTCCACGCGAGGTCGTCGAATTAATTGGCCCAGCGCAATACAGGAAACAAGGAGCGATACAGCTGATAAACCAGATATAATAGTTTCAAAATGTAAGCAGCTCCATGATCTCAAACTTGCGATTTACCAAGCGGAGGACTGCGCGTCGTTTAAAGAGACAATTCTAGCACTGACAATTAGCAATTATATAACGAAGCTGTCGCTGGACTTGAGATTGATTTTTCAAGATGGAATCATTTCTTCAGTGTGTACTTACCTTACTGAGACGTGGGTTTTACGAAAGCTTCATCTATGGTTGCCTTGGATTAGGTTACCACATTTTCAAAGCGCATCAACCGATCGTCGGAACATTATGAGAGCACTGGAACGAAATTCGTCGGTAAGGAAGCTGACGCTGCAAAATAGCGGCCTAGACGGCGACGAACTCGCCTTTCTTGCTGATATCATCCGATCGAGTCACGTTATTCATACATTTGTGCTGGGTTCCTTTCCGGATCGTGTAGAGACGTTTTTCCAACACCTATCGATGAACTTCTCGGGAAACTATACGCTTGTATCGCTTCAGTTCTTCACCACCAGATTACGTGTGACACGTAGCTACTTTATCGTCAAAGATATCGTACGGCGGAACCACGACTTGGTGACACGCGCAGCTCAATTTGTACTGGGAAACAGAAGCAGGTGCTGCTGCGAAGCCCTAGAAAGCGTACACTGGAACTCGGCGCTTGTGGAGACGTTATGCAACATTTGCTCGTGGGAAGAAACAAAAGCCGCGGAGAGTGTGTGCGCGAGCATGAAGGAGATCCGTGGAGTCGTTGGCTACATGCGCTTCGCAGGAGTGGTGGAGAATGGACTCGATTTTGTGGAGAAACCCTACGGTGGACTATGGCTGGACGACATCGACGAATACAGCTGGCTGAGTGTCAGGCAGTATCTTCGTGTAGCCGACGTCTCGCAGACACAAAATTGAAAATTCAGCCTCAACCGTATTAGCAACCGTGTGATTTGCTACGAATTTAACTGCGAGAAGCAAGGTGATCGGCTATTTCTGTAAGCTGCGTCACTCTGACGGACTGAACTCTTAGTGCAGGCTGTTAGATTTGCACACCTAAAAAATAAATGGGATGGTTTTCTTTGTTATTGGCTTTTAAATTGTACACATTTCAGTGAATGTAGGCTAGACGTGTATGTTACTTTTTCCTAGCAGAGCCCCACCAACAATTACATTCCCAAGATTTGTTGGAAAGAACAAAATTCCGTGTTTATTCTCAGCCTGGGTTTAGCCAGTAATATATTTCATTCAAAATTATGTAAGCTTTCACGCGAATTCCTGCCAGGCACTTCTTAAGTAACACCAGTTCTCTGCCGACGTTGCCATTTATCACAAGATAAATACTACAGCTTTGGCAAAAATGTACTCGGAAACAACAAAATGACTGCCCACGCTGTGCATGTGTGCCCGCATGCATAACCAGTTTTTTATTGTGTGGAATCGTGTTTTTTTGTTAGGTCTTCTCACTGCTTGCATGATGTACGCCTATTTAGGCGCTTCTTCACCATCTCAAATTGATTCGAATCAAAATAGAGTAGCCAAAAGACGCCTTTTTTTAAGCAGAATGCGTTGCTCCTAATTACATAACCTTATCCCCAAACATAAATACAGTCAAATCTTGATATAACGAACCACGCGGGACCACCAAAAATCATTCTTCAGTTTTAAATATCGTTTCCATGATAACCTAGCGGTTATAAGCCAGTGCTCAAAAGTAAGAATGAAACGGGCGTACGAATGCAGTTGGCGCTTGTGCGGACAAGGAAACTCTGAAATAAAAATGTTCGCCTACTTCAATGCCACTTTATCTGAAAAAAGTTATTTTCTTCGCGCGCATGCAGCACGCACGACCCGTTAGAAATGCCTCTACCTATTCCAACTTTTACAACACCTCATCCGGTAGGTCATTGCACCGAGCAATCAAAGGGCGGAAATTGTTTACCTGCACTGAAACAACAGTGTTAGACATGATTTCGTCTTCTGTGTTCGGTGAACCACAGTCGTCTTTCTACGCGTCGCATCGTCACTAAAGGTGATGACTGCTCCAGCTTATTTTTTGCTTTGTCTCTCGCTGCCTTCATCTTTAGATCTCGCACGACCATGGAAGTAAAATTACCCAAAACGAGAAGAATGGAAGAACGACCGACCGGCTATCATCACCCAACACAACGAGATGTGAAACAGGCAAACGCGGCTAGGCCACCTAGACTACTGGACATTAAACCACAGGTCTGTGGTGGCGCTAGCTGTTGGCACTCGACATGGTTATAATGACAGCAACTGCACTTAGGAACTATACACAGATATGGCAGGTACTGTTACACACGAGAGTTGCGGTGGTGTTACCTTTAGCCAAATTCGTAATGTTGATGTTCCTCGAATAAAATGAAGAAAATTAATTACGTGCGTCATTCTGAAATATGCCCTATATAGAAATTAGTAGTACTGAAATATTTCTGCCTTGAAAATGTGAACAATCTGGCGGGGATGCTTTAAATATTTGTACACTTGAGATATTCGTACACTTGAGCTAGTGTTCTATTTATTTATTCATTTATTCATTTATTTATTTATTTATTTATTTATTTACGAGTACCTTACAGGCCCATTGGGCAGGGCATTGACTAAGGTTTGCACAAAAAGAAAAGTACACCTTTGACTCGAAGATACAGGAGTAAGGATTAATAAGTACTAACCACAAGGAAACAGAATGACGTTTACATATTACACAGGATGACTAATAAAAATTGGCTTAAACTTTCAACAAAATAGCGCGGATATCAAGAAGAGAGGTATCGTAATTTTTGAGCAAAACCGTGTTGGCAATACAAAAATAGAATTCAAAGCTACAAAAACCATAGTGCCAAACATTGTTTTCAGAGGTTCACAGCGTACTGCACATGCCACACATATACCAAAAAGAACAGGATATTCAAATAATAAAGTATCAAGATAGATGTGAGAGTAGCTTTCCACGGAACGAATCTAGATTAGTGTCAGATCTAGGTTAGTGTCAGATGCTATGTTATCAGGCCGCTGATTCCCCAACCTGACTGGGCAATGTGGATGCGTAAAAAGAATCAGTTTTCCCATAAATTCGCAAGAAGCTAAGGTGGCTCTACAATCTAGTTGATTAGAAGGAAGATCGTTGAATGGGTAGCCTAGTAGTTTCAGTTATTTGACTGTATTCTACTTCGCGTCTTTCTCTTGCTCCTTTCCCGCACGAGTGGATGGAAAGGGGATTACCGAGGGCATGTGAAATGTTCAACCTGCTCTGAGGAAACGGTTCGGGCAGACCTTCACCACCTTATGTGGACATGCCCTGGCACTAAGGACATTCGAAGGAAATGTTTGATGGCAGCAGGCCTACATTTGTGGCAAGACACGCATTACCATCGGTGGTACCATTGTCCGGCCGACCATTCCTTCTTGGACTATATCCGGGAGGCCAACCTAGTTTCCTGGATATAGATCGGATCCGCTTAGTGTCTACTAAGCCTTGAGGCTATTAAATAAACGAACAAACAGCAATAAAAAGACATTTGTAGAGCCGCCTTATGCGTATGGACTTCGAAGCAGCAGCACCGGCTGCCTGGAAAAACGGCAGTTTTCGGTAAGAGGGCACTAAAGTAGGCAGTGCATTCGTCTCGCAAACCATATGCACGTTAAAGCGCCCTCATCCCGATTTGCAAAAGTTGGTCGCCTAAACGTTTTTTCCGAAACTCTTTTGTCTCTAGGATGCTTTGCTTTTTCGCCAACTTGGTGTTATTACGGCGAATACCCTTACAGTTATAACTGTTGCTCATAAACAACAAAGGTAATGTAAGACCAGAGTCCTTCAATGCTTTTTGGGCCACGAAACTTCTGCGTAACTGAATGGGGCTCGTTCATATGTGGACCAAAGCTCGCGCGTTGCGGCGCTGCGAGTCCGGGGCAGGCGGCTTGTAAGTGTACGACCGCATTGGCAGTGCATTGTGTCACGACCTTGATTTGGTGTTTGTTACGCAATGCACTTTGTTCATTCCTTGGGAAAGTAAACCATATAAACAACGATGTTTGAGATACGCTGCAATCCTGGTTGCCACTCTTGCTATCGAAGTACAGGGGATCGTCTCCGCTGTGCTGATCCTCTATCGACCACGAACAGCGCAACGACTGGAAGCGTGCGATTTCACGACATTAGTTTCCAGTTGAAGTATGTATGCCTCTGCTAGAAACATTTCGACTTCATGGATGTTATTTGAGCCTATGGGTTCAAATTTAAGCGGCCAATCTGTGCCTCTCTAGCGGGAGAACCCAAGCTCCCCCTTGGTGTTGTCCTCCGAATACCTGCCGGCGTATTTGACGAAACCAAAGACCCTGTCGAGGTCAGAAAGAGTAGACCCACCTTCACAAGAACGTCGGTACTTGGCGCCTGACAACGATGAAACGGGAGCTACTGTATGTATGATGTCTTCTATAATATTTGTATGGTGTCCGCCATTTCCCTACATCCATCCCGCTATTACCAGGAAGTCATGAAAATGAACAGTTGTACAGCAGAGCCGCTGTGAGCCTCTGCAGACGCTTGCACGCCCTTGGCGATTGCCTGCTACGGACAGCCAGCGGCCTAAGTTTCCTGTCATGTGTGTTGCGGGCCCAAGCTCTTCGGAGGCCCCATTTTTAATGGGTATCGGAACATGAGGTAAACAGAGGCGATCTCCCTTATCCCAGCCCGTGAGTGTGGCACCTTGATGAATAAGTATAGGGAACGGGCAGCTGGACGGGTGGCGCTACCACTCGGCGCTCCCCTCGTTAGTGGAATGAGCTGGTGCTTTGGAATACGCAGGCTTCCGTTATTTATGCCGCGTTTGCTTCGGTGCTTTGAATGCTTTGGTTGGTTTGTGAGCGGATATGTGCGGTGAAACAAAGTCTAGGCAGATGTGTTCGGCTCTCAGATGCAACAGCGGCTACGTAAATTTGTCCGACGCCTCTAAATTTGGGTATGGGCTATACTGACATGGGCGGTTTTTGCAGCGATCTACGCATGGCTGTCGCTTGACGATCCAGCGATCTGAGTACGAATAAAGTAACATTATTAGTATTCATTTATCCTTAAATGCACTAACGGCTACGTAAACTTATTGGACGCTTCTAAAGTAGGAAATGAAATGCACTGACATCAGCCATTTCTGCAGCGCTCAGCGCCTGGCTCCGGGCGATCTCAGTAGGTATAAACTATTAATATTAGTATTCATTTAAACCACTTGAAATTATCTTCACTGGTTTCAATGACTACGGTGTGCTTTGAAGAGAAAGGAACTTACGTACGACATCGATTACCGTGTGAGAGTGGAAACGTCGCAGCAGTTTACACTTTCTTTCTGTAATCGTGAGCTTTGTGCACTCGGTGTTCGATAGTGACAGTAAGGGCGTAGCCAAAAGGGGGGTGGGTTCAAACCCCTCCCAAAATGTTTTCCAGGCAGCGCGTACACGAAACCTACTGTTCCCTTCGGCAAAAGTCAGCCCTCGTCAGCTCAAACCCCCTCCGAAAAAAATGCCGGTAACGGCCCTGGGTGCCTGAGAGCCCAAGCGGAACACGCATTTTCGCTGAGGAAGTGCGAAGAACATTGTATTGCAATAAATTGGATTGGATTTGAATTGGATTTGATTGGATTTAGTTGGATTGTATTGGATTACAGGTGTGTAGAGGATTGCGTCTGCACATTCACTGGTCTGCGCTTTCCAGTGGAGTAACGTCACAGCCGCGGCAGACGCACTGGGGCTGGCGCGTGCCCATCTGTGCGCCTCGGTTGCGCAGTAGCCAAGTCTGACGATGCGCCGGAGCCACTTGATAGCCGTTTCGCGTGGCTCCTGGAGAGCCGTGCTAGGTTGACTAGCCACCATAGCCGTGCTGCGCATGCGCGAGGAGCAGTGACTGGACTGGACTACACTGGACCGGACTGGATTGCATTGGATTGGATTGAATTGGAAATCGTTTTAGCAGCAGTAAGCATAATGATCAGCTAATCCTAGACAACCAGGATACCTAAGAATAACCAGCTGAACCTTAGCTCACGCTATGTATATCCTGGCGTAGCCGAGCTAAGCCACTGCTAATTTTTTTCTTCCTTCACTAAGGTGCTTCAGGTATAGTTTTGGCATCATCCTCGTAATTTCCACTTTTTTCTTCTGGGTCTGCATCTATGACTTAACGACACACATAAACATCCGACCCACTAACGGCTACCAGAGAGAGAGAGAGGAAAACTTTATTGAGCAGTTATATGCGTGGGGATGGCTTCTTAGTCCAGAAGTCCAAGCGTCGTCTTCGCACGTTCCGCCCTCTCCGTCAGCATGACCTGGTCGGCGAGGTGTGCGCTGGACAGCGCTGTCTCCCACTGCTCGAGGTTGGGGCTAGGGAAAGGGGGTGGCAAGTCCGGGTTTTGGCTACATTCCCAGACTACGTGGTATAGGGAGCCTGATTTTCCACAGAACTTGCATTCAGGTGGATGCTGATTGGGGAATTGCATATGGAGCCGGACTGGGTGAGGGTACGTGTTTGTTTGAAGTAAGCGAAGTGTCGAGCCTTGTTTTTTACTTAATTGTGGGTGAGGTGGTGGATAGACTCTACGTTCTAGCCGGTAATGCTGGGTAATGTTACGGTAAGTCACAACAGGGGTGGGGTCAGGTGCTCCTTCCAGGGCCTGGTGGGCGAGTGCGCAGGCCGTCGCGTGGGCGAATTCGTTGCCCGCGAGGGAGGAGTGTGCCGGCGCCCAGACTATCGTGACGTGCCGTTTCGGGGGGTTTGTGCTCAGGATGCGGTATGCTGCGGGGGTCACCGATCCAAAAGTAAATCTTCTGCAGGCCTGCTGCGAGTCAGAAATTATCGTCGTTGCCTTGGTCTGGGTTATGGCAAGCGCTATGGCCACTTCTTCTGCTTCTTGAGGGTTACTTTTGGGGATGGTTGCGCTGGTGAGGCATTTGTCTCTCGATGTTACTGCTGCCACCATTGCTCCCTTATGGTTACTGCTTGCTGCGTCGGTGTAAACCGTCCCTTCGTCTTTACCGTAAATTTTCTCTAGAGCTTCGGCCCTGGCCTGTCTTCTGCCTGCATGATGTTCCGGGTGCATATTGCGGGGAATTGGTTTAATGTGTATGTGCTGCCTCATATCTGGCGCAAGAGGTCGGGGTTGTAGCTGTCCTTGAGGCGTCCATTGAAGTTTTGTCAAGAGCTTTCTGCCTGCAAGTGTGAGTTCGAGTCTTAATTTTTGGCTGGAGAGGTGTCCTTCGATTAATTCTGATGCAGTGTTGTGGATGCCTAATTTGAGTAGTCGAGCAGTCGAAGCGCTCGTGGGGATACCCAGTGCTTGTTTGTAGGCTTTCCGTATAATGACGTTGAGCTGCTCCTACTCAGTTTTGGTCAGAGTTACGTACGGGGCCACGTAGATAATGCGCGATAGAATGAAGGCCTGGACCAATCTGGTGGTGTCTTCCTCTTTCATCCCTCTTTGTCTGTTCTGCACCCTGCGTAACATCTGGGTGACCTGTTCGGCGGTAGTCTTTAGTTTCTGAATCAGTTCGTTGTTCCTTGTGTCCGCCTGGATATGAAGTCCAAGTATTCGTATCGCCTTTGTAGGCCTGATGGGATGGCCTTCCAGTGTGACTTGGATGTCGTCTTTGTCTTTCTTTGTGCGTCGTCTGCGTACGACCAGAAGTTCAGATTTTTGCGGAGCGCATATTAGTCCGCACTCTTTGGCATACTGATTGACGGTATCAGTTGCCTGTTGGAGTGTGTCTTGGAGGCCGCCGATCGAATCTGTGCCAGTCCAGATAGTAATATCGTCGGCGTAAAGGCCATGCTTTATGTTCTGGATCTTCTCTAGTCGTTTCGGCAGCTCTATCAGTGCTATATTGAAAAGCATGGGGGATAGAACAGACCCCTGAGGAGTCCCCCTGTCCCCAAGAGTAATTGGATCAGAGGAGACATCCCCTATCTTTATGACAGCTTGGCGGTTGGAGAGGAAATCGGCAATGTAGTTGTAGGTCCTCTCTCCGCAGCCTGTTCTTGCCAGGTTATTGAGGATTGCGTTGTGCGCCACGTTATCAAACGCTGCCTTTAGGTCAAGGGTGAGTATGGCCCGGGGGCAGTGTCTCGTGGCCGGAACGAGTATGTCCTCCTTGATTTGAATCAGGATGTCTTGGGTGCTCAGGTGCTTTCTGAATCCAAACATCGAGTTGGGAATTTGCTGGGTTTCATCGAGGTATTGCTGAAGTCGTAGAAAAATTATCCTCTCCATGATTTTCCCCACGCAGGATGTTAACGAAATCGGCCGAAGATTATCTATATGTGGTGATTTGCCTGGTTTCGGGATCAGTCGCACCTCGGCTGTCTTCCAGGAGACGGGAAGCTTGCCTGTGCGCCAGAAGACGTTGAAATGCTCTGTGAGGTCTTCTACAGCCCTGTCATCTAAGTTAGCCAATGCTTTGTTGGTGATTTGGTCTTGCCCAGGTGCGCTGGAGCGCTTGCAGGCTGCAATGGCGGCTCGGACCTCATAGACTTCAATGTCTCTGTCTAGCACGAGATTGGGTGGACCTTCATAAGGGGGAGGAGCACCTCCTTTTCCCGGACGTAGGTATTTGTTCTTCAAGTCTTGAATGAGGTCATCCGTGGTTCCCTGGTACAAGTGCATAGTGCGTGCTAGGCTTCTAGTGGTCTCTCCCTTGTTCTTGGCCGCTACCAGATACGTGGTAATATATATCAGTTTTTAGATCACTGTATCGTAAAGATTTCTCAAAAAGATGCCGTTGTGCGACAGGTCTGTGCCATATCTACTTTCGCACGAATTCCAAGCGCTTGCCTGTTTAGTTTCCATCGGCACCTTGGTGCGGTTATACCGTCACCAAGGAAAGTTTTGTTTCTTTATTGTAAATTTCAGTTAACTTTGTCAGAAATATAGGGAGGACTTGTGTAGCGTGTACTTCGGCTGCGCTGGTCTTTCTTGTTCACAGGGTGGAAATGAGCACGAATAGTTATTTGCCATTTTAGTTTTTAAACGTCGGCTTGACAAAAAATGGCTGTCTGTCCGAGTTCCCGTTTGCTCCACATTTATTTCAGCTCCAAAAACCGGCTGAATGTGTTTGGTTTTTGGCATAGAGATTGCATCGGCACTGTTCCCACAACGCACCCAACATTTTTTATTGCTCCTGTGATTCGGGCTCTATTACAGTGACACTGTTAGACCTAGTGCTTCAAGTCAGTTTCTTAAAGTGACAAAAATTTTCATCCCTTTCGTGATCAGATACCTATTTTTGCCTCGTCGGTGATTTCATTTTTTTTATTTGCGATAGTATGCCCGTTGGCATAAATACTATGCTACAAGTATAGGTTAACTCCCGTTTCGCAAACAAACGCAAGGAGGGAGCGGTGGTGGGGTCCCCATATCCACCGATGGAGGTCAGGTGGTCTGCCAGGGTGGAGGCCTGTGCCTCGAAGATGTCGGGTTCTGGCCGCTTGCAATGAAGGGCACGTCCACAGAAAATGTTCTGTGTCAGCATCTTCGACAGGAGCCGTGCAAAAGGGGCAATTGTGGTCGAACGGGGCATGGTAGCGTCGTGGCCACTCCCGGGTAACAGCGGGAGAGAGGGCTACACCAACACGAAGTCTTCGCAGCAAGTACAACTCCCTTTATCCAAAGAGGACATCAACGGAATAGCCACAACTCTTGGATGGCGCATGCAATTGCAGCACTGGTGGAACCCGGACCCGTAGTACGCCCCCCTTTACGCTATCGACCCCCACTGTACGTTTCGTATACCTCACGGTTTATCGAGGTAAACAGAGTGTGCTATACATCGCCTGCGCCTCAAAGTAGCCTATACAAAAACCTTTCTTAACAAAATCGGTTTGATGGCATCACCTCTGTGTACGCTTTGCGGTGTACGAGAAGACACGGAACACATGTTCTGCGTTTGTCCACGTTTTAACTCGGCGCGAACGACAGCGCGAAGTTTATTACGGGCGAGAACTGTCAGCATGAAGGACTTTTTCGGCCCCTGGAACAGCGAAGACAGGGCGGTGCGGGGTTTCAAAGCTCTTGCGCATTTCCTCAGAGACTCTGGACTCGACTCCAGCCTGTGACTGTCTGTGACTTTTTTTTTTGTTATGTGTGTTCGTGTGTCTGTCTGGCGGAGTTTCTTTCATTTTTTTTCTTTTTCTTATTTGTATTAGTCATGTAAGCATATAACCCTCATCACATGTTCACCAACCATCTGAAGTAGCAAGCCCAGAATTATGCAGGGCTGACCTCTTCGGTCTCATTAAAGAATTTTCTCTCTCTCTCTCCTCCCGGCGAGCGAGTCGGCTAGGGAGGTCCGTTCCACACGGTGGAATTAGAGCTCGTGTGGCGCGACGAAGATCTTCTTTCCTTTGTAAAAACTGTCCTGGGGTATCTAATGTCAGTAAAGGCAATGGTCGTGGAACAAATGCAGTGTGGCAGGCACCATCCGCCGCAATGTGAGCGGGAAGCGTATTTCGACGGACCTATGAGAGTCGCAGAGGGCAGGGGTACGTATCTAGTATGTCATGAATGTCCCTCGAGATAGCCGAGTTGTTATTCACTCGACGAAAATCACGCATTGCCGCCAAGGACTCTGTATAAATTTGTAAAGTAGTACCTCCAGGGGCTTGATAAACAGCAATAGTTAGTGCTTGCAAGCCGTCCCGGATGCCCGTAAGCTCAGCCAGCATGGACGGCAGGGTGCGGTGTGTTTCGTAGAAGCACGTTTGACAGGCCTCTGGGTGGGAAGGACATTGTAGTGTTGTCGTCACCACGTAGTCCTTGGCCCCAGCGTCCACAAATGCCTGCACCACCTGGGGTTGAGACTCAGCCGCCAGTTCTTGTGCGACCGCGAAAAGCGTATCAGTATGTCCGTTGCATCGATTGTGAAGTCGTGTTAGTGGCCTGTTGTCGGTCACCTGCTTAGGGGCATTCTTTTATACAATTCTGGTTAAGCTCTTACCTAAGCTCCACTTTCTTGGCCAATCCCCTTCAGTAGCTTCACGCCTGTTTCATTTTCGCACCAGCGTCATAGCCATCATATCTTTCTGGGGGTTCCACAACCGCCCAGCCACACCCCAAGAAACGCCTTGGGCGTGGCCCGCTTGGGCGAAGGGGTTGTGGATTTTTTTGGCGAGATGTATTCCGTTGCGCTGCGGGCAACTGCCGAAAGACCCCAAGGGAACCGCATGGAGCCTCAGGGAAACGCTTCGCCGCTGCTGGGATGTTTCATACCTGGACGAAGAAGGAGCTGCCGGTGCTGATGCAAACCGGTGAGCTTCCCGCCAGTGCGCCTGACAGCGGAAACTTTATTCGGAATATGTTTATTTCAGAGGAAAGAATTAAGACACAGCGACAGTAGAATAAATACTTACCGAGAATGTACCACATGAATGCATGAATGCGTAGCGGCACGCAGCTCATCGGAAGGTCAGATTCGTTGGTTTTATCACGATGTATAGGCACTTCGTAGGCACGTGAATAAAAGCGCATCCGTATTTGTGATAATCTTGCAAGAACGTTAATTTGGCGTTTCTATTGAGTGCCCTGTTAAGCCGTTGGCACTTTCATACTTATTAACTGACAGTAAGGTGGGCCTGCAAACGCCAGGGAAATTAATTTTACGGCTCTGACGACGACCATGACGAGGAGGGTGTCCCGGGCTGTTGTGAGCGAGTGCACGTGCTGCGACAAACGGGAGCAAGACCACCAGCCTTGCACAGGGCGTGCCGGAGTAAGGAAATGCTTGTATGAGTGGTTGGAGGCACAAGTCGGCCTTAATTAATTATATTAACCTTTTTCACTCACCGAACCTTTTCCCGGTTATTCTAGCCACGCATTTCTAAGAACCCGAGCCAACAAGGTCTTGTGAAGGCGAACCCCCACGAGCAGAATTTTGCTGTTTAGCTTGCTTAAAACTAGCGCAGTAGAGTTCTTCTCAAAAACGTGCAGTCACTTCAACCACATTTGCAATTGTAGGTCAGCGGCAAAAAAGCGAGGTTTATACTGAGTATTTGTGGACTCGTTGACGCAAGCATTGTAAGGCGACGAAGTCCAGTGTATTTCATTATCTACTACGCCGTAAGTGTCGCTACAAGTGTTTCCAAGAAATTCATCAGTTTTTATGATCCGAAGGAAAGTGGGGAGAGCATGAAATGAAATTGCGTACTGTAAACTGGGGTATTCATGCAGATGCACGCAACCCAAGGGAAAGGACGGACACGTCCAATAACGGGCGTGTTTGCACGCGCGCAGAGACACACACACTAACGTACGCACACAAACACACACGAATACATAACATATCTCGCGATCGACCTGACAGGAGTCTCAGCTACACTTCTTATTGTGGTCTGGTGCGCAACTTGGATATGGGACAGAAGCGACACGAACGCCCTCACGCACGCACACCCACGCACGCGCGCCCGCATGCACACACGCACACACACACACACACACACACACACACACACACACACACACACACACACACACACACACGCACACGCACACGCGCGCACACACACACACACACACACACACACACACGCACACGCACACGCACACGCACACGCACACACACACGCACACGCACACGCACACACACTGTGTGTGTGTGTGTGTGGGAAATGAGGGAAAGTGGGTATAAGGGGGTGCACGTGTTTCCCTAAAGCGTGGCATTTCTTTGAAACACGATGTGATCGCCATTCAAGCAGTGGTTTTGAGCCAGTGTCCATGATATAGGTGACGGTTGCTGTTCGGCGTAGCGAGGCATCCATGCTGCCAAAAGACCAGGAAAATTGTTGAAGGCGCGGCCATAGTTAATCCCGTTGAGGGGGATGACATTGCTGTCGACGCTGGGATTGAATATCTGGTAGGGTGAAATTTGACTCAATTCCGGTACACCAAAATGCATCCTGTGGTCGGGCACGTGAAATATCGCCTCAGAATGAACAGGTTAAATCCACCCAAGAGTTGATTAGTCATCCGTGGACAGAATAGGGGCCATCATGTGGCATGCTTAGCTTGGGCAGTTAACACAGCTGATGGCAGTGGAAGAAGCAAACTGCGAGTGCGGAGGGCGGGTGCACAAGCTCTCGAATGAGCGCAGGGCTCTGAAGGGAAGTCCTGCTTCTCTTTTACCACGCGTCTGCCTTTTGACGTACGCTGTACGTTGAACGCGAGACATGCATAGTCGCGTGAGATAGAAAAAACGGGTAAGCCTTTTTCCGCTACAACGTGACTTTTTTGCACATGTAGTGGCACGTATTTTGATGTGCACAATTTTTAACCATGTTTTTGCAAGCGTTTATTCATTCCACCTTTTTCATCTCATTTCAGCTCATCCATTCCCTTCGCTGCAAATATATGTTTGCCAGAAGTACTCTCCACACAAAATGGAGCCCCAAGATATTGCGCTAAATTTCGCCGAGCTTCACGACTTACCAGCTTTTTTCACGGGGGCGAAGCTACAATGGCCGCAGTTGTGCACGGCCACTGAGAGCGAAGCGTGTCACATTGCCGCTGAACTGTCCGTTTGGAACGAGTTTCTCTGTCAGGCCTGCATTCAGCTCCGAGAAGACGCACCTGGGAAGCTCTGTCTTGTTTTTCGGGATTACTATGAATTTGAATCGAATGGCGAAAAACAGATAGAGAAGGCGTTCATTCTAGTTAGCTGCCTGCTGAAAACGCACCGCTGCCTTGTTGGCTTGCATATCTCGTACGGTTTTTCTGATATAAACCGCTTTCAGGAGCATTTTATTTTTGGAAGCAGTGTCTACCATTCCCTGAAGAGCCTACGAGTAACGTCTTTGAGCGCCCCTCTAGTGCTTGAAAATATCTCCGTGGCAGTACGACACCTCGCCAAACTTGAAGACTTGAACATTGATCTTCGGAAACTTCCTCATGGCTTCATTGAAGCACTCTGCTCCCTTACAAGAACATCTTCATCGCTGAAACACGTGTCTTTACCACGCTACGAGATGAAATTGTGGGAAGTGGAGCTTTTCTATGCTTCTTTGGCAGAGAACTGCAACTTGGAGGAACTCTGCGTAAATACCAGCTCCCTGCTGCCTGGATCACAGCATTGCTGCGTGGACTTTGCCCGCTACTTGGCCAGCACTGCTACACTCAAGTCTCTGGAACTTTACTCGACTAAGTACCGGTTATCACGGATTCTGGCAGCGGTCGTGCTCGCGTTGTCTGGCAATCACGCGCTTCGGGGTATTACATTTACCGGATTCTTTGTTGACATGGAGGGAGCGCGTGCCATCAAAAGGTACTTGGCAAAGAATACGATGGTAAAGACATTCAGCTTGAAAGAATGTCGGTGGTATGGCAAGCACGGGTCGTGGCATGCTACAGACAACTCGAAATACGATACAGGAAACATCGGTGTACTTTCAGGCCGCATTCGGCCGTGGATTTCTATTCTTCGAAAAAACCGAACTCTTCAATGTCTTACGCTCAATTTGTCGGGTTTTTCACCCGCAGAGTGCAACGCCCTCTTTGACGAGCTTGTCAACAATTCCACGATTCAAAAGGTCACCATCGAAGACATTGGGTTATACTGTTCCAGGCGGGGCCGTCGACTTAGTTCGCCCAGAACAAACAGAAGAAGCAAGACTATTTGTGAGAGGCCTGACCAACTAGTGGCGGAATGTAGGCAGCTGAGTGATCTTAAGCTAATGTACTACGAACCAGATGACTCCACGTGGTTTAAAATGACTGTCCCAGTGCTGAGAGACTGCCGCCATATCACAACGCTGTCACTAGACTTGAGATTTTCATTCCAGGACGGAGTGGTATCCCTTGTCGCGACATACATCTCGCAGACGTCAGTATTACGGGAGCTTCATCTTTGCCTACCTTGGTTTTTGGTGCTAGTTAATCCGAACGACTCAACCCATCGGGTAGAAATTCTGAGAGCGCTGGAAAAAAATTCGTCGGTGAGGAAATTGACGCTGTGGGAAAACGGCTTCAACATCGGTGAAATTTCGTTTCTTGCAAAAATTGTTAGATCGAGCAAAGTTCTGCACACGTTCACACTCGATTCATTCGCGGAGCAAGTTGAGACGTTTTTGCAGCACCTCTCGCCAGACTTCTATCTGAACCAGACCCTTGTCTCGCTGCAGTTTTACGCCACCAGAGTTCGTGTGACGCGCAGTTTCTTCGTGGTCAGAGATATCGTTCGACGAAACCACGACCTGGTTACATGTGCCGCTGACTTCGTGATGGGAAACAGAAGCCGGCGATGCTGCGAAGCCCTGGAAACCGTAGCTCACAACTCAGTCCTAGTAGAGAAGCTTCAGGAAATGTTCTCGGTCGACGAAAATACAGCCGTAGAGAGAGTGTGTAAGAGCCTGCATCATATTCGACTAATGGCGGTCTTTATGCGTTTCACGGGAGTTATTGAGAGTCGACTGGCGTTCTGCGAGGAGACCTCTGGGCGACTGTGGCTGCAAGACATCGACGAGTACAGCTGGTGCTGTGTCAGGCGGTACCTGCGAGTAGCCGACGTCCTGCGGTCATGGAGCTGAGAATTGGCAGTCCAACGGATGGCTGACATTATCGCACCGTGAATATACTTGAGGAGCCGGATTCCGTAATCAAGGGTCGAGCCCGCTTCCAACTCTTCACTGTAATAAAAAAATTTTATTCGTTTACATGATTTGAACATATAGACATGAAATAAATGAATGGGGTATTTTTTTCTCTTGGAGTCGACTTACTTTAAGGGAGTGTTAAGAAAAAAAAAACATGGGATGTCCTAGTGCAGTATCTGTGAAGAGTCATTTTACCAGAATGTTTCTTCATGCCACGAAAGCCGGTTTTGTGGGCAACGCTTCTTTGTAACATTTGCTCAATTCCCCACGAAGCTGTCTACGGCTAGGTCAAACCACCTGCGCGTAACAACGCAGAAAGCCCTTCGTAGCATGGATTGCGCACGTGCGAAATATATGTTGCGTAAGGGATTCTCAACTGCCAATGGAAATGAAATGCCTGAGTCTCTCGCAGAGCGCCATGGCAACGTTCTTGTGACACAGTTCTCCAGCCACAAAGCGAAATGGAACCATAGAGAAAGAAATACTAGTTAGAGAGAACACTCCCATAGAGCCCTGCGGCCGAATTGATTAGCGCACCAAGCGGGCGGGCGAAGAACTAACGGTTCACTTTCGGTTTCGGTTTCGCGGACACCGATTCAAGCGGGTAGTGTGAATGGCTGGAAAGCGCTGCTCACGGGGACGGCCATTGGTACAGTGTTCAGACGCTTCCATGCAGTGGTTAGCGTTTATTTGAAAATATCATTCCCAGGCTTGGTGCCCGCATGCTCTTAAAAAAAATATTTTTTGAAATGCGAAATTGCAATTTACAGTACAGTTTACAGATGGTTACGATATCTGTCGTGTGTTCGCATCGTCTCAAGTCACATAAAAGAGACACGTCATAAATGAAGAAATATTTATTGTATGGCAATAAGCGGAACAACAAGGTCAAATTGCCATCATTCTTTGCAATACACATATAGTATTAAAAAGTGGGTACTGCACCGCAACAGAGACAATATACACAGCAGTGAGCGGAAAACACGTTTCCAGAAATGAAAAAATGCACAAGTAAAGGTAACACAACCACACAAAGGATTTATCCTCTTGGTGAATGAAACCGCACGGAGGCCGGAAGAATCAGCTATCCATGTTTTACATGTATCTACGACACCCCCAGACTGCGTACGCTGTTGTAGTCATACAAAAATATCACCCATAACAAAATCTAGGCGCTCGAATACTTGCAAGCGTTTACGACCGTAATCCCTGCAGATAATTTTTTTTACTGGGGGAATTTCTCCAGTGAGGATGTGAAGGAAGGGAAACACTTGTGCCCTGCTTACCGAAAAGGCTTTGATGGCCTGGCTTATTTGATTAGCTCCAATGAGGTCCATTGCTTCTGGGTAAATCGAAATCAGCAGCAGTAAATGAAGAGAAATCACCTCTGTGTGGGCGTGCACACACAAAAACTTTAAGAGGAAAATAATAAACTTCCTTTTCGTTCCTTGCACGGGTGCGATCCCTCACAGTCTTCATATCGTAGATGGGTTTTAGTAGATCCACTGTTTCACAATATTAGTGCTAGCAACAACAATAATTTGAGAGTGGATTTTGGAGACTAAACGCTGTGTTGAGTGGTTTTAATGAGATGAGGCACGTCAGAGATAAAAAACAGTTTGTTTCTTGTGTCAACGATAGGGTTTTCAGTCGCCATACTTTAGTGATTTCCGAGACACGCGTTCGATTTGCGGGGGCTAACGGCAAGGCTCGAAAGATGGAATACATTTGCCGTACCCACCAGGAGTATCAATAAGACAGCAAGAAGCAGTGCAGGAAGTTAATAATACAACTGAATAACTCTGGGCGAACAGTTGGCACAGTCATTTTTGTGAGTCGTGTGAGGGCAGGAACAATTAGGTCCTGTGTCATGAAGTGCTTACAGCATGTCTGGTGTGACGAATGCAGCTGACTGGTTGGCTTTGTCTTGATGGCACCTCCTCCAGTTGAAGCCACCCATGCCGTAGACCTGCACAGACAATTACACAAACTACTTGCAATGACACATTATCTGCAAAAATTCTGTAACTTTCACTGCAACAGGTACTCAAGTATTGCCTCCAGCGCATGACACCTTTTTACAACACAATTTCTGTTATTCTATTCAGCAATTGTGCGGTCGCGCTATCAGAGACACACCCAAAAAAGCGACTTTGTAATTTCTCAACACTGCTTAGGGACATTCTAAATGCAATTCAGCTGTTGCTTGGTATAACAAATATAATAATGGTGCACACAGAGCCTGAATCGCTTTGTAGTTTTGGTAAAATCAGGACGAACAGCAAAAGTGAAATGAACCTAATACCAACCCCTTACACAGCTGTTGCCCCAGAGGCCCGCGAAAGAAACGCATGCCGAGACCGGGAACCTGACGAAGGTATATTTGGCCGCTGTTTTTGCAACAACGCAAGCAGCAGTGAGCACCGTACGGATGATCTCCAGCAGGCATGGACTGAAAAACATGGCAAGAACACACACAGCTCAGAGTGAATATGCGAAATATGCCGAATACGTGTTTTGTGAAACTAGCCAAAATATGACTATACGAAAAAGAGGAAACGCTTAAAAAAGCGGCAAGTGTGGAACAGTTATATGCAATGCCTACGATACCAGACATAATATACAATGTAGAACGAAGACTAAGTTTGCAGGTTTGATTGATTGTATCGTTTAACACGCCGACGCAACGCAGGCGATGAGGCGCGCCGTAGTGAAGGGCTCCGGATTAATTTTGACCACCTGGCGGTCGTTAACGTGCGCCGAAATGTCGTACACACGGGCGTTTTCGCTTTTCGCCTCCATCAGAAAAGCAGCCACCGCGGCCGGAAATCCAACCCATGACCACGTTTGCAGTTTTCAATGCACTCCATACTCACCCGGCCTCGAGCAAGGCTGTTATCTGCCGACTAAACACGCGCTTTTCCCGCACTTGACTCCACAAAGCAAAGCGACGCGCGCGCGTCTTTGGCGTCGGCGAGTGGCTTATCTTGGTACGAAGGCAGCTTGGTATTGAGGCACGTGTAAAACTTTACGAAGGGTGTACGGATGCTGTTCATGCCTAGATAAGAAAAGTAATGCAGATACGGCTACTTCGTCGTGTACGTTCGCACAGACGGCTGTGCAGTGCATCACGGCCATAATAAATAATAGCAGTAACAGGTGTCGAAGCTAGCAATCACAAGCTAGTGTAATACAACGCAGAGTGCGGCTCTTTTTTACCACTCGCGCCATCTGCCCGAAGGATCGGAAGTTAAGCGCTCACGTGACCACATTGGGACGAGAGTTGCCTGAGTGCCCATTCTAATATACAGTCGAGTCCACTTATAATAATATTGAGGTTCCATGAAAATATCATTGTTATAACTGATTATTGTTATAAGCGGGTTATGCCGAAAATAACAAAGAAAACGTGACAAACAAGAGCATTTAATGCGCAACGATCTCCGCGCGTGCGGGAACAGGAGGATCGAGGCGACAGTGACCACAGAACAGGAACAGTGACAACAGGCAAGGAAAACGATGCTGGTAAGCACCAGACTTGGAACACGTGCAAACGGCGGAGCTGGAGACGTGGGCAAATTAGCGAAGAATACGGGAGGTCGGCACAGTGCACACAGCGCTGTTGCTGCGGCGGCTTAGGTGCCCCGGTGCTTTTTCTACAGGCGGCGCACCCTCAGAATGGACTGCCCCACTGCCCGTAGAGGCACCCATCCGGTCCTCCTCCCGCACCTCCGCGTCGCCGCGGCAGGCGAAAGCAGCGGTGGCATGCGAGCCTCTTCGGCGCGCACTCGCCGCGTGCGAGGCCAAGTGCGCTATCGCCTGGCCGCCGCGCGTATGCTTTCATGCCCTTTTGCGGAATAGGCGGGGTTAGGGTGGCATTGTCGCAGCGTTTTTGCATTTTTGTTTCGTTCAGGGTTGGTTCCAGTGCCCACATTTAATTGTTATAACCGATATTGCATCATTACAGCATTGTTGTAAGCGGTTTATTTTGCCATAGAATACAATGAAAAGCTGACGGTGCCGCGGCTGTCCATTGTTATATCCGATATATTGTTAAAACCGGTATTGTTATAAGTGGACTCGACTGTATATATATTTTTTCTATGATGGAACACTTGCGCAGCGCACGGCGCGTTCGTGCGGGGAACAACATGGCGAGGAGGGGAAGGAAGGTGACCATCAATGGGCCACTGAGTGAACGACGGCGGGCCTTGCAGCCGAGTGTTAACGTTCCTTCAGGGCTGCCCCAAACGCAGAAAGGGCCAGTAAACATGAATTTCGCGCTGTGTAGCATTTGTTGATTGATTTATTGTGCGTGGTTTAACCCGCCGACGCAACGCAGGTGATGAGGCGCGCCGTAGTGGAGGGCTTTGGACTAATTTGAGCACCTGGGTATTTTCAACGTGCGCCGAAATCTCGTGCATACGGGCGTTTTTGCTTTTCGCCTCCATCGCAAAAGCGGCCTGCGCGGCCGCGAATCGAGCACGCGACCTCGTGCACAGCAGCGCAACGCCTTAGCCACTGAGCCACCGCGGAGGGTTACTGGGTCGTAGAAGGAGTGCACGAAGCAATACACGCTTCTTTGTAATTTGCGATTGAGAATACTTCCTGGTTAATTACCTGAACGAAACTTTTATGAACTAGAGCTTTATTCCTGCGGACAAACATGGGGCTGTCGCTTACCCTCCCGTAGAAGGTCATGAATGTAGAAGCCCATGCTCAGCAGCGCAATGCCTTAGCCACTGAGCCGCCGCGGCGGGTGTATAGCATTTGCTAGCACGAAGCTTGTTATATCTACACGGTCTATATTGGCGAACTAAAGCGCAAGGAAATACCACTGACCACTTTCTAACACTCCCCTTGTGTCGCAGGTCTTTCCTATACGGAACGTTTCTTGGGATTTTCCCAATAGTTTTCAGTGTTCGCGTTCTGAGGTGCACGCCCTGTTCGCTGTTGTACTCGTGCGGCCGCCTGTCCAGTTACTTTGTTGTGGTGGACAGACACGCTGTATGTTTCTTTTATGTTCTCAAGCCAATTGCGATGTTTTCTTGCCAAGTTTATTAAAGAGACTGCATTCTTCGAATTTGAGATTATGTTCTTAAGTTCTCATTTAGAAATTTGCGCTGATACTAATCGGGAACAAACTACAAATTCCAAGTAAAAACAGATGAAATTTTTCACAAAATAAATGAACCAAAGCCACAAAAAAGAAGGTACGCCTTAAAAAAGCAACTGGAAACGCAAACCTAAAGAGCGACCTCAATCCAGCAAAAACTCCTTAACTCGAACCGCATGGGGAAGCCCTCTGAGTTCCAAATTACGAAAGTTCGAAATAATAATAGTGAAGAACGAAAACACGATATTCCGGTTGGGAAGCAATAGGCCACGTCATGAGTTTGTGTGAAAACGTACGTGGTTGCAGTCCGCCTTTTGTATTTGAAGGCGAGTTTTTGTTCTAACGCGCGAATGTAGCAAAATTCCCATTTTTCGTCTCCTTGAAAGCTAAAGAAGGAACGAGTTACATTCCATACGGCCATGCCTACCGCACGGACAGCCGCACCTGTGCTTTATCGTGCTCCTCCTTTCTGCACTGGCAGCCAGAACGTTCTGCACTCTGATTTGAAAAACTATCCCCGCACTTGTCATGGTCCCACGTGCGCATACCACTGCACTCGCACCCACATCGACGTAGGGCGCAAAAAATATGCCTTCGAAAATGTCAAGCATGCAAATTTGTATTTGTTTTTAAAGTGGTGTACGTCGTCTCTACTTAAATCTGCACCGCACGGGGCATCTCAAATAATCTTCGTTACGGTATTGGCGACACCGCTGACCCCGAGCCCCCACACTCACGCTGTAACCTTTCTTGTCTAGGAGTTTTAAGGTGAAAGGCAGAAACCACAAACGGTGGTCGTCGGAGCCCAGGTAAAGCTCCGGCGGATGGGCATCCTGTCTGTTTACCAGGCGGGGAGCTCCGGGACCTCTTCAGCCATCAGGGTAAAGCTGACGAAAGATGTACTCCCGTTCCCCGCTTTCTACTATATCATTTGGCATTTTCTAAACCATCTCCAAACGTGATCGGTCCCTGAAAAGGGCCGTACAGAAGTGTCCTTTCCTCCTATTTTTCGATCTCTCTACCAAAGCCCGATAATTCATCCCGCTTTTTGGTAATGGAATCCCAGGATAAGTCAAAGCCCATCACTTCCCAGTCTGTCTTTTTCGTTTCCAAGTTTTGTGAAAGCCTAATAGGCAAATCGTACGAGGGTAAGAAGCTCACAACAGTAGAAGTCCTCATTGAAGTTGACAACAAACAACAATCTTCTAGCCTCCTCAAGCGAACGCGCATGGTCGATGTAGACTTCAAGATCACGCCCCATCGCAGTCTAAACAGCTGCCAGGGCGTGATCTCTGATCGGGATCTAATAAATGAGACTGAAGCAGGTCTGCTCGAAGGCCTTGGAGATCAGGGCGTGATAGCAGTGAGGCGAATCTCCATATGCCGAAATGATCAAATAATACAAAGAAAGCACATAATCTTGACGCTTGACCGCTCAACACTTCCTGAGTCGGTCAACGCAGGCTTCATGAGGTGTCCGATCCCACCCTACGTGCCAAACCTACGCCGCTGCTTCAAGTGTCAGCGGTTTGGGCATGGCACAACATCTAGGGTACGGCATAACACGGCACAACAACGGCACAATAACCAACAATTTGGCATCCGACAACTTCACCTATGCGAACTTCTAGGGACCGCACGCTGCCTATTCTAGGACTTGTGAAAACTTTAAGCAGGAAAAACAAATCATTGCCTTACATGTCAATGAGAACATCCCCTTCCTAGAGGCGCGAAAGAGGTTCGCCTCTTTCCCCCTGGGGAGGTACGCCGACGCGGCTCGCCGGGGGGTTGAGGGGCGTCTGGTTTCGGCGGGAACCCAGTACCGCGAGTCGGACCTGGTCCCGCCCCCACACACCATCAGGTCGCCTCCGGCGGCCCCACTCGCCACCACACCGCCTGCTCAGTCTGCAGTGGCTGTGGTGGCAACCACATCCGTTAGGGATGCTGCTCGATCCACTGTTTCCTCTCCACCAACCCGAAACACACGCGAGGACACGGAAGAGTTGGAGACGGAGGAAACCGCAGTAGCTCCGACCCCCACCGCACCGCCAGTGCCACCCGGGGTGCTCATGACGCCCTCGGCGGTTGCGGATGGTACGAAGGGCACCGGAAAGGGTGCCAAGACCGGGGGTCCAGTCCGCCGGGTACCCCCTTCCTAATCTGATGATGACATGAATGTGGGACCTTTCCTGTCGTCTTCGCAGCGGAAGGAGCGGGTCCCTCCATTGAAACCCCCAGAGAAGGTTTAAAAACCCCTCATGATAGTGCAAGCCCCGAATGACCTTACGTAAATAGTCACACTCTAGTAGCTCCGAACACTTCATAATAGGAAGAGAAAACATAATACTATGGAACTGCAGAGACCTTCCTAAAAATCTTGACGATGTATACGAAATAGTGCATGCTAATCAGCCAAGTGTAATGTGTGTTAAGGAAACAGGTTTGAATTTCAAACACACAAATTTCACACAAAGGACAGGGAAGGCTGCACGCACTCTTCTGGAGGTGTGGCCATAATCGCGCGCAAATCCTTAGCATGCCACCCTGTCACTTTGAACACTGTCCTTGAGGCTGAAGTATTTCGCACAATAATATTCAATAGGTCGTTAACGGTGTGCTCCATATACATTCCTCTTGATCTTGCACTTTCGAGCGCTGACTTCGAGGCGCAGGTCGACCAGCTGCCGGAACCATACATCCTAACAGGCGACCTTAATGCACACAATTCTCTTTGGGCTCCACTCTCACGGATGCCCGAGTTCACCTGGTAGAGAAATTCCTGACGTCTTCAGGAGCATGCCTATTCAACAAAAATATGCCCACATACTTTATTATCGGACACAACACACACTCATATCTTGACTTGGCTATTGGCTCCGCAGTTCTCTTTCCTCTTCTCGTGTGGGGTGTGGGCACTGACTACACTACATGGTAGCACTACATGGTAGTGACCACTTCCCCACCTAACTAACATATATAGATAAAGTCCCATGCAGTCCATCTTCCCAGAACAGGTGCATTGAGGCAAGAGCGAACTGGAATACATTTACAGAGACATCCAAACTACACTACACAACCATAAGACACCTACACATTGAAGAAACTACCCAACTCTTCACGGCGCACATCCTCGACGCCGCCGAAAAATCCATTCCCAAAGCCTCTGGTGCCCCGCGCAACCACAGGAGGCCGTGAGGGAGTAGGACTGTACGCTGGTGCGAGTGGCCCAGAACAAGGCGTTGGGCATCCTTCGTCAGAACCCCACATCGGCTAACCATATTAGATGCGACGCATCTCTTGCTCGCGGGTATGTCCCTCCAGCGTCGTTGTCGCGGCGTTGTCCGCACGCTCACTGCACATGCGCAACTCTCCTCCGTTCTTCTCTCCGACAGCTCTGCGCAACACTCTCACTCCGTCTCATTATCATAACAACAGCTGCGCGTGTGCGCTTCGCTGCTCTGGGTGCGCGCATGTATGCGCATGCGCGCGACTCTCCCTCTCCCCCCCCCAGGCTCCAGTCCTTTAAAAACCGGAAATATAAGCGGGGAAGCGCACTGCGCCGGATCAGTCCAGCGCTCGCTCTCGCACTTGACTTGACTTTGCTTGACGATACCTCTGTGCAAGATCCTCCGATGAAGACGTGATGGAAGCGACAGACCCTTCAGCGACTGGACTGACTCAATCCAATACCAGCGTCAGTCCAAACGCTCCCCCCTGATGGGTCGCATCACATCAGGGTTACCTCGCGGGAAGATGGGCGTAATGTTTTTTGTTAATACGAGCCAAGGCGTTCGTAAAACGTGTGCGCCGTGCGGCAAAACGAGGGAGTTGGCACACATTCCTGACATACATTATTCATACACGGACACACACAAAGTCTAGACACATATACGTAAGCTCAAAGGACAACAGACACACAGCCTACCCCTGGTTAGCACAACAGGGGACACACTTAAAGACCAGTCTAACAAACTATCACAACACTTGGAACACGTGTCCAGTTCAGTACACTACACAAACACTTTCATGAAACACAAAAAATCTACAGAAAAGAAGTTCCTGCGTGATAGCAACAAGTCACACACTTCCTATAATTCTCCTTTTTCAATTCATGCGTTGAAGGCAGCCCTTACCACATGTGGGCCTTCAGCTGCAGGTGTAGACAAAATCACATACACCATGATACAATACCTACACGCAGAAATCCCTGAAAAATTTCTACATTTATATAATAAAATATGTCTTTCGGGGCACGTTCCACGCTCTTGGAGGGAGGTCGTAGTAGTGGCTTTCTTGAAGGAAGGAAAGGACCCGTCGTCTTCCTCAAGTTACCGTTCTATAGCCCTGAAGAGCTGTCTGTGCAAGCTTCTCCAGAAGATTATAAATTGCGGGCTCGTGTACTTCCTTGAATACAACGGTCTTCTCAAGAGCTGCCAGGCAGGCTTCAGGGTGGGGCGATCGACGAATGATCAACTTGTCGCACTTGAATTGTACATCAAGGATGCCTTCGTGCATAAACAGTATTGTGTAACTGTATTTTTCGACCTCAAGAAGGCCTACGATACCGCTTGGAGTTACGAGATCCTTATTGACCTCAAATCTTTCGGTGTTTGGGGTAACATGTTAAACACCCTTGTTAGTTACTTGTCTAAGAGAACGTTTCGAGTGAGAATTGGTTCTGCACTGTCCCAGGGCATGTGCAATGAAATGGCGGGCCGCAAGGTGGCGTGTTGAGCGGCACGTTCTTTATAGTTAAGATGAACTCTCTTAGAAAGGCATTGCCCCTACAATCTGTTATTCCATGTATGAATATGACGTCGAGATATCCTTTGAATCATGCGATATATCAATCTATGAACATCATGTCCAGCTTGATGTCAAGAACCGTGCCGGCTGGGCAGATAAGAATGGCTTTAAACTGAATCCTACAAAAAGCTCCTGCGTTGTGTTCTCCAGGAAGCGTGGGGTCCATCCGGACCCAGCGATTACTCTTGATGGCGCGTCGCTTCCTGTGAAGAAGGAGAACAAGTTTCTAGGTGTTGTGTTTGACCACAAACTCACATTCCTTCAGTAGAACAGAAAATTGAGCTTGTTGGATCTGATTCATGTTTGAAGCGCGGAGAGCCGTCACAAAAGGGTGCCGGCGAGCTTGTAGGAGTGCGACCGCAGAATATGCGCACAAAGATGAGATGTGTCGCCTCATCTTTGAGGCTTACAAGATACGAAAAGCAGGAGACACGTGTGCCGCCGAGCCATAAATAACAATACAGGAAAATGAAGTCAAATTTTTGGATGCAGAAATCGCGGGTCATGGAGGATGGTAACGCATATTAACAAAAAAGTTGTCTTCACGCTCTTTGCGCATACGTTGTGAATGAACTAGCGAGTATAAATGTGTGTGTGTTTTTGTATTAAATAAACAGTTGATTGAAAGTGCTCGTGTTGTCCTCTTCTTGTGGTACGTCTGTCCGAGCTTCAAACATGAATCACATTCCTTCCCTGCATCAAGGAACTTACGCATAAATGTCGGAAAACAATGAATATCCTTAAGGTTCTCTCACACCAATCGTATGGGGCTGACAAAGACCTCCTGCTGCGCTTGTATACTGCTTTGGTTGGGTCTCGTTTGGACTATGGCAGTGTGGTGTATGGGTCGGCGACTAAAACAGCGGTGCGAGTGCTTGACTGAGTGCTACACTTGGGCCTTCAAATTGCGTCGGCTGCTTTTCGTACTAGTCCGCTCCAAAGTCTGTGTGTCGAGTGTAACAAGTGGAGCCTTGAGGATCAACGGACGTACATGGACTGTCTTCATGCTTTTAAAATTTGATCGCTGAATAACCATCTTTTTTATCCTGTTTTTAACAATACCTTAACATCTCTGCTGTTTGTAAATCGCCCATCCGTTCCACTGCCCTTTTCGCTTAGAGGGAGAGAGCGGGCCTCGTATCTCAGCGCTTCGTCTTTAGATGTGTACAGATCACCCTTTCAGATATTTTACCACCTTGGCAAGTTCGCCCTGTGTCCTGTGACCTTTACTTTATGACACTTCACAACAATTTAATACCACTTGCTGCAATACTGCGGCACTTTCTGTCTCTGCAGTTTAAACACCCAATGTGCAGAGTTCTACAATGACGCTTCTACAACCTTCACTATGGTGTCCTCCGCTGCTCATGGTCCGAATTTCAATGCATCCAGAACCATGAGCGCACACACAACTGTTTTTTCAGCAGAAGCATAAGAAATTTTACTCCTAGTACAATACATCCTGGAAAATCAAATTCCCAATTACTTCATCTATACACATTCCTTGAGTGTTCTTCGTGTACAAGCCCCCCAAAACCACATAGTTATTCTTGTCTTCAACACAATTATGTCTATCTATGCGCAAACGCAAGAGCTGCTGCTCTGCTGGGTCCCAGGACACGCTGGGATCGCTAGCAACGAGTTGGCAAACGAGAGAGCCGCTGCTGCTGCACCCAGGAACACTCTAGACATAGCAACGGTGCTATATACCCCCCTCAGGCCACACAAAAGACAAAACTTGTGCAGAGCATGGCAAACACACTGGAGTGAACAGAGAGATAACCATTTACACGTTATAAAACCACGGTTGGGACGGTACACCACTGACACACGCAACAGACACACGGAAGTCGCCTTGGCTAGGCTACGGATAGGGCAAACCCATGCAACGCACTCGTATCTGCTCACGGGATCTTAAAGACCCCAGTGCAGTAGGCGCGGAGAGGCCCTTTACGTAGTTCGCATACTCGTTCAATGCAAGGAACTCGACACAACACGACACGAAGACTTTAGAGAACTCTACAGACAACATATTCTGCTACATCCATCGTTGTTTCTGGGTGACGACGCCATGGTTTCTGTGAAACGCGTGTTTAAGTATTTATCAGGCGTTCATTTTTTAAACCTCATTTTCTATCACGCATAATCAAATCGGGCCCTATACACCAGCCATTACCGTTATTTTTTATTGATTCCTCTATATCCGGTTTACGCGTTTTTATACCTGCCTTTTTGTGGTAATAATTTCTCTTCATTAAAAAACCTCTTCTCTGGCGCTCTTTGCCCTCTTGGGCCTGGCGCCATTCAGACCCAACCATCATCATCATCATTATTGATTCTGGCTGTTCTGGAGGCGACGCAGCCTCGCGTGCAGGCATGGTGTGCATTTCTCGCACCGTGTGCCAGGCACCAAGACACCTGTGCAGAGTTGTGTGTTTTGAATGGTCCGTAGAAGAACATTACCAGGTTCGAAGTAACGACATTCTGCCGACCTTTGTCTGAAAAAAAGCTCCAGTTCGAATTATTGATACATTTGTATTACTCAATTTCGAAACAATCTGATTCGAAACTGTTTTTCTAGATAGCGCAACTTAATCAGTAAACATTATCGAATGGGCATCTCAATATATGCAGTGAAAAGGGTGCACTTTTTTCGAGTTAAAAATATTCATAGCCATCCGATATTGTCACGAAGCCAAGGACGACGCAGTTGTTTGGAAAAGAAACAAGTTTATTGGAGCGAACTTGTGCTCCCCTAACAACTCAAAAGAATACAGAGGCGGCGAAGCAGCGGTCAACAAAGTGACTTGCGTCAGCGAGCGTCGCAGAATCGAATGCTCCGGCGTCCGCACTGCAGGCTTTTTATCTTTCGGCGCGCGTGGTTCTCGAAACGTCGATTCACATCGAGAACATAGTAGATCCAAGAAGATTATTCTGGGCTGTTCACGTTAGATCGGAATGCTCTCCCTATCACGACAGATAACCCATGCGGCACAGAAAGAAAGAATGGAACACGCGCTTCCCTTAGCGCAGAGATAACAACAGACCGGCGCAGCCGGGCGGTAAAAGCAAAACACAAATAAACAAACCCAATGTATGGTTCGCGGCATTACCCCCCCTCTAAGAGTGCATCGACCCGATGCTAACATAAGCGACAGTCCGAACAAATGAAAATAAAAGTTCGTCATCGTCCGTAGAAAGGTTTTAAGCGAACCACGTGGACGACTTCAGGCCGCGTGCGTCGTCGTGATGTGCCGGAGTCACCATCGGGGATCACTTCGTAGGTAAGTTGGCCAACACGTCGTAGAATCTTGTAGGGTCCAAAATACCGTCGCAGGAGCTTCTCACTGAGTCCGCGTCGTCGGATGGGAGTCCAAACCCACACACGATCCCCTGGTTGGTACTCGGCGTCTCGGCGTCGGAGGTTGTAGCGGCCCGCATCCACCAGCTGCTGGTCCGTTATACGAACTCGAGCGAGCTGGCGGGCCTCCTCCGCACGTTGAAGATATCCGTGGACGTCGGCGTTGAGGTCGTCGTCTTCTACGTGCGGAAGCATGGCGTCGAGCATCGTAGTTGGCCTTCTACCGTAGACAAGCTCGAACGGCGTCAGCTGCGTCGTCTCCTGGATAGCGGTGTTGTACGCAAACGTGACATACGGGAGCACTTCGTCCCAAGTCTTATGTCCAACGTCAACGTACATTGACAGCATATCTGCGATTGTCTTGTTCAGACGTTCTGTTAGTCCGTTCGTTTGGGGGTGGTACGCCGTCGTTCTTCGGTGATCCGTGTTGCTGTAGCGTAATACTCCTTGCATCAGCTCCGCAGTAAATGCCGTTCCGCGGTCGGTGATTAGGACTTCCGGGGCTCCATGTCGCAGCACAACTTGGCTTATAAAGAACTTTGCCACTTCTTGTGCAGTCCCCCTCGGAAGAGCGGCGGTCTCTGCGTAGCGCGTCATGTAGTCTGTCGCTACGACAATCCACTTGTTCTGTGATCGTGACGTAGGGAACGGGCCTAAAAGGTCCATTCCAATCTGTTGAAATGGTCTCGATGGGACGGCGATCGGTTGCAGAAGTCCGGCGGGTCTTGTCGGCGGCGTTTTTCGTCGTTGGCAGTCACGGCAGCTCCGGACGTAGTGGGTGACGTCAGAGGTAAGGCCGGGCCAGTAGTACCTCGCCTTGATTTTTCCAATAGTGCGCGCTGTGCCGAGATGTCCGGAAGACGGGTCGTCGTGGCACGCTTCCAAAATTTCGTCACGAAGGTCCGCGGGGATGACGAGAAGGTAATTCGCTCTTGTTGCGGTGCTGAAATTCTTCTTCACGAGGACGGAGTTTCTCAGGCTGAATGCTGGTAAGCTGCGTTTGAAGGTCCTAGGAACGGCAACGTTGCATCCCTCGAGGTACTCGATTATGACGCGTAAGTCGGGGTCGGCACGCTGCTGGGCGGCTAGGTCGGTCTCCGTCACGATCCCGAAGAACGCGCTGTCTTCGTCAGCGTCTTGTGGTGGTGGGTCGACGGGGGCGCGGGACAGGCAGTCGGCGTCGGAGTGTTTCCTGCCGGATTTATAAACGACTGTAACGTCGAACTCGTGCAGGCGCAAGCTCCACCGCCCAAGACGGCCAGAGGGGTCCTTCAAATTGGCGAGCCAACACAGCGCATGGTGGTCTGTTACAACCTTGAATGGCCTTCCATACACGTATGGGCGAAATTTTGAAATCGCCCATATAATAGCCAGGCACTCTTTCTCAGAGGCAGAATAGTTTTTCTCCTCCTTCGACAGACCACGGCTGGCATAGGCGATTACCCTTTCGCAGCCGCTTTGCTTTTGGACAAGGACGGCACCCAAGCCTATATCACTGGCGTCCGTGTGCATTTCCGTTTCGGCATTTTCGTCGAAATGAGCGAGCACGGGCGGTCTTTGCAGGCGTTTTTGCAGCTCGCAGAATGCTTTTTCTTGGTCGTTTTCCCAGCTAAAAGGGGTGCTATCTTTCGTCAAGCGCGTGAGTGGCTCTGCAATGCGTGCGAAGTTTGCGACGAAGCGCCGGTAGTAAGCGCACAGCCCGAGAAATCTTCGCACGCCCTTCTTGTCTTTCGGCCTTGGGAAGTTCGCAATGGCTGAAGTTTTTGCCGGGTCAGGTAGGACTCCCGCGGCGTTGACGACGTGGCCCAAGAACTTGAGTTCCCCGTATGCGAAACGGCACTTTTCAGGCTTCAGTGTCAACCCCGACGTACGAATGGCCTCGAGTACAGACTCCAACCTTGCAAGGTGTTCGTCGAAAGTCCGGGCGAATACCACTACGTCGTCGAGGTATACGAGGCAGGTGTGCCACTTAAGGCCAGCTAGCACAGTGTCCATGACTCTTTGAAACGTCGCTGGTGCTGTGCACAGCCCAAACGGCATCACCTTGAACTCGTATAGGCCGTCTGGGGTTATAAATGCAGTCTTCTCTCGGTCTCTCTCGTCCACTTCAATTTGCCAGTAGCCGGTCTTCAGGTCCATCTATGAGAAGTACTTCGCGTGGCAGAGGTGGTCGAGGGCGTCGTCGATTCGGGGGAGGGGGTACACGTCCTTTTTCGTGATTTTGTTCAGTCGCCGGTAGTCAACACAAAACCTTAATGTGCCGTCTTTTTTCTTTACGAGTACGACGGGCGCAGCCCAGGGGCTTTTCGAGGGCTGTATAATGTCGTCGCTGAGCATGTCGTCGACTTGAGTCCGGATGGCTTCCCGTTCGTGTGAAGAGACGCGGTACGGTGACTGTCGGGTGGGTCGGGCTCCATCTTCGGTTATTATTCGGTGCTTCGCGAGAGGGGTCTGACGTAGTTTTGCGCTCGACGAAAAACATTCGCTATAGCGACGCAGCAAAGCCAATAACTTGTTCCGTTGTTCTTGCGGTAGCGCCGGATTCACGTCGAAAGGCTGCGGGAGCTTGAAGGTTTCAACGGGTGTGCGCTCAAAGTCGGCGACCGCGATCACGTCACTTGCTTCTTGCGCTTCTTCGAGGAATGCAATTGCCGCGCCCTTGTTTAAATGCTGGTACTCCTCGGTGAAATTCGTAACCAAAATGTGGGATTGGTGTTCCTTGAAGCGCGCAATGCCTCTTGCGACCGACACACCACGGTTGAGAAGCACCCTTTGATCGGTGTCTACGATAGCGTCGACGTCAGGAGCAGCATCTTCACAGTAGACTGCGACCATCAAGCTTGCGCGGGGTGGCAGGGTGACGTGATCATCGGCGATCCTTACAGCTGCACGGATTTCGGGGTTCGATTCCGGCGTCATGGAGTGGTCGGAGGAAAAAGTTATCGACTTCGTCTGCAGATCGATTATTGCGCCGTTGTCCGTCAAAAAGTCCATTCCGAGAATTACGTCGCGGGAGCAGTTGGGCAAAACGACGAACACCGCAGGGTACGTCGTGCCGTCTATGGTGACGCGCGATGTGCACGTTCCACTTGGCGTCACGAGGTGGCCTCCTGCTGTGCGTATGTGCGGACCGTCCCATCTGGTCATAACTTTCTTCAGTTTAGACGCGAATGGTCCGCTCAACACGGAGTAGTCGGCTCCCGTGTCTACGAGGGCGACTACATCAAAGCCGTCGATGGACACCTTGATGTCGGATGCCGCCTTCCTCGAGTTCCGGGTGCGTCGGGGCGTCGCATCTCGGCTTGTGCGTGTTGACGGTCGGGCACTGTGCGTCGTCATTGTCATCGTCTTCTCAGCGGACGTCTCGGTCCGGTCGGGTGCGCGTCGCGGCGTATAGCTGTCGTCGTTTACGGGAGTCTCGTCAGGTCTGGGTCGGGTCGTCGGGATGAGGGCATGTTGTGAGTCACTGTCTTCCGCGAGTCGTTGCGTCGTTGGAGGGTTTTCATTTTTCCGCGATCGTGCAACTTTACCTCCAGAAGTTGCATCTTTTAGTTTCCCCCACGTGGGCTGGGGGACCTTCCACGTGAGAACTCAGCATTGCTACGGCGGTTCGGCGACTGGTATGGGTAGGGTGACGGCGAACGGTTGAAACGGGCTGGTCGACGGCTGGTGTTGGACAGGTACTCTTCGATCTCCGATGGGCGCTGGCCAGTTCGGGGGCGGGGTGCGTCGACGGAGAACCCTCGCAAACCGAGCCTCCTGTAGGGGCAGCGACGGTAGACGTGGTCGGCCTCTCCGCAGTGGTAGCACAGCGGACGATTGTCGGACGTTCGCCACACGTCGGTCTTCCTTGGGGCAGGGGGTTGCGCCGCAGGTGGTCGGGCCGGCGAGAGGGGACGACGGTACGGAGCCTCGTGACGATAGGGTGCAGGTGGGCGAGGGCGATGTACAGCAGCCGCGTAGGTCATGGCTTGCGGCTCGCGAGGTGCTACTGGCGTCGTTGAAGTTCCCAGCGCTTGCTGCACTTCTTCTCTAATGACGTCGGTAAGAGAAGCGACTTGTGGTTGCGGCGGCGTCGGGAGCAGTTTCCGCAGCTCCTCCCTCACTATTTCGCGGATAGTGTCGCGTAGTGAGTCGGAGTTGATAGCGCTGGCACCAAGCGTCTCCGAAACCAGCGCATTGATTGGGCGGTCGTACTGCCTCGTTCGGATTTCGAGCGTCTTCTCCATCGCGGCGGCCTCAGACGCGAATTCGGACACGGTCTTGGGGGGGTTGCGAACAAGGCACGCGAAGAGCTCTTGCTTCACACCTCGCATCAGAAACCGTAGTTTCTTTTCTTCCGTCATTCCTGGGTCCGCACGGCGGAAAAGTCGCTTCATTTCCTCGACGAAGATTACGACTCCTTCGTTCGGGTGTTGCGTTCGAGTTTCCAGTAAAATCGCAGCTCGTTTTTTTCTCACCACGGTCGTGAAGGTCTTAAGGAACTCGCTTTTGAATTGCGTCCAGTCGGTCAAGGCGCTCTCGTGGTTTTCAAGCCAAGTTCGGGCTGCATCCTCCAAGTAAAAGAAAACATGCCGGAAGGTTTCTTCATCGTCCCACCTGTTGAAGATCCGCACGCGCTCCAGCTTCTCCAACCATTCCTCTGGATCTTCAGCGGGGGCTCCCCGGAACGATGGCGGTTCCCGGGGCTGCTGCAGCATGATTGGCGACGTTGTTTTTTGTACCATGGTGTTGGTTGCAGCGTTCCTTTTCTTGGGCCCTTCTGGCATCAAACCGAACTCGGGCGGTAAATCTTGCAGGCGGGGGCTGGCTCTTGTTGGACTGGCTTGGCGGCTTTTCGAGGTTGTAGTGGGCATGAAGGGTGCGTACCCAGCACCTCCACCAGATGTCACGAAGCCAAGGACGACGCAGTTGTTTGGAAAAGAAACAAGTTTATTGGAGCGAACTTGTGCTCCCCTAACAACTCAAAAGAATACAGAGGCGGCGAAGCATCGGTCAACAAAGTGACTTGCGTCAGCGAGCGTCGCAGAATCGAATGCTCCGGCGTCCGCACTGCAGGCTTTTTATCTTTCGGCGCGCGTGGTTCTCGAAACGTCGATTCACATCGAGAACATAGTAGATCCAAGAAGATTATTCTGGGCTGTTCACGTTAGATCGGAATGCTCTCCCTATCACGACAGATAACACATGCGGCACAGAAAGAAAGAATGGAACACGCGCTTCCCTTGGCGCAGAGATAACAACAGACCGGCGCAGCCGGGCGGTAAAAGCAAAACACAAATAAACAAACCCAATGTATGGTTCGCGGCAATATCAATGTGAAGCTTTGGAAGTCAGCATATCAACCAATAACCTCGTCAATATTTGATATTGCGGCATATCCTCCAGAAGATAATTGCGATACCGGTACACACACGTTTTTGCTTTCCTGATGTCTAGTATGACAAGCGCCTCTGAAGCGGTCAAGAAAAATAAAGCGAATCGTTTTATAATGCTTCTAACACCGTTCAAGCGCCCAATAAAAACTAATATTGATTTTAAAACAACGGTTGACTCCATATTGATTGAGTCAACGGTGTCTCCCGCGCTGATTAAAACCCAAAAATGTCGAGATAATCATAAGTCAGAAAGCTTTCTGTCCGCTCCAAGTGTTCTCCGGACACCACAATGGTAATAAATCAACCTATCAAAGATTCATTCCCGCCACGGCATTCACCAAATATGCAGAGTACGATACAGTTACTGACAGTATTTTTCGGACTCCCAAAGTTCAGACTTCCTTGAGATTCAAGACTTCCCAGGGAACCGTCAGTTTTCCGGTAGGAGTAAAGACAAGCGGATTTTACTGCCTTCTTCTTTATTCAGAATAATTTTTGTTCCCCTCCAGGTCCGGCAGATCGGTCGGCTACAGCAATCCAAAAACTGGGCCGTGACCATGGCCGGTTTTATATATAACAACCTGCCCATTGCAGCGGGTGACAATGGGAGCGACCGTGCCAAAACTTTGCCGTGTAGAGAAGGCGCGCTTGGTCAGGAGGGGCCAAGGTTCATCCTCCAACTCTCCAGCTTCGCTTCACGTGTGGCGCGCCTGCGACTGGTCGCATAAAATCTGGCGGTAGTACCGATCAATGGTAATGGTACCGATAACAACCTATAATATCGCCGAGCGTCTATAATTCACTCCTAAATCTAGAACCGTTCCTTAGCTATGCTAACTTCAGTCAACGGGCACAGTAAACCACAGTGCTACCGTACGCGCCTGCTCGACTACATTTTTTTATAACACGCGTAAACTTTGTCGACTTCTTTAGGTAGACGAGTTTGTTTTTTTGACGTGAAGCCCGTCTATGCACATACAAAAGTTCACAGGGAATTCTCGAATTTGTAGAAACACCCTAGCAGGGCCACTCTGTGCGTGGAAGCGCCGTCATTCTTGCGGGAAATCAATGCCTTTACTGCGAAGCGAGCGCTAACCGACGGCAACCTTTTCAGCGGCTGCCGCGTTTTCACCATAACTGTGGAGCGCCACGTTTTTAAGAGCTCCGTCCGGATGGCTTTCGAGCCCAACAAATGGCAAAATTTGTTAAAGCAGCGGTCCCAGTTCACTGCTTGCGCTGAGCACCAGTCCTCTTCGGGATGTGTTTTTGAGTGACCGCTCTAGTGCCGAAGCGATCAGAACCTGGTGAAAAGAAATTGCACTTACCCTATGCGTGCCGGGATTCCTCAGCCGAACTCAACAAATAACATCAAGTACGACATCTCCACTGAAAGTACGATGCAGAAATGTTGCAGGATCTTTCAGCGTTTTCTTTCGCCAACGCGTTTCTTTTGGCTCAGCTTGTCGCCGAGTCTCCTGCCTAAGTCGGCTATAACCTACAACCTTGGCACTACACTCTCTGCAGCAACGTTTTCAAGAATAACCATTCACGCTGTTGCTAAACAGCCTGAGAAGCTCACAGACAACTAAGACGCCGCTGAAAATTTCCGACGCACGCTAGTTTTTTAGATGCGACGCATCTCTTGCTCTCGGGTATGTCCCTCCATTTTTGTCGTTGTCGCGGCGTTGTCCGCACGCTCACTGCACATGCGCAACTCTCCTCTGTTCTTCTCTCCGACAGCTGTGCGCAACACTCTCACTCCGTCTCATTATCATAACATAAGTCGCGCGTGTGCGTTTTGCCGCTCTGGGTGCGCTCATGTGCGCGCACTCTCACTCCGTCTCATTATCATAACAACAGCTGCGCGTGTGCGCTTCGCTGCTCTGGGTGCGCGCATGTGTGCGCATGCGCGCGACTCTCTCTCCCCCCCCTCCCCCCCCGGCTCCTCTCCTTTCGAAAGCGGCAATATAAGCGGGGGAGCGCACGCTTTCGCACTTGACTTTCCTTGACGATACCTCCGTGCAAGATCTTCCGATGAAGACGTGATGGAAGCGACAGTTCCTTCAGCGAGTGGACTGACGCAAACCAATATCTGCGTCAGTCCAAACGCTCCCCCCCCTGATGCGTCGCATCACATCAGGGTTCCCTCGCGGGAAGATGGGCGTAATTTCTGTTTTGTGCTTCTATGTGTCGTTTACCCCACGCTGAGTGATTTTTCCAGTTTCAAAGGAAAGCTTTCTACCTCTACCTGCCAACGGTTCTTTCGTGGCGTGCGGGACAATGTGGCTAGGGATGGGGACGGCACTTTTCACTCACGGAGCGCAGTGTAGATGGCGCGGCGATACAGCGATATTACCCAGCGTTTCCCGCACGCAGGTGGGTGCCCGCAACGGCCGGCACGTCGGCCTAACGGCTTTGTCGTCTTCTTTAGTGACAGCTGTTTTGGGCCTGTTTTGGCACTGATTCGTGCCCATTGCGAGCTTTCTTGACACAGCTTGATTACCTTTTTCGGCAACACCTGCTCGGTAACCCGGTCCGGACAGAGCTACGTCCGGCAAAGATACGTAAAGAATTGGTTTGCAGGTCGGAAAAACAAAATGCAGAGACCACATACAGCCATCTGGCCGCAAGAGAAACGCTACCTTTTGCGCACTGCTTGCCACGAATGGGACTCCGTTCTTTAAATTTGTGACTACCAATTTGGTTGTGTTTTAAGAGGTTTTACAAAAATCTAGACGGGCAACTTGATCTCATAAATAACGATTATGAAAGGTTCCTCAGCTTTCTCGCTATTCTCACACTTAATAAACTAACTATTTTAACTGGGTATAAATTGGAATCACTTAGCGCACATGCGAAAACGTTACGGTGTCTGCGCTTATGCCGCGCGGTGGTGTAGGTCTGAGCTAGCAAACAATAATGGCTAGGTTCCGGTGTCTTACCCTTACAAAAACGATAATCCAGAGTTTCCTTTCCACCGACGCACGGCCGGGCTACAACGGAGACGTCAGCCGCTGTAGCGTCTGCGTTGGGGACACTACCCCGCATATTCCAGGTAACGGCTGGCACTATCTGTGGTTTCACGTTTTTGTAGGGACACGTGTGGAAATTCAAGAAACGTCACTTTGGCTATTGTTGTGGATGTCATTTAAAGCTTTGCTTTCCAACCACCTCCACAGCGTGAATTGGAGCCAATTTCTTTGGCCTTTTTCTTCTGACGCACTATATGAAACAGTGCAAGCTAAGGGCTCCTTCCTGTTCCTGTTCTCTAATGAGTGCTATAGAACAAAACGCACTTATTATATCTTTTTTTATTGTTGCCAATGTACGCGCACTATCAAATGACATGGAACGCGTTAGCAAAGGATTAGCCGTTTTGGACAATTTTTTGCTGACGGTATCCAGAAGATGGCACTTCGTGTGGACGCTTTCAAAGTGTGTTAGAATATTTTGGCACAGTAATAAACACAATCAAATTTTAGTCGGTTTTTGTATCCCTAACCTCTTAAGTGTCTTTGAATTGGTTCACACCTACATATATCAGACGAGGCAGAAACCACGATTGCTTTGTGGGTAGAGCGCTTATGGCGCCGTGCTCTGTTTACGAGCACAGCCGCGGAGCTTGAACAGACCAGGTTGGTGGTATCGTGCTCAAGTGGTACGTTTTGCTCAATAAGCTGCCATACTGGTCGGAAGCCTCGTCTAAAACGAGTAGGCGCATTTATACACAGGAGGTTATTTGGACCGTAACCTACATTTTGTTTCCTTCCCATAATGGATTTAGGGCGTAATCTCAAAACAGGACAACGTAAAGTGGTGTGATACAATACATTCGAGCGTTCGGCAAGGTTGCAAGAACTGTTTCACCATCTCCTTGCATATGATTATCGGAAATCGTGATGCCTTCTGTCAAATCCGACCCTGCCTTCTGGAAAAGCCGTAAGGGCAGGAATTTGTTTTACTCTTGCATTTTCGCTGTGACCAGTTGTTAGAAACTGCGTGCTCCCTTTCTTAGAAAGATTCCTCGATACAGAAGCTGACGCCTACCTTCGACTCTTCGCGCTATGCAAAGGGCCAGCTTCGCAAGAAATAGGGCGACACCTCAATGTTTCTTGAGGAGTGGCATTACCATGTGTAATTTAAATCACGCATTGAGCTAGTCTATGGCATTTTAGGTCTTATATTATGATAATAAGTTCCGCACACGCAAACTCTGGCGTGGAGAAACGACAAAAGCTAACCGGGCGCAAACGAACAGCGGGGAGAGCGAGCTCGAGTGAAGCCGACGACAAATGTGCAAATCTCCAAGCCGTCGTCACAGATTCGCTTTCCGTAGCGCCACCCGTGGTCGCGCTCACCACCAATATAGCGCTCGCCTTAGCGGACCCCAATGCAATGTCTTTAATCACGGACTGACGCCGAGCGTGAGAAAGTATCTAGCAAGCGAGGTACCAAAATTGGCTTACTATAATTTAAAACTAGTGGTGCGGAACGTAGACCCTTCAACTAAGAAATTGTGTTCTCTTTGTGCCATCGGGACCAAACAGGCCCGATGGCACAAAGGCCCGACAGCGGCTGCCCTGGCACTTACCAGGCTGGCGCCTCAACAAAGCTCTCCTGATTCAGATACCCAGGAACTCAGATACCCAGGAAACCGCTTCTGTGGTTTAGAAAAATCTCTATCCTTTACTGCGTTAACCGCCAGCTCTCCTCGACCCGCCAAAAAGAGTCTAAACAAATCTCAGAAGCAAAAACCACGGTGCCTGCGGACATGGAGATTTATTTGCCCGGTAGTAGCAAGACACTCCGACGCCAAAACATACGGGCAGCGTCCACACTGTGGGGAAGTCTGTGATATCTTCCACATGGTGTGGGCTTGCCATAAAAATTCTGCTTTATCCCTTAACTCTTGCCCTAAGACAGACTCGTGGGAGTGGGCTCTGCTCTTTTGCTCTTGGACGGCTCCCTAAAATGCCTGTAGCTTAAAGGCCAACTGCACTCAAATTTCACCCTGGCTAAATGCCTTCGAAATGTGTAGCAGGTACCTTGAGAACTACTGCGACGCGACCGGTAGCTCTAGACAATGCGTGGTTATTCAGTTTCAGGCACTCAAAATAACGCCCTTGCAGACGACAAAGCAACTGCCGGCGTGTCGCGCAAACAGCCATTTAGCGGAGGTGACATGCCAGCCGTCCCGGCCGATTGGCCTGCCTCGCAGTGGGAGAATCCAGGAAACCCCTATTTCGCGCTGGTACGTTTGGCTTTCATGGCTCCGAAGGGGCTTCGTTAACCATACGGTTCCCTCCTTTTCGAGTGTCGTCGCAACATCATGCCTACGCGGTGTGCTGCTGTCGGAGCGCACGAATAGTGTCGTGCTTGCGGGACAAGCGCTCGCTTTTCCGCGCGCCTCCCACACCCCCGCACGCGCGCGCTCACACTCTCCTCCTGGCCGGCCAAGCCGGCCGCGTCGCCCGGTCCGCACAGCTCGCGCCGTCAGGCCAGGACGTCTTGGTCGCTCGCGCCGACGGCTGATACGTCACTTCCGCCTGCCCGTAATGGCCGCGTTTTGCCCAGTTTCGTTTTCAAAATCATCGATTTTTGCTGGTCGCTTGCGGCGTAATTACGCACATTTTAGGTGTCATACTCCGTATATCGCGGTTTTTTTAGTCACCCTATGCAGGAACAGTGATTTCGCGTGGTTTAAATTTTGAGTGCAGTTGGCCTTTAACGGCCACGATCGAGTGGTCCGGAACGTAGACCACACACTGAAAGAAATTGTTAGGCGTTTACGCCATGTTTACGCCTTTATGTGTGGTCTTTTTGTGATCTTTCAGTGGTAACAGGTGCTAACGCGGCTGCCCTGGCGATTACCCAGCGGGTCGTCTGCGCCGAGGCATTTCTAACTCGGTGATTAGGACACTGCTCCTGCGGATTATAAACATTCTAAACCATTACACCAGCGATAACAACCTGTTTTTCGCCGACCTGGCAAACGGTCCGCACATTTATGGACTTCAGTGGCAAAGCATTTCTACCGTAGATTAGTACGGCGGTATCCACACTGTGAGGAGCGTTCTGATACCGTATACATGGTGTGGGCGTTTTAGCAAAATTCCACTTTATCCCATGTCAGTTTCCTTATCACACAGGCATCAGAGTCAACCCTGCGCACTTTGTTGGGGCTGGATTCCCAAGGGGCTTTAGATCAATAGGAAAGGCGGCGGCTTTGTCCAATGGGGTCGCAGAATAGATCATAATGATGATGATGAAAACTTTATTTTCGTCTCTGTTCGGACGCAGTCACTGCTTGAAACTGGCAGTGTCCGCGTTCCTGCAGACGGCAGTCAGGAACTTATGGGCCTTGGCGGCGTCTTCCGCCAGCTGGACGACTGCTGTTAGACGTCGGGTTGAGAACTAAGCGGCGGGGCCTCCCATTACGGGCCACGACGGCCTTGGTTAGTTGGTTAATGCCAGGTGAATTACTCATGCCTAGTCAGGGGTATTGTCCAGAAAATTGGCGCTAACTGAGGGAAAGAAAGTCGGCTAAGGATTAAAAAATATAAGGAACCCATCTGAAGCACGTGTTTAGAGAAGAAAAGAATATGCACGGGAATAAAATGAAAATAACTAGACTGCCCGAAAACGAGGTGCGGGATGTGACAGAACACATCAGCCATAAAATCCACGCTCAGGAATAAAGAAAGTATAGAAAGAGTTAGAGCCGTGAAAAGCACGTAAAGACAAAAACCAACATAATGCGGCTGTTAAGGAGAGGCAGTGAGCGGGGAGGGAGTGAGTACAGACGCTGGCATGTTTTATAGAGAAGCCAGCGACCCCGGTTTAGCGGCTGGCATGATATACGACGAGATTAGGAAATAATGAGTGTAAAGCACGACAAAGATCGCCGCGGCCAAAACCCAGGGCTTTCGCCCCGAATGATAATATGCTTTCCTTTTCATAGAACAAACGTTCAGTCTTTTTCCTCTTCTTATCTGCAAGCAGCCCGATGGATAATGGTAATGGTGGAGTGCCATCAATGATGATGATGATGATGTCTTTAAAGATTTTGGCACGTACCCAGAACGGGGGATAGGCCAGGGCTAAATCGGTTGTTGAAATACGTGGGGACTTCAAAATAATAAATTATTTCCGAAAGAGGCTGTAAAAAGAAAATTAGTTTTCAATAAAACCTGAATTAACCATTACGTATCACCCTTCATCAATTCAAACGACCTGAAGCAGAAAGAAAATTTTGAATGCAATTATATATATATCCCTTTTTGAAAAGCGCAACTTTCGATGCGCCGATAGATAACATAAATGGAATCGAAAAAGTCAACCCCAAACGTTCAATTGGGTCCTTCAAAAGCAGTTGTCGAGTTGTTGAGAAACGGCGGCAGTCGAAAAAAAATTAGATTGTTTCAGGGACCTGGCACCGCACACATAGTTCCGTAGGTTATAGGCCTGGTCTAAACAGATAGAAATTATGCCTTAAATCTTGCAGCGCAGCTTGGTGAAGGTCACCTCGCATTGCGGAGAACCACAAAAATGAACATTCCACCCGAACTTTAAATGTTGCTACTCTTCAAATGATAAAAGTGAGTCTGAACGAGTAGCGTTTAAATGCCAATATCATCTTAATCTTGAAGATGCAAATAGAGCAAGATTAGGAATTCCTAATTGAATGGGAGCTGTGACAGCGAGATTAGCTAAATGATCCGCTAGCTCGGTGCTCCTGACGCCCGTATGGCCAGGGACCCAAGAAACGCGTACCTCCTTCACGTGGCTAAGAACAAAACATAATATTTTGCGGTACAATGGAGATTCGGAACAGGAAGTTATTGCCGATATAAATTCCATCTAATCAGATATTATGATGATTGTTGATACATGCTGCGGTACTTTGCATAAATCACGACGGGTGTTGAGTTGTGATGATGACGATTCCGCTTTAAACTACAGAAAAAAAACGACAAAACGGCGCCACAGAATAAATAAAAAAATGAAGGTTAAAAACTAGGTTAAACCAAGCAGCCAAATGGTGACGCGGAATATAGCTGCCAAGTGCTTTTTAGTGGACTTTTCTTCTAGTATTCACCGCACTGTGTGTAAAATACGGCAACTATTTTAATAAAAAAGTGCCGTCAACTTGGGTATGATTTAGGCATGCGGCTCTTAACGAGATGGTCTACCGCATGTGTTATAAAGGCGAATGATATGATAATTTCCTTTCCATGATGAATATACATATTAGGAAGAATATATGTGTACAGTCGTCCAAAGTGTTACAAAAACAAACTAGAGTGCCCCCTATGCAGAGACCGGTAACTTACCGCAGGGCCGAGGCTTGTAAGCGCCAGTATCCGCACGCGCTGGAGCAGCCGAGTACCGGTCAGTCTCGTGAGCGTCCATCATCAGCGGTGGCTTTCGTAAAGTGCGGCTTTGTACAGCGTTAGCAGTTGCTTCTTTCACGTTGTTAAAACTTTGGATATTTGTACGTTATGGCATCTTTATGTGCACAATAGAAAACAAAATAAGGATTACTGTCAGGGAAGATGGCTTTGAGCGGCCTTTCGGAACATTTATTTGAAGTGTAAAACATTCGAGTTGTTTAAAGCGGTATAGCGCGAAACAACAACAAAATGCGGTTTCAGTAACATCATTCTCGTCTTCCCCCATGTCCCCATGGTCAACGACTTTTGAAAATTGTGTTTGAACTATCCGAGTTTGTGCTCTCTCACGACGTCTTATTCCTACCCCCGTCCGCTCTCTGGACAATCCTGTGTTTGCCATGTGCAAAAGTTGACACACTCTTTCCATGAGGATGGTGGAGGATACGATTAAAAGAACCTCGCAGTCAACACTGGTTTTCAAATCGATGGCCGGTTTCGTAATTATTTCAGCGATGGGACAGAAAAAAGGCTTAACAAAAATACACTGACACACTGTACTCACAAACATAGAAATACGAATAATTTAGCCTGCCATTTTAGAAACGAGCTAACATGTTGCACATTTGTAAATATTGCGTCAGCCGTTGTTTCACACGGGCTCAGGGCGATGCAAACGCAAAACGATAAATAGCCTGTTTTTATGTATTAAAAATTTTTCACAGAATATTCAAGAACTCTCAAAATCAATGGTCATCAGAAAAATATGTTGTTAGCACCCACTATTAGTTCAAATTAACCGTTTTGTAACTGACTCTCCTTTTTTCTGTCGCTTCAGGTTCTTGACTGCTTCCGTTCCGAGGACTCTCTTGTTCGAAGCAGTACTCTAAAACGGTAGTGAAACGGCAGCGAATAATTCGGCTTCCCCAATATAGCTTCCCCAATAAGGGAAGCTTCACCAATGTGGGGGAAGAAATACAAGGGCCCGATTCTGAGTCCCTCCTCCACTCCATATGCTCCCTCCACTCGGCAGAGGGAAGAGTTCCGCAATGCTAATGCACGTGTAAATCGCTGACAAAGATCTCCATTGAATGCTCGAGTGGAGGAAAGACTCTGAATACCAGCGTATGAAGCGCATTCAATTTCACCACTTCCAACTCAACTCCATGGGAAGAAGACGTTGAGGTGAGTTCTGACTCTCATCCGCCAGCTAGTATGTTCAACCCCACAACATCAATGTGAGAAGACAGCCATTCCTGTAGGCATTCTATTACTAAATTCGAGTGGCAGAAATCTCACGTAGCGTGAATCTGACGTATAAGAAGCACAATGAGCAGCAAGGGCACAATCAATTCATGTGCAGCACAACCGCCTGTGCTGCGTCGTCCTATGTATTTCTCTCCTCGGCCAACGTCTTTTCCGCGCCTATTTTCAACACTATCACCTAGCCTTCACTCGCCACACCCCCCACAGATATGCCCAACCTGCCCGTGCGAACGACGCCAACAAAAAAGAATTGACGGTGGTCACAACCTTTCCAACATCTAACGGAACCACCGAATAAATTGCTGTTGCTACAGGCTCCCCTAATTGCAAGGAATACACAGTTATTTCAGCGACTCGCAAGCTCCCATGCCCCAATTTCCTGATACGACCAGTATCCCTACCTGCATTGGCTATTGTACAAGTTCAACAACCTCCAAAACTACACATTGTCTGGTCACCTGGCAGGGAATCTCTCAGTGAAAATGAGTCGGCAAACGCCGTTTCCAGAGCCCGTATAAACCAAGCCGTTTTCCTAGAGGCAGTAGACTTACACGCTCAAGAAATTCTTAAGCCCACATCTCTGAGAAAATATGGCCATATCAAAACCTACGTAGGGTACGGGTGCCACCAACACGCAGCACCCCACCCATACCTATCCAGCACCGATCATGATATTATGAACACTGCAAGTGAATTCTTACCAATACTCTACTACATGCAGTGTTCCTCACCCCCTACCTCACCTATTGCAGATACTGCCACAACCCTGGTTCCGCATACTATGTGGTATTGGGTTGTAAACAGCGTCCCTCCTCATTACCAACCCACATTCACACAGTGGGTGGCACAGCTGACCACCTCCGACTGTTCTTCACAGCATAGGCTGGTTTAGAGGGCTCGCGTGGCCAGCGCAGGTCAGGGTATCCCGGACTAGAGGAAACCCCTTAACATGTGGGTTACCAGCCATTAACAGCTAAGGCTCACATTATTGAAATTAGGGCGTTTACGTCCTTTGTATTTCTGTTGTTGAGTGGTGTTTTGTTGAGTGGCAATGAGTGCCTACACAATTTTTAATTCACGTATAAAGATGCGACGCTTTTTACTGAGCTGCAAACTCAAAAAGGTGTCTAGCAAAAAAAACCTGGAAAAGTTCGCAAGTTTCTAGGCCAAAATAAATTGCGCCATCACGTTGTCTGATCAAGGGTATTTAGAGTATGTTAGTAAAAACTTCTGCTAATACAATAATATAACGACAAGAAGAGGAAGTGGACAGGGTAGCGTAGCGCCATAATCATCCTCTACTGACAGAGGTGACGATGGTTGGCACGGAACATTGCTCAAGCGGTGATGGCGGAATTGTAAATAGGTTGCATCACGTTTGTAAATTGATCGCTTCAGCACCACCAATAGTTGATGTCATCCGTCCTGCCGCCAAGTGATATTTTGGTGGTCTTGGTCATCGAGCTTTGCCTCGTCTCGGTTCCTGAAGGGGTCACCTCAAGGCTCAAGGATCGCGTCGTCCCGCCCCAGCCCGGGTGAACGAATGACCTGCCCATTCCCCAGCCCGGTGTCCCCTGCCCGTGATCCGTAGAGACCAGACGACCTGAACTGCCGTGGGCCGAGCAGAGGCCGACGACATTCCCTTGCACAGTTCTCCGGTGTGATTCCAAGGGCTTTGAGGTTCCTTCGTGGCGTCGACGGGCATCGCTGTGAGAACCTGCACATCTGTAAATAACTGTTCGTCTGTATTTTTCTAAGATTTCTCGTTTCTTCAGCAGTTAGGCGGGGGTGTGGCGTAGGCACTAATCTTCGGTGAAGGCTATAGGATATTAATTTTTCTGTGCTTGGACAGTAAGCACGGAAGGCGTACGAATGTTCCGGCTCTCTAAGGCGTATGGTAGTCCTCGCAAGAGAATCGGCCGTTTCGTTACCCTTAAACCCCTCCTGGGTGGGAGTCTAGACAAGTGTGTGGTTTGTTTTAGAATTTTCCTAGTCTTTCAGTGTGCCTTGTGGCGATGCCGCAGATGAAGTTCCTTGTGGCTGTAGTAGAGTCAGTGATAATTATTGAGTCCTTGTTCTTGAATTCAGCCCATCTGATTGCTAGCCTGACGGCAGAAGTTTCTGCTTAATAATATTTATTTTTTTGCAATGGCGAAATCCAGCCTCTTCCCACGTTCGTTGGTTGCTACGGCTGATGCATTGCCTTGCTTGTTTGCGGCCGCATCGGTGTATATTGCGTTTAGATTGTCCTGGTATGTGTTTTTTTCAAATGTATCGAGTTCTTGCCAATCGTCGGGCGTTATTGTGAGTAGGGTCCATTTTCTTGGGAATGGGAGAGGTCTTAATACATCGTCTTTGAGCGGATGTTAAATCGACCATCCAAATAAGGAAGGCTGCATAAACCTGCTGTCAAGATCTTCTGAGAATTTCTCTGCCCGTTCTGGTTTTGAGGGGGCGTGCTTTCTTGGCACCTAATAGCGTGTTCTTCATTTTACTGTACGTGTTGTGTACGCCGAGCTTCAGGAATGTTTCGTTGGATGTGTAAATTACTAGGCCCATAGCGGCCTTATATTCTGTTGTTATTATTTCATCGGCCCTTTCCTCTTGTTTGTGATCCATCCGGTGGAAGGGGAAGCTACTATATGCAATGCGGGTCTTTATGAGGGCTTCAACAAGCCGGAGGGTGCCCACTTCTGTCATGCCCTTCCTAGCTCGTGTCATTCTTCTTACTACTCTGGCCAGCTGTTCAGCCGTCTTGCCAAGCTTGCTGAGAGTATTTGTGGCTTTACCGTCTTCCTGAATGACCACGTCTAGTATGCTACTTGCGGGGCGGAAAGGGATGTTCTGTTCATCCAGTATAATGCTGCCTGGAGTCATGTTTCTCGTCGATCTTAGTCGGATGAGTTCAGACTTTTCAGGGGTGCATTTCAAGCCATGTTTTATGATCGTGTTTTGGAGGTCGTTGATGACATCCTCTAGCAGATGTAACTTAGATTGTATAGTTTCGCTTTACGCCCAAATAGTAAGGCCATCGGCATATATGACTTTTCCAATTTCGACAGGTTCTTCTAGTTTCTTAGCGATTTTGATCATTGTTAAGTTGAAGAGATAATTGATCTTTGGGGCTTCGCCTTGTTTAGTGCCTTAAACGGGTACAATCGAGTGTTGCCCATTGCGGTTGCTGCTGTTTTGTCTGATAGCAAGTTTCTAATGTAACTGTATTTCTTTCCCCGCATTGTGTCTCCTCGGCGGCCCTAAGGATAGAATAGTGCGATACATTGTCGAAGGCGCCTTTGAGGTCAGTGCGAGGATGATTTGATCTTGGTCGCTGTCGTTGTCCATGATGTCGTGTTTTAACTGTAGAAAGGCGTCCTGGATAAAGAGTCCGTGCCTGAAACCGATCATGCAGTCAGGAAAGAGTTGATGTTCTTCAATGTACTTTTGAACACTTGTCGTAATTATTCTTTCGTATATTTTGCCGACACATGAGGGGAGAGAGATTGGTCTTAGATTTTTATTTCAATGGGTTTCCCCGGCTTGGGTATAGTTGTTATCGTGGAGTGTTCCCACTGAAGGGGAAGTCGATCTTCGAGCCATAAATCGTTTATGTATTTGGCCAGGGCCTTCATCTGAGCACCGTTTAATTTTCTTAGCATATTATTTGTTATTCCATCTGCAACGGATGCGCTTTTCTTATCGCTGGTCAATATAGACTGCTGTAGCCCTTCCTTGAAGATTTCTCTATCAAGTAAGTCATCGGGGCTATATTAATAGTTCCTGCGTACAGGTGGGATGTTTGGGTCTAGTTCAAATCGTTCTTTATTAGCCACCCTCAGTTCGTCGTTAGTACCTTTGAGGTTGTGAGCCACTTCGTTGAGTTGGTGCTCGTCTCTCTCCCTTTTGTTTAGGGAATCAACATGCCCTTAATAATAGTCCATGTTTTGGAGGAGTTGAGCGTGCCTTTAAGCGATTCGGAAACGTCGTTCCAGTTTTGGTTTGCGAGCTTGCTGGTATGATCTCTGGCCGGTTAGTCTAAGTTTCTGATGCAAAAAACTTGACCTTCTTATTGTGTTTTCTTCTTCCATATTTTGTACAGTTTCTGTTTCTTGTCCGACAGACTGCTCAGGTAGCTGTGAACGCACAAGTATTCTCTCTCCCCCGTACTCTTCGATTGCTTTGTTAAAGGCTTCCTTGATGTCGCTGGACCAGTCGCCTATTCCTTCGATTTTACTGAGGGGCCGTAGCTTTTTGCGAAAATCGTTCTAATCGGTCATGTTTTATTGTCTGGGCCCTCTTCTGTAGTTGTCTGAGCATGTCTTCACTTCGGTGATGTCATGATCGCTTCCGAAATTTTCTTTAGTATTAAGCGAAGTGGTGAAGCCATGTATAGCGGGAACTATTGTTAGGTCGGGCAGCGTATCCCCACTAAAGTTGTTACCCGTTCTAGTGGGAAAGGATGTATCGTTTATCGTGTGCAGGTTAAGCGCCTCCAGTGCACTGAAAAGATTTTTTTTGGCAGAGTCAAAGTTCAAATTACATTCTTTGTGCGGGATGTTCATATCCCCGAGTAGGATTACGTTATTTTTTGCGAATATATTCATTGTTTCTTTAAAAACCGGTTCGCAGTTCTCCTTTTTGCTGGACGGTGGGCTGTATACGCAGAGAACAAAGCTCCTAAACTTCTTTTGCATAGGTATTACTTCGACAAGCACGGCAGATGGCGATTTCATAGAAAGATCGTATCAGACTTCTGTGGTTTGGCCGGAAAGTTGCAGTATGAGGGGAGAAGTCGCCAGTTTGCGACGGCCCAAGCACTGGCCCCAGGCAGAACGGCTGTTTTGTCCGCTGAAAGTGTCAGTCCAGCGTATTGACACCATATCTGCGTGTCTCTCAAGGCCTGTTGAAGGCACACGTTTTGGCGATGCAGGTCTGGGTGGACGGTCCATACCGTTATGTCGTACGCGTACACGAGTAAATTCAGTTCCGGTATGGAGCCCAGACAAGCGGCAACATCATAATATTAAACAGGAGGGGTGAAATAACTGACCCCTGAGGTACTCCGCCAACTGGTGTGAACTGGCCGTAGCTTGCCCCGCCGATTCGTACAGAGAAGGATCTTCCAGTAAGAAAGGTGTCGATGAAAGCACACACCTTGCCTGGTAGACAAAGACTTCGGAGAGTTTCCAGGATTGCCCCGTGGCTGACGTTGTCGTAGGCCTTGTGGATGACCATAGCAAGGACTGTCCGCACTTTGTGTGAACGACCTCCCGGTAGCACCATTGACGACAAATGACCCAGCCCATCCTCTGTACCCTACGAGGTCTCAACCCGATCTGGGGTGGGTGGTACCAATGGAAGGTGTCTAACCACCATGGAAGGCGGGCTGCCAGCATGCGCTCCAGAAGCTTGCAAAGCGTGGACGTCAAGGCGATTGGGCGCAATTTGGGAAGATGGTCGGGTGACTTTCCTGGCTTCGGTATAGGCACAATGTCTGCGTGAAGCCACGACTCTGGTATTTGGGCAGAGAGTCAAACCTCGTTGATGTAGTTGAGGAGATGGCTAAGCGCTGGCTCATCAAGGTTCTTGTACACCTCATATGTAGGCCGTCGGGTCCCGGAGTCGTCCGAACTTTTGCGTGGTCCATCGCAGCTAAGAATTCAGCCATTGTAAATCATATTGAATTCCATGAGCCGCGTCGTCAGAGGGAGGTTAACAAACCCGATGTGACAGAGGAAACGGGCACGGGCTACTGGCTGGAAGGGTGTCATAGGCAGGGTATAAGGCGCGGGCAACATCGGAGGCAAATTGGTCGGGAGTCTTGCCCGATGCCACACATGCACTGGTTGCCGCATCCGGAGTGCGGCCTCCACTTTCCATCGCCCGAAAGGTGCGCCAGATGGATGATGTAGTCGCCCATGGGCCGAGTGATTCACACCAGCTCAGCCATCGCTGCCTTGACAGACGTTTCTCATGACGCCTGGAAGGCGCAGTCAGGCATTGCATGCGTATTCGAGCCTCCACAGACGGGGAATCTCGTGAGGCAGCCACTTCAGCTTGCTTGCGCTGGGCCCATAGCTGCAAGAGTCGGAGGTCAGGTTTTTGCCGGGACTCCTCTACCAACGTTTTCTGAGAGGCGTCATTCAGTGCATGCCTAATAACAGCGATTGGATCTGGGCTGAGCGCCGTGAGGTTTGTGTTGGTTTTACTCCGAAATTTATCCCAATTCACAACCATGCAGCTACGCCGCAGACGACGCGTCGAGCTTGGGGTAATGCTAATCGTAATGGGGTGATGGTCACTGCCCCAGCAGTCTGCTTCTCGCTGCCATGATACCGTATCACCCCCAAGCCACCATGTTAAGTCAGGTGAGTACGATGGCATCCTAGGATGAATAAATCGGCGCGTATGGCACGAAATGTCATTAAGAAGCGTAAAGTTAGCATCACTGATGTGTTCTAGTAGCACACGCCCGCGTTCATTTGAGGTGGGGTACCCCCAGTCACAATGAGGAGCATTAAAGTCCCCAGCCACAAGTATGGGACAGGCTGCGTTCGAACGGCGCACAGAGGATAGCCAGCCCAAGCGTAGCCGAGGTGCACGTCCGCTGTGTGGGCGCACATAACACGACACAAGAATCACAGCGCACCGGGGCAGTTGCACCTTAACCGCCACCACTTCTTGCCATGCCATGCACCACGTGTGCAAGGGGATCGGAGTTTGTGGCAAAGACGTAAGTACATAAATGGCAGCTTTGCCTGGCGGAGAGCTGGTGGGGTCACAGCGACGATCAGGTATGGATGGATTAGCGTAAGCGGTGAAATTGGGAAGACGAGGCAGCCAATTGGTCTCTTGTAAGAGGAAAGCCCAAGCACTAAGTTTGCCCAGGCGAAGACGTTCCCAAAGCTTTCCTATTTTTGTTGTGAGCCCGCGACAGTTCCACTGCACTAAGTATTGTGGTTCAGGCATAATGGAGTTGGGCTGCTAACACCGACACCAATTGCTGTAGCTGCTGCACCACAAAGTGTAGTAGGTCTTGGTGGTTAAGGGCAGAGGAGACTGGCTTTGCTGTTGCCAGGCTGGAGGGCGAGAAACGGGTCTGATTGGAATGACCTTGTTGTGGAGGCTGCTGGCATTGCGGGCGACGAATTAGCCGAGCACGGCGCTGGGTGAGCTTCGTGACCTCAGCTTGCAGGAGGGCCAACTGATGGTCTACCTCAACCAGCTCGTCCATATCCAGAGATTCCTTTTCACTTTGACTTTGCTTATTCCGCTGTTGGCGGGAGCGGTAGAGCACGTCGCGGTACGTCGGTCGGGACAACGTTTTAGTGAGAGATTGGGAGATCTCCGGAGGATCCACATTGTCTTCCTCCACTGTGTGCTGCTCCTCTTCCACCAAGCGATCAAACCGGTGAAACGTAGGAATTCTGCTGGGACCAGACTGGCGCCGCCACGCCTTTCGCTTAGCACGAATAGCTTTGCATTTAGTGGGACATTTTTTATCCGTGATCGCATGGTCATCTGTACGGCACAGACCACACCGAAACTCGCTCTGCGGTGATGCAGCCGACTGCGTAGCTGGTGGCTCTGATGCATCGGTAGCCGGTGGTTCTGGTGCAGGGAATGGGCACGACTTGCTCATGTGTCCCTGACGAAAGCACCGATAACAGTGCACCACTCCGGCTTTGTATGGACGTGGGCGAAGTACGCACCCGTTGTACAGGAAACGGTCAGGTGGCTCCAGCGGGCCTTGCAAAGTAACAAGGCACGTACGACCGGAGCCCATGTACCGCGCAAGGAGCAGCTGGTGGGTGGCGCACCGGATGCGAGACCGGAGGTCTTCTAGATTTTCTCGTGGGTCCACGCCGGAAACGACATACCGCCTGATGTCAGTTCCTGATAGTAGGTACGCTTGTATAGACAGGCTCTTTTCAGTAGTGAGAGGAATACAATCCAGGGAGCACAATCGCTGGACAGCCTCAAGAGATGGAAACCATACTGATATTGAGTTGATGCGATTGTGGTATGCGTAGCCGGTAAAACCAGACGTTCCTAGGCAGCTGACGAGCGTCTGTTGAAATGACTTCGTTGGAAGCGAGGAAATGTTGAAACACTCTCGAGGCTTGATAGCAACCTTGTACGTGGAGGGGTTCGTAGCCTTACCCGTGGCACCTTGGGAACCACAGGCCGCTCTATGGGGTGGAGGGGCAGCCGCTGACGTAGCTTGTTCACCCAACAGTGGGAGTGACAGGTTTGTGGCTGGTGTACATACCCGCTTGGCTGCAGGCGCAGTTGTGTCTACTGTCGGGACTGCGGGTGCTGTTTGGTCCGACAGGCGCTTCGGTAGACTGGACGGGTCAGCCGGAGGTGGTGGGAGCGGTGGCATTACCTCCATTGGTAGTGAGCCGTCGAGTGCCATGTCAGTAGCGGTGTCTGTAGCAGTGTGCATCGTTAGCAGATTCGTGGATAGAGCTACGCCGAGGTTCTCCGACGTGTGCGACATAGCCGCACGGCGCCGAACACGGCAGTGGTACACCGACTGGGCTGCTAGGCCTAGCGATTGGTGGGCTGGATCCAACTTAGCGGACGGCCCCGAGGGGTCATCCTGTTCCTTGCCGATGGACCGTGGAGGGGCCAGGGATGTCGCAGCGTCGATAGAGGGCAGTGGATGCAGTCAACCAACGGAATATTACTTGCTCAGGCGAAACCAACGAGCATAGGAAGAACATGGAGCAACCGCTCCTTCTTCGTCGTCGTCATTCCTTCCGTCGAAATGAACAGGCCAAGAGGCATTCGAGACTCCTAACGAGGACCCGTCGCAAAGTGTTCTTGCGGGTTTTTAATTTAGGCGGCATGGTTAGTGCGTACACTGTGACTATATTGTCGTCGCTTTCCGATTCCTCCGTACTCATGTTTCTATTTTCCTCCATTCCTTCTCTTGCTAGATTTTTGGGGGCTTGTCCTGGACACTACCACTTACGCTATCAACCTTCTGATTTCGGCTCTCATTTCTTTTCCAAAGTTTTAAAGTTGTTGCCACATTCGCGTGTCTGCACTGGGCTGTTCGCTGGGATTCTGAAAACCTGTAGTGGTAGAGTTTGTGTTATGTTGTGCGCGTTCGTATTTTTCTCCTTTCTCTTAGCTTAGCAATTTCTGCCTTGATGTCTAGGATGAGTTTCTTTTGTTCGGTTTTTTTATGTTTTTAATTAATTTTCGGAGAGAGTGTCTGAGGTCATGGGAGGCTACACATGTCCAGCTCACCCATTTAACATCTTCTTTGCTTCTCTTCTTCTGTTGAACATCCTGCTTCCTCGTTCGCGGGGGTGCGGTCAGCCGGTTGCATTTCCTCTTGTACTTGGCGTTCTTGGAGTTCGGGCAATTCGTCTCAAACCACCTGGGTTGCTTTTGTTGATTGGCAGGCTTGCTTCTGTTGCCCGGTAGAGGTCTTGGGTTTCTGAATTTCAGTTCGCACTCTTTTGCGCAGGTAAGATGTCCTTTTTTACACAACGCGCAGCGTGGCGAGCAGCTGTGGTTTTCGTTGGGGCATGCTTCTCTGCAGCGTGCGCAAATGTTAATGTCGGGTTCGGGGCATACGTCCGCTTGATGTCCGGTCTTTGTACATATTTGACCAACCAGTCTAGTAGCTTTATACAAGGAGCACGTCGTTTCACCGCCATAGAAATACACCGCCCTCGGCACTGTGTTTCCCTCGAAAGTGATGAGAGCGGTCGTAGATTTTCCAAGCACGCGTGTAAAAACAATCTTCGTATCGAAGGTTCTTACTATCAGTCCTGCTAATAATTCTACCGAGGAGGTACCTGGCTCGAACCCATGCACGACTCCCGCGACCTCGTGTACTGAGCAAGCGACGTACGACACGACGTCATACATCCTGCCACCAATAGATAGGCTCTCCAGGTTTCTTAGCTCGTTAGCAGCGTCTTGAGTAGGCGTGCTCACGTCCACTTGTGGCAAACTATGGCGTCTTGGAGGTTATTTATTCCACTGGGACAGGCACTGGCGATGGCTTGTGTGAGTTGCGGCACCGTGAAGGAGCTCAACTGTAGCCCCTTCTTCGGTCGAATAATAATTTTGAAGTCTTACTTGGGCAGGTTCGGGGTTCTTCTCTTGAAAGTGACATTGAATCTCGGCCCCGTCTTCTCCGCCGGGGCGGCCAACGTCTCTCCACTTTCAGCTGTAGCTTTAGCATTAAGTTCTTTATAAGCGCTTGCTTTGTTCTCCTGCTTACTGCTTGATTCCATGAGCTTCGTAGGGCTCGTTTCAGCGAGGCTCGGTGCTCTCGGGGTACCGCGGCGTGGGTTTCTACAACATTTTACAACCTTTATCACTTTATTTCTTTTTCGCCCGAGCACGAGCACTCGCCAACGGGAATAATGCCTTCTACTTTTTCATCTTTTTTTCGGAGCGATCGCGAACCAGTTCTTTCGCGGGATCAAGATTCAACATCCTTTCCTCTCATGCATCGCTTGTTTCAATATATGGCATAGGTGGATGCCCACGCCGAATGCTTTAGTAGTGGCGTCATCGCCGACACGCGCTAGTCTGGCTTCATGTCGTACGTGGTCGCCGCCGGGAAGGCCGTCTTGTACAGCACGCCGCACTCTAAATTTCTCCTGGCACTTTTTGATACTCCCTTCCTCCGCTTTTATCATCGCTATCTCTTCGGTGTCCTCCTGATCTGACGGATACGCGGAAAACCGACGCGACGTACCCTGCAAAACCACAGGAGTGGCGGCATAAAAGCTGTACTATAAAAGAAAGTGTTACTGCCCATTGCGCACTGCGATAGAAATCTCTGGGCCGCCATCACTGCTTCAAAAGTGCATACGGAACCGGCGCATAAAAACTAGCTCTTGTCGATGGAGCAGCCCAAGGAAGGAACGGCACACCAGTACGTTAGTTTCCTGTGAAACAGGGAGCGAGAGAGATACATTCCAATTACAAACGGCTTCTCTCAGAAGTACACCTTCGAAACGCTGTTTTTTTTCGACATTCGTGATATCTCTTCTCTACACAGATGTTAATTTTCACCGCCTGTGCCTCTTGTTCCGCCGGGTTTCTAGCTGTCGAAACGCAAAAGCGCTGCGTTTTCCAGCAGTGAATAGTAACAAAAGATTTGTCCAGAGGTACACCACCGTTCTGAAATGAGCGTGCACCCTTCAGACTTCATATATTTGTCACTATTTCATTTCTGAGTTTTCTGAACTTGTATTCCAAAACAATCATCGTGCCCTCAGCTTGTACTTGTCACAGGTTACGTACAGTTCCACGGGCAACAGCTACACCCACTTCACCGTCCAATGCGGGAATTCAAATGATGTAATAACTGGCAATAAAGAGTCAAGGGACACGCAGCCTGTGGAAGACAACGAGGGAAAAGAAGCGTCTAAAACGAGAATCGCTCTTCCACATTCGGTTCGCTTTCTTTCTTGCCAGAACAAGTAACAAACGGACCATTGCAGAAGACGCATGCGGAATTTCGTAGCTCATTTCATACACAAAGTGGGGCCAGCTGGCATGAAAACAAAGACGTGTATAACAAAGCCACAAACTGACCACTAAGTTATGAAGCTGCCATAGGTTTTCAATAATTAAGTGGGCTTCCCGGAATAAACAAAGTTGCTTTTTTTGTTTCTTTTGTTTGTAGAAATTGCGTGACTATGGTGAATACAGTATTTTTTCACTTCGTGTTTCGCCTTGTGCCATATGAAAGAATCCGTAGAGATGGCAAGAAAAAAGGAAGTAGGAAAGCAAGAGAAAGATAAGAAAGTAGGATAGCAGGATAGAGAACGGGTACGAAAATCACAGGTACTGCGGAAACTGATAAAAATTGGTGAATTGTAAAGGTTCACATGTAGTCCAGTTCCGCGTAGAAAGTTACTTACAAACCTGCAGCAGCGATCTTTTTTCACAGCACGGTTGGACGTTACCCGGTTCATATCTCCGATGACCAACCACTGTGAACGCATCATACCGAGCTCTCCTTGTTCGTAAGCACATTCACAAAACATGTATGACATCAGCTTCAGCCTCCAGAGCCGGACACTTAGGACATGTTCCTGGGTCTTCTAGTGAAGTCGTTAGGTTCAGGTGGCTGGAGGTGTAAGCGGCAACAGACCGAAGGATCGTGAGAGAAACGTCTTCAGCCCGAAAAAAATTAGGTGGGAGGGAGCGGGAAGACGGGGAATTAGAGCACGTGTGTCCCTCCTGAGAAGTGATTTCCTGGTTGAAAGGCGGGAGCGTGGATCACAAGAAAGAAGGCTATTGGAGGATTTAGGGGGGGCGGGGGGCAGCGAAAGGAGAGTGGAAAGTACTCACCTCTGATTGTTCATAGTATTCTTACCGTGCTCCTGTACCCCATGTACGCCAATCATTAGCTGTGCTGTCTGGCGAAGGCTGTGCATTCTACTGGCAAATCACACCAGTATTTTTAACTTGCTTTACATTCTTCACACCATTGAGAGAGTCTGTGTACATATACCCCTCCGTCATGTTAGGGATTGCGCGTCCAGCTTTACTGGCGCCATACACGTCCTGGAGCTCCAGTAGCAGCGGGCCTGGCGTGTCGTTGATATTACAGCGTGAGCCTTTAAGTTCCAGTTGTGTGGCACCTGTCAAAGGGGTCCCTCCTCTTTTCGGTAGAATATCGGCATTTCTGTAAAATTTCCCTTCAGGGACTTTGATATCAGAAGTTGACGCTGACCACTTCTTAATTTTATTAGGTAATGTAATGTTTTAGTTTTCTATTTTTGTTGGTTATATTTCCTGCGAGAAGTGGTCAGCGTTTTCACTTCTACAGGATTATTTGCGCCAACTGTACCATTATTATTTGCGCCAACTGTAAGACACAAGCCCTTACACAGATGACACCTGGGGTACTAGTAAACTGTTTATGCTATAATAACTCGCGCCCATTTTTGAAGGAGACGGGAGGAGAAACGAGTGAGCCGGAAGTGGAGTTGATGTGGAAATGTACGGTTTAGTTTTAGTTTAGCTGTCTGACGAACTCCAAAGTGTAATAGCAATATCATCATGTATTATAGATGCCATACTCTCAAAGTATCGGAGCGTTCTTCAGTTTAAGATCACCTGAACATTTCGAGAGGGGGTTCAAAAATGGGATTGGATGCTCTTGAACACGAATAAAATTTGCAATGGTGCTTGAATAACAAAGGCAGGGAGCTATCCAGTAGCCCGAGATCAACGAAAATTTCCAGAATTCAAAGATACTTATAAACTAGACAAACCCAAACAGCCCAGAAATAACAATGCTGTAAGAGTGAAAATGCAAATGTACGGAAACTTGAGCGGTCATTTTTTAAACTCCAAAGGGCCAAGTCATAAAACTGAAACACACCGGTTTGTAATTTCTATTCTTGTGCAAATAAAATGTTCAAAAAATCCAGCTGCTGACGAATAGCTTAAATAATATTATAGCAACAAAACAACATCAGAAACGACATCGGCGATTCCGGGAACTGGTAGGCTCTTTCGGAACCGCGCATGCGTCGTAACAATTTCAGGAAGTAGTACGTGGTGCTATTGGTCCTTCATGCAACGGAATACCATTCTCCCCGTTCTAATGCCTGGTAGACGCCGAGATTTGTCCCCTTGCTCCGGGCACTGGAAAGGAGGCAGGCTTGTGACCACTGGCCCTCAAACACCTTTATATGCAGTTGCTGCACGAGCAACAAAATGAGACTAAGCCTATTTACAGAGAAGGCTCTGTAAATTTATCGACCTTCGCAGGGGTCGTCACACCATTAGAAGTAACCGAAATTTCATTCCTTGTAGCCAATTACTCAAGCGTCCGGCTCCTGGCCATGCAGAAATCCGTTGGGCTTTTCAATATATATTCAAGCTTCTCCCCAAAAGTGCTCTCTTTTTCCTTATTCTAACGGCGCCCATCCCAGTATGCGAGGAGCGCGGCCCTATGGTCCGTTCAACCGACTAGAGACCGAAGCACGAAAGGTATTTCAGCAGGCAATCCTAAAGGGCCATCAAATTTTATGTCAGTGGCTGCCAAGAAACTGTGGAATCACCGGCAATATTTTGGCTGATGGAGACACCCGTACAGGCCATCACAGGGAAAGCACCATCCTACTCCGCTCTTAAGCACCCAGGCAGCTAGGGGTCTTTGTCAGTTCACGCCTGAGACCTCCACCAGTGAATAAAATACACTGGACTTTGTGCGTCCGTGCCTCCACAACCAGGACACTCTACTCCAGAACCGTCGACCTTGTGGGTTGTTGCAAACACAGATGCATTACTTTGCCGACTGTGATTGCGAAAGGACGGCCAGTAGCGCCCATTTCCATGCCTGTCAAGGTGTGTAGGCAATCGAGCATGTGCTTTGCCGTGGCACCCAATATTCATCAAAAATACGCAGCGACTGCTCCCAGCCAATTGGGCAATCAACCGTTCACACCAGAGACCATCTTAGAACATCGGCGCCCGCAATCAAAGACGCAAAAGGCAACAAAAGTTCTTCTACGTTTCCTTTAGAACACAAGATTTCATGAACGACTATAGTGCCGCGAAGGGACACAAATACGCGCGCGTTCCCATTAGTATGCCCTCCTCATCACCTGCCTTGTCTTTCATCCCGTGAACACTCCTCCCGGAGTGCGGAGCAGCAAACCGTGTTCTACGCCTCGATAACCTACGGGCCTTTCGCTCGCTTTTCTCCTGTTCACGCTCCATATTTTGCGTAGGTTATCTCAAGTTATAATAAAAAAAACAAATAATTGCGAATGAAAGATTTTGAAGAGACGCTTATTCACTTACCTTAAACGTAGAACTATGCTTCCGTTGCTCAAGTACATAAATTTTAAAATTATAAATAAACCTCGTATTTTTAGCAAAGTGTAAGCGGCGGAAAGTTTGACGTTCTATGGAGTGGCGAACTAGTCGGCATAAAAAATACCGGCGGGGTGAGCTAAACTCAAAGGTGTGGATCGGTCTCCCATGCTCGATGATTGAAGCGATGACTCGATGAGATGCTCGCCGAAACAATGACTCGCTGGCTCGTTGGCTGACGGCACATAGCCGACGACGGTCTACTCCAATTAAACTCAAAATGTACGATATGTACAGCTTATTTACACTAGCTATTTACAACCCTCATGGCTCGTGATTGCAAAACAGAGGTCGGGCAAGGCCCGCGTCGACGGGGCTCACCTCACTCTCCTCTCCTCTCCTGGGCCCTGTTCTATCTTTCAAAACATCAAACTCTGGTTTTTCCACCAAAACCCCACCCACAAAAGGGGAGTCGCAACTTGTGAGTAAAGATCGCTCATTGGTTACACCCCTCTAGGCCACTGATTTGCCTACTGGGCTAATGGGGTGCAAAAGCTACTGGGGTGCAAAATTGTCACGTGACCCCCTTCTCTCACCCTCATACAGAAGCTCAAAGGTATTCCGCAAACACAAATATAACAGAACTGAAAACCAACTACTAGAAGCCGACCTAGCGACAGGAAAAGCAGACCTAACCGTGCAGTCCTATGTTTGTGCTCCGCGCCACCAAAACTCCCTTCCTTTGTAGACACGTGGACCACCTAAGAAAGTCTAGTCGCCTACCTATAAACGTATTCCATCCGACGAGTCGCCAGGTTAAGACGTGTGACGAACTGAAACTTCGCCTAGTAAATTTGAGCAGTGCGACTATCACAGACAGAACGTCTGGTGACCTCTTCCTGTTTGACCCAACGTTTGACCCCTTGATGGACCATCAGCTCCTGCCCGGTTCGGGGATCATCGTGGCAGCAATCGCGGTCGTTAAAATGTCATTTTAACGACCGCGATTATGTCTCAAACGAACGTAAGTAAATCCCTCTTGAAACGCTTACATTGCTTTCAGCCATTACGTAATGCAGGCGCGTTTGTATTCGTCGTATCCGGGCCCGGTTGTCTGGTGGACACAAAAGCACAGCGAATAACAAGGAGGCGTCCGTGGTCTCTCCCCGCTCCCCGCACGCCCAATTCGGCTCGGCCGTCGTGAAAGCAAACCCCATACAGGTAAACAAGCTAAGCCCAGCGAAAGGTAACCAGTTGTCGGGCGGTTTTAATTAATCAGTGAGGGACCGAACTTAACAGGGTGGTAACAACTCATGCCACAAAAATTGAAAAGGGGACATTTGTGATGGGGCCACTTTTTTCTGATCCAGCGACAAAGCAAAAGAACAGGCATTGCTGTCGTTCACGGACCTTTGGACTGTCCATTTGTTACTCATCGCGCATAAACGTCCACCCCTGTTAATTTATATTTAGAGAATCCCGGCTGTCAAGGATGAAAACGCGAAGGGAAAATAGCCAAGTCCACCAGAAAAAGAAGTATAAAGCAGGGAAAATAATCGCGGCGGTTGTGGAGGGTGGGATTCTAGAGAGGCTGTCCCAGATAAGATTGCGTCGTGGCCCACCCTCGTTTTACCAGGAACTCGCCTATCGGAGCCTTAGTGCCTCCCTCAGTTGCGTCTGGAGTGGACACCCGTTTTTTTCATGCGCCCGTTCCGCATGGAGTTATGAGGTCGGTGATTTTCCGTGCGGGTTGCAATGCGTTGAAAAATATCCTTTTTTTGGCCCTAGGCGCCGAACCCTCCTTTTATATTCGTACTATTTTATTTAGGCATACTAATATACCGGAGGCCGTTACAGGGGTGGGTTTATAGCACATAATAAAAGAACATCAAATGTACACCCAAGAGCAAAGGTTTACGAACCATGAAAACAGCATTTTTTAGTTATTTCTGGGCCGCAAGCCATCTCGGGGCACCATGTGCGGTATTTTTCGTTACTTGAGTAATTATACAACATATCACATGCACACAGCAGTTTGTCGGGCTGCTACAGAACAAAAAATAACCTAAAGTTGCGGTTTTTCTGGTCCGCAAACATTTGCTGTTTGTTGTACGTTGCTCTGTACACTGTAAACAAGAAAGTCGTAAAAGGGTAGTAAAATCTGAATTTACTTACAACATTACTACCCCGAAGAACAGCCCAGGCGGCACAGAAAGTGTGCCCCAAGACCGGCCCGTCTATGGCCGCTTTCTGTCATGTCCGGCCAGCATCCAGGTTCTGGCAGCCACTGATCATGCGTTGAACGGCCAACATTCGGCAACCAGTGCTTCGGTATTTTTCCGTCCGCCCGTGTCCGGACGCACAACGGCAGCTAACTGGCTGCAAGATATTCTGTTCTCTTACGGCTGCCGATGTTGAGAAAGAGAACGGCCGAAGTACGGCCTTAGGGCATCCGTTTTAAGTGCAATGCACTTCTTAAGCGACCCTGAACCTGCGTCCACCGGCGATGTCCGCGCACGTGGAGATGGGCGCGCGCAGCCTGGCCGCTGACATGGCACATACCCACGTGGGGGATTGGCCAGGAATCTCCTCGTCTTCCTTGGCAACGGGGGGAGTTGGGCGCGCGCTGCCTGGCCGCTGACATGACACATACCCACGTGGGGGATTGGCCAAGAATCGGGCGTGAGAAGGGCTAATGCACCTGCTTAAAGGAGTACTGAAACGAAATTTCAAAGCTGAGATCCGCTCTAGCAATCAAGTACAACGACAACACAAATTGGTGTCTGTGAATAGATGCATCTTTCTTTCTTTGTAGTTGTGTGTGTGTGTGTGTGATCTCTCTTTCGCGAACATTACCGAACCGCGCAAATTCAACTCGTGCATTCGCACTTTCACATTCTTCCCCTTGGGGAAATGCGTGGAATTTTTTTCTTCGGGAAGCGGTAATCGGCCGAAGCACGGCAAGTGACCGGCCACAGAATATGCGTATTCTTGCGGCAGTTGGTGTCCGTAAGGAGACCGGCCGGAGCGCGGCTGCCGTGCATTCGTTGTTTCAACGGTGAACCGCGCGTCCGGCGGTAGAATATTCGTTTTCTTCGGGCAACCAGTGCTATGATGGATACCGGCCGAAGTACGGCCCCAGAATATACGTTTTTCATTCGGTTAGCTGTCCTCAGCCGAATTACGGCAAGCGAATGGCCACAGAATACTTGGCAATCGGTGTTCAAGAGGAGACCGGCCTACATATGGTATCTGGTTATACGTCAGTTTTTTCGGCACACGGCATACAGCCGAACAACGGCATGTGCCTGGGCGCCGAGAATTCATGCACAGACGTGTTTGGAAGGAGACCGACCGGTTTTTTTCAGGGGGGGAGAAAAAGCCGTTAGGGAGCCGAACGACGGGGACGCGTTTTTCATCCGCTCCGCGTTTCTGTGTTTTAAATGAACGAACATCGTTTATCAAACAGTAATGAGTGTTCTCGGTGAACGGGCAATGTGCAAGGACTCACTGGACATTAGCAGGGAACCTTTTAGGCCATCGAAATACCATTTATTGCCACAAGAAGACTGTGCCACACCGACGCGTGTGCTAAGCCTCGCCAGTCATCGCCGCTACCACGCCTCTGCCGCCGGCTTCGTCGACGCATCAGCTCGAGGCTATTCGCCCCCTCAAGAAATGGAGAGCATTGGAGACATCGACCCGGCAGAGATGGCCGGTCCGAGATGGAGAGGGTTCACCAAAATAACTGTCCTTCAAGAGCGTCGAGCAAGCGGCCACCACGCAGGAGCTAAACCGCCACCATGTCAAGGACTCCCCACCAAGGAAAGGCAAGTGCGAGCAAAAGCGCAAGTTATTCTGCTTACAATTAAACTGCGACAAGCAATGTTGCACTATGTTGTTGGTGATAAAAGTAGAAGAGACTCGCTCGTGCATTGGTAGGATCAACTTCATGCCCTGCACTATGTTACTTCATGTGATTTTACGACTGCCTATTTCGAAAAAAAATTATTTTAAATTTACGATAACAACAGAGCCTTGTCACTGACGAAGCCTAGCTGTTAATTTAGTTCCGATGTTTGAAGGTGAGCTTAGCTACTCTTGGGATATGACTCATTTGGTTAAACATAATCGCCAGCATCCTAGCAAACACGGATTTTGTAAGGATTTTTTTGCTCAACGCAGATTGTTCAGTTCACGCACGATTTGGCTCTTGCAATAGATAAGCCTAAAGTGGTTGCCCGTATATTCTTGGACTGAAAAAAAGCAAATGATGGTGTTCCATATCACCTTCTGCGTAGTACATTTCACCCTATGAACTGAATGAATCGGTTTTTGCATTGTTGTTACTATTGGCCCTATAGCTTTGTTCAAACGTACTGTGTAGTTTACAGGACTATAGTGAATGAACGTGATTCCGTATACCTGCAGCTTTATTCGAATTTAATAACATCCTGGTGTGCTGATTCAGAAAAGTTTTTGGATGTTAAACAGTGTGTTAACGGCACCTTTACAAGAAAACCTTCATCCCATTTGAATACGTATACCGTACATTATGCTGCTGTGACAAGGGCAGAGGAATATTAATACCTAGGAGTTTATTTAGGGAGTGGTTAGAGGTTAAATAGGCAGGTTCACACCTATAAAAGTTACGGCTGCATATGTTTTTGGCTTTCTGAGACGAAATTTCAGTGAACCTCCATCTAACTGAAAAGAACAACCGTATTTCACTCATGTGCACTCAATCTTGGAGTACGCATGTGTTTTCGTGGATCCCCACACCAAAGAGCTGGTTCATACGCTCGAAAACATACAGAATATGTCAGTGCAATTCGTATTAGGTAATTGGCACGCTCAACTTGGCATGAGAGAAAGTAAAATTAAACTGAAATGGCAGGACGTGAGAGATCACAGTTGAAACCACAGGTTGAAGTTTTTTCGTAATATCTATCATTCTAAAACTGGAGCAGAAGGGGAGAAGTATGTCCAAGCGCCATTCTACATATCGCAAAGTGGGACCGCTAGCCTAAAGCAAATTATTAACTTTCCTTTAAAGGTGACGCCTTGCGTGATTCATTTTATTTTACATCAATACTGCAGTGTAATTATCTTCCACGTATGATTGCAATAACTGTTTATATTTACGATTTTCAGCGCGCTTTGTATAATTTTTTTGTTACTTTGTCTCATTTTTGATGCTTAGTGTTATGTATCTCCCTTCTGTAATGCATGCAGGCATCAAATAAATAAATAAATAAATAAATAAATAAATAAATAAACTTCCAGAGGCGCAAGTTTGCCTCTGACGGGCTGAGAACCGTACGCATTCAACCTTGAACAATAAAATATTTATTGCAGTATTCGTTGCAGTATGCAAGGATTCCTGTATGCATGCTACCATTGCTATGTTATTGGTTTGAAACAAATTATGTACCTGTAATGTTACGCCTTTCCTTGCGTGAACACAGACTGATACAACTGCAGCCACCTGAAGCAGGGCGTCATTCGCAACGTGTCTAGAATTTTTTGTTCGTAGTATGACATTAGAAGAAAATTAAGTCCTTTTGGACTATTAAGTGGTGTGGACGTATACTCATGAAAACAACATTAAAATAGATTGCAAATGAAAGTACCTCTTCGCTCCTTCTTAGGATCAGCCCTGCGCAAGATCATCAGAAAAGTTGATCGAGTAGAAAATGTCTTTGCAAGAAAAATGGGCAAAAACTGGACATACTTTTTTTTGTGAAGGAGTTATATTAAATGCTCCTGAGTGTTTTGTTGAGAACCAAAACGCTTCGCAAAGGCATTGACGCCGGTTTTATATACATCAAGATTGGTCAAGCAACTTATAAAAATAGTTTATGTAGTCATAGCAAGAAAGTGTTCCGGAATATTGCCCTAAAAGAAATTGGCTAAAAGCGGCGCAATTTATCTATCTAAAATTCAACACACTAAAGTATGCGCCCTCCGCCTCCCCCCCCCCCTTCCTCTTTCCTCGTTTATTACAGGTAAGCCGCCCCACAGAGGATATCAGGACCTGGACAATAAATCTATTCAAGCTCTAGAAAGAACTGAATATTTTCTGTGTTCGGCAGTAAAAGAGGCACAGCAATTAAAGGAACGACAATTTGTGAGCACTATTTAATAAATGCATTTTGCTGTCAACTGTGGCTGGTAATAAGGCAAGGCTTGACGGCTGGTGGTTGTGCGCGAGCTGACTTTGATGTGGCTGCATTGGACCCAAAATGCTGGGTTTATGCTGCTTCTGCACTGCGCGAATGAGTCATCTGCTTACGCGACATGCAGTGACTGTCCTCAGTACAGTTAACGTACTGTGGCTGAACTCCAATGCCCGCAGCATGGCCGTATTTCCGGTAGCTTTAGTCCGGCTGGAGTCCGACGACCGCATCTCGGCTGTCCTCCGGCGGCCGTACTTCGGCCGTACACGGGTGGCTTTGGAATGGCCAGAGCCCTACGGCTGGAATCTGGCCGTATGACCGTAAGCCGGTCGACTGGCCGACGGACACTGGCCGTTGGACAGCCATGGGAGTACGGCCGTATACGGCCAAAAGGCCCACATTTGGACATGGGCCGAACATGGCTGCCGGAAAACGGCCGGACAGAAAATCACCGGCCAAAGTACACCGGCCTGTTTTAGGCCGAACAGTCCTGTGCTGCCTGGGAGTATGCAGGCTCTGCCACTATGCTTAAAGCTTACAGCTTAAGTCCAAGACTTAAAGAAGTAAGTGTAACTCAGCCTCTTGCATCTAGATCCAATTACGACCGTCTGTATACATGCGAGGTGGCAGCGAGCATAACTGTGGCCGTACGTTGGACCGAGTCCTTGCATCAAGTACAGCCGAAGTAAACAGTAGCTCTGCACAGCGATCCCTGCCGACAATACTGGACACCCCACGTTACGTACGAGCCTTTTACAAGACCTGAAACAAGATGTTCAAGTCAAAAAGATTCGATTGGCTGTGATAAGCACCTGACCTAAGCACCGGCACCTTACTGTATTGCCATCTGTCTACATCCCCACTCCCTCCACGGAAACCGGTACACGCGAAGCTGAACTGTTTGATAACACTGTTGATAAGGCACGTATAAAAGGAGAGGGGTTCGGGCCTGACTCCCCTTTTTCGAATGAAAAACTAGGGTCTATTCATGTACGGGAAGGCTGATGAGCAGCAAAGCTTTTAGCTCATGGCATAAACCTGACGCAGAATTTACGCAAAGGTATGATACAATTTGCCTTCTCTCATAATGAAAATAAAACGAAAGCTAACCTGAAGCGTGACCCGTGAAATGTGTAGGTGCAGGGACGCGAAAAAACTAGTGCACTGGGAGTAGAGCTACGACTGGGGGGAAGCGGCCCCGTGAATTGCGCCCAGTCTGCCTGAAGCAACTGTACAGAGTCTGCATTAAGAGCAGACTGAAATTCTCAAACGTTTCCAACATCACTGTGACTTAAGTACTCAAGACAAGTAATTTGAACACGCCATAATGATAGAGTTGTTTAGCGGCCAGTGTCAGCACAAGTTTTTTGCGAGATCGCTGTGATAAATTGTGAGCTACGCAACATTTTACACTACCTCTAGGGAGAGCGTGTGCCATTAATGGTCTACGTGACCCGACGGATGCACACAAATTTGGCCAGAACCTAGCACAAGACAATTTTGCTGTTATAACCATAGGTCCTTCATTGCGTTCATTTTAAAGTGATCTTATTTCCCCCCACAAAATAAGTTATCCCCTGTGGATTGTGGTGGACACTACTTTAAACCGGTTTGAAGTACTGTGGCTCCAAATCAGTACATTGGTAATGTGATGTTAAGTGAACGTCCAAAAGCCTGCATACTTTCACACCAGACGTGCTATACTTAAGCTACAAATGCCTTCCCAGCACTGCATTTCAATATCGTAATTAAGATGACCGTGTAGCGGCGTTCCCGTTTCTTTATGTCATTTCTCTTAGCTTTAAAAATCCCACTGTACCAAATACACAATGTTCTTAACATAATGCCCTTGTTACACCTGCCTTTAGCCCTTCACTGCAGTTCCCTCCTGAACGAGTGGAGGTGCGCCCATTTTAGTGCGGCCTTAAATAGTCCGAGGCCACACCGGGGTCACTATGTCTTCTCGGTGTCTGTGGGACAAAGACGATTGTGCATCTGTCTCGCTAAAGTGAACAAATATGAAATAGATGAAGAAAATGTTTGCGCTCTACGGAAAGGATTTCTGTGCATTAGGAAGCCTGTGGAACAACATTTTATTTCTCGAAAGAGCCCAAAAAAGTAGCAAGGACGAGCTATGCCTGTAAAGGGGGAGATAGCGTGACAGATCGTACAAAAACCGTTTATTATATGTCTGCCTTTTCAATGCATGTAAAGCATTGCTTATAGCAAGTAGTATAGAGATGATGTGTAGTTCTTGTGAGCTCCTAAAGAGAATGAGAGGGAGAGGGAGAGTGACACACGCCCACCCAATCTGTGCAGCTGCTGCCCTGGAGACATGTTTACCTAGGAAGGGGTTACACAAAACCGAGGAATCCGTGGCCAGAAAACATAAAAATGAACGCATATCAGTTCACTTTGCAGCAAATGTCGTCCAAAAAGAATATCTGTCTGCTTCTGCCCTTCCGCACCCACAGCTCACGGACTTACCCCTACCGCTTCGCTCTTCCCACAACAACAAGAAAGGAGATGGGCTACAGTCAATAGAATTTTGCCACGTGGGCTGCGGGCGCGTCATCTGTTAAAGGTTTACGCTACTGTTGAACTTGGAAATCTGCGACTTGGTCCAGACTCCTCGAGCCCGTTCAATGTAACTTAGGTCGAAATATTATTTTCAACGTTTGCTCGTTTTTGCTATAGAAAAATCAAGCAGCTCTTTACATTTATTTAAATAATACTCGAAATACACGTTTAGTATATTTCTTGCTTCAAATATTCCTTGTTTTATTTTTACTGAGCAGTGTTTTCACGTAGAAACTGTTTCCAAAATGATTGGTTCGAAGATATTTTGTCTAGTTAAACATGCCCTTGAAGTATTCTTTAGAATCTGTCTGAACATCTGAATCGAGAGTCAGACAGACATACATACGCACACGGAGACCAAAATGTTCAAGTTTAAGTCGCGCAAGAAACACTCTCCGCTTTCAAAGGTTTGTTTTCTTCAAAAATATGTGTAATGCAGCAGGTTGTGGATAAAATAGGTTTGCACAGTAGTAGATTGTACATAACCTCTGCGACGACCAACAAAATTGTATCGCTTCTTCCAAGAGTCGCTCTTAGATTTTCTTCGTTCCAATTCTTACGGACGTTCCAAATGCAGGATCTGTTCAACTGCAAGAAAACTTTGCTTTTGGGTGGGGAGATCTTAAATCCGACAGAAAAATTACTTAAACACATAGCCAACATACCCAGTTCTATATCAAATATGATGATGGTTGGTGCTTAATGGCGCAAGGACAACAAGGCGAAGAGCGCCACAGAAAAAGTTATTTATGGTTGATGAGACTGTAAATACTAAATACTGTGAGTAGAAGTAAAAGTGACGCAAAACAAAAGATAATGGAGATGGCTGGTGTATAGGGCCAGGATGATTACATGTGATATGACAAGACCTGCAGAAACTTTACTTCAGCTAAATCTTAAGAACACGTTGACTAGAAAACATTTGTTCGTTGGCTAAAGTATATGATGGGTGCAGTGGAATGTGTCGTCTGTATAATTCAGGGAAATGTTTGTGTCGTGTTGTGTCAATGGCCTTGCATGTGAGTAGTATGTGGACTACAGATAGGTCCGTTCCACACCTGCTCCACATGGGTCGCGAAGATCCAGTCAGCCGGTTAAAATGCGTTACATGCGTGTGGCCTATCCGCAGCCTGGCCAAGACAACTTTAGTGTATCTGTTGTGTGATTCAGTTGTGTGTCGTCCCAATCGTGGGTTTTATTACGTGTAGTTTGTTGTCTGTTGACTCCAGTGTAATTGCCATGTGTTACAAAGCTGTCGTGAGATGTGTGTCTTTAGGTCGGTGTAAGGTACTGTTGTTATGTCAACGGTGGCCATGAGAGCAGCAGCAGAAGTTCGATTCCCGGCCGCGGCGGCCGCTTTTCTGATGGAGGCGAAAAGCAAAAACGCCAGTGTGTACGAGCTTTCGGCGCACGATAAAGATCCCCAGGTGGTCAAAATTAATCCGGAGCCCTCCACTACGGCGCGCCTCATCGCCTGTGTTGCGTCGGCGCGTTAAACCCCACAATCAATCAATCAAGCAGAAGCCAGTTGATCAGCGGTCTTATTCCCAGGCTGTGGGATCCCAGGCTGTGGGATTCCCACTGTGGGATCCACAGTGACCTAGTACCCATCATATAGTTATTTTTAAATTTGAAGCATATGCCATCATTATAACCTTTAAAAGAACATCCATTACATAGTTTGTAGACGACCTTCCTGATGACAGTGCCTGCACAACGCTTAGAGAATCTGTGTACACGATGGACTTGGAAATTTTATGCTTGATGATGTGATTTGAAACGCGTAAGATGCCAAGATGCCATACGCTTCTGCTGTGTAAATACTGCTATGAAAATTCATTATTTTAGTAACGCTAATATTTAGTCTGTGCGCTCCACAAGAGACAGTAGAATCAGTTTTCGACGCGTCGGTGAAGACTTCTGCGCACCTGTACTTGTCCTGCAGGAAAAGGAAGTGCTGCAAATTTGCTCTCCTGGGTACCCTTTTTTTCGTGTTGCGAGAATGACAGGTCTCATGATATAGGACGAAGATGCCATGGTGGAATGAAACCATGGATGGGTGTCTTGTGTGTGTCTGACAGAGGCACCTTGAATGCAGAAGCCTCCTCCCTAACTCTGAGAGAGAAATGTAAGGAGATAGATGGCCTGTTTAAAATGAGTTGTAAATTTGATGTATCGTTCATCATAAAATTAAAAGAATGGTTAGTGAGAGATACAATCTTAGATGCATACAGCAAGTCAACGTAATCCCACTACGTAATCCTAGGCACCATTTATCACACTCGACATACAGACTCTCAATGGGGCTAGTGCGGAAAGCGCCGCATGAGAGGCGAAGGCCAAGATGCACCACTGGTGGAGCATTTTCAGTGCTGTTTTTGTCGCCAACCCATACACGACACTGCCATCGTCAAGCCTAGACCCCACTAAGGCAGTGTAAAGGTGCAGCGGGAGGTGTTTGTCAGAACCATAAGATTGGTGTGAGAGGACCTAAAGAATGTTCATTGTTTAGCGGCATTTGCATTTAAGCTGTTTGATATGCGGTATGAAAGTAAGCTTTTCATCGAATAAGATACCTAAAAACTTGTGCTCCTTGTTCCCAGGAATCGACACGCTGTTAAGAGTGATGTTTGGATCCAGGTAGACCCGTGCTTCCTGGAGTACACAATTCAAGAGGTCTTTCCAGGATTAATTTTAAAACCATTCTTGTCTGCCCAGCCGGCAAGTTTCTTGACGCCAAGCTGAACGTGACGTTCACAGATTGCCATATTACATGATTTAAAGGAAATGTGGGCATCATCTACATACATGGAATAAGGCATTGTACGAGGCAATGCCTTTCCAAGGGAGCTCATCTTAATTATGAAGAGAGTTCAGCCAACACTCCACCTTGTGGCGCGCCATTTTCTTGCACAAGAACCTTTGACAGTGCAGAACCAACTCTGACGCAAAAGGTTCTCTCCTACAAGTAACGCGCAAGGGTGTTAAACCTATTACCAGAAACAACGAATAGGTTGAGGTCACTAAGGGTTTCATAACGCCACGCGGTGTCATACGGGTTTTCGAGGTCAAAAAACAAAGTTAAACCGAACTGTTTGTGAATGAAGGCATCCTTAATATATGACTCTACTGCCACAAGTTTATCGTTTGTGGATCGCCTCACCCTGAAGCCTGCCTGACAGCTCTCGAGAAGACCGTTGTACTCCAAGAAGTACACGAGTCTTCTGTTGATCATCTTCTCGAGAAGCTTGCACAGGCAGCCTGTGAGAGTGATGGGTCGATAGCTTACGGGAGAGGAAGGGTCCCTCCCCTCTTTTAAGAATGCTTCAACTATTCCCTCCCTCTAAGACTTTGGAATGTGCGCCGAAAAAAATATCTTGTTTTATAGGTGAAGGAGTGTAACAAAAGTGTCTGCGTGTAAGTGCTGTATCATTGTATATGTGATGTCTGGGCACGGAGCTGAGGGTTTACAGGTACTCAGAGCACCCCTCAGCTCATGAAACGAAAACTCGGAGTATAGGATGTGGGTGATCTGTCGTTGTCATGTAAAGGCTTCTTTCCAGCTGAGAGTTTGTGTTTCATGAAAGTGTTCGTGTAGTGTGCTGAACTGGACACATGTTGGAAGTGTTGTGCAAGTGTGTCAGCCTGGTCTTCAAGTGTGTCCCTTGTTGTGCTGACCAGAGGCAGGCTGTGTGTTTATTGTCCTTTGAGTTTGCGTATTCGTGTCGATATTTTCGTGTGTTTGTGTAGGATTTAATTGATGGTATGAATGAACACCAACTCTCTCGGTTTGCCTCATGGTGCACACGTTTTCCCATCGCCTTGGCCCTTTTGAACTACAGGAGGTTTGCCGACGTGGGGTAGCGACGAAGGATAAACCATGCCTTGTTTTGGTCCTCTCGCACCCGCCTACAGTCCTCTTTGCACGACGGCCTCTGCTGGTTGCGCCGGGCACCACAGGCGTGGGCAATCGACTTTTCGGTGGCGTCGAGGGTGTGTGCAGTGAGGAGTTCTTGTTGTGTAGGTGTAGGTGTGTTCTTGTTGTGTAGTGTAGGTTGGATGTCTCAGTAAATGTATTCCAGTTGACGCGTGCTTCATTGAACCTGTTCTTCGAAGATGGACTGCATGGGCCTTTACCTATATATGTTAGCGAGGTGGGGAAGTGGTCACTGCCGTACAGGTCAGTGCCCACACCCCACTTTAGACAAGCAAAGAGAACGGCGGAGCCAATAGCCAAGTTAAGAAATGAGTGTGTGTTGTGTCCTATGTTGTGGTATGTAGGCTGTTTCTTATTGAAAAGGCATGCTCCACAGGACGCTAAAAACGTCTCTATCAGGCGACCTCAGGCATCTGTGTGAGAAGAATACCGAAGAAAATTGTGTGAATTAAGGTCGCCTGTGAGGATGTATGGTTCGGGCAGCTGGTCAACCAGCGCCTTGAAGTCAGAGCTGAAAAGTGCAATATCATGAGGAGTGTATATGGAGCATACCAATATCAACTTAATAAATATTATTGTTCAAACTGCTGCAGCCTCAAGGACAGTGTTCAGAGCGACAGGGTGGCATGGTAAGGATTTCCGGGCGATTATGGCCACACCGCCAGAAGTGTGTGTGCAGCCATCCCTGTTCTTTCTGAACACCATGTCACTATTCAAAAAATGTGTGTGCTTATAATTCAAATGTGTTTTATGTACACACAATAAACATGGCTGATTAGCATGCAGTATTTTGTATACATCGTCAAGGTTTTTAAGAAGGCCTCTGAAGTTTCATTGGATTATGTTTTCTCTTCCCATTATGAAGCGTTCGGAGCTACTGAAGTGTGCTGTTTTTGTATCGTCTTTTGTTTCTTGGACTCTTAGAGGGGGCTTTTTTGGCCTTTCTATAGGTTTGGATGCAGGGACCCGCTCCTTCGGCTGCGAGATAAACAGGAACGGTCCCACGTCCATCTCATTCTCGGCTGTCCTAGGGGATCCTGATGGACCAGGCCCCTTTGACTTGGCACCCATTCGGATGCCTTTCGTTTTCTTAGCCGCTACCACCGAAGGCGTCGGGAGCACCACAGGTGGCACAGGCGGTGCGGTAGAGCTGGGAGCCGATGCGGGACCCCCGGTGTCCAATTCCTCCGCATGCTCCAGTAGTAGCAGGGAGGGTGGGGAAGCAGGGGCCGGAGGGGCATCGGTCCCGACGGTGGCTGTTGCCACCACAGCCACTGCTGGCTTTGCGAATGGTGCGGAGGGGAGTTGGGTTGCCCGCGGTAACCCGGGGGGGGGGGAGGTGGCGGTTGGACCAATTCCGAGTCTCGGTACTGGGGCCCGCCGAAACCACACGCCGCTCCGCCCCCCGGCGAGCTGTGTCGGCGACTTCACGAGAGGGAAACAGGCGAACCTCTTCCGCGCCTCTGGGTAAATGATGTTCTTGGTCATCTTAACATTGTTTATCTCTTTCTCCTGCTTAAAATGTTCACGTTTTCGCCAGTACGCAGCATGGCGTCCCTGGCAGTTGGCACAGGTGAAGGTTTCGGATTCAGAGTTTTCTGAAGGATGGTCATGTTGGCCGCACTTAGCGCAGGTACGTTAGCCACGGCAAGAGTTTGTGCCATGACCGAACCGTTGACACTTGAAGCAGCGGCGTGGGTTCCAGGTGTAGAGGCGGACGGAACACCATATGTAACCGGCATTTATAGATTCTGGGAGGGTGGACAGATCGAAGGTCAGGATAATGTGTTTCGTTGCTATCTGCTTGTCACCGCGGCGTATGGATATACGCTTTACAGCCGTGACGCCCTGATCCCTGAAGCCTTTCAAAAGGTCGGCATCGGTTTCGGAAATGAGATCTTTCCTCAGAGATCACACCCTGACACCAGTTGAGGCTGCGGGAGAGGTGTGACCCTGATCTCCTGATCTGCCATGCAGGTTTTTTCAGGAGGATTGTGGATTGTGTGCTGCGTCTAGACTACGGCCAACACTTCGCCTGTTCGTAGGTTTCGCGCCTGGAAAGATTTTCCAATGCTTCCTTTAAGGAAATTGGAGACGAGGAATACAGACTGGGAGCAGACGGGTTACGATTTATCTACTGATTCAAGGACCAAAAAATGGGGATAGTGTTCAGGTTTCCGAATGTTGATGGTTGGTAGGGATGGGAAGGAAACTTCGGTGCAGCCCTTTTTCAGGGACCGATCAGGTTTTGAGGGAGGGTTTTGATGTATTCATATGTCTTAGGAAAAAGCAGGAGACGGGGGTCCTTTCTTCGCTCGGGTTACCCTGATACCGAGAGAGGTCCCGGAGCTCCCTGGCAGGTAAACAGACAGGGAGCTTGACGTGGGCTCCGACGGCCGCCGTTTGAGGTTTCTACCCTTCACCTTAAAAACACATCATCACGGTAGGTTACAGCTTATGTTGTGGGCTAGGGGTCTACGGTGTCGCCAATACCGTCACCAAGATTACTCAAGGTGGCCCGTGCGTGGAGTTCCATATGAAATAGACAAAATATGAATCACGTTCTACAGAACCCATTCAAAAACGAGCGACTTGATAAAATACAACAACTAATCAACTCTAAAAACAATGCCAAAGTACGCAGATATGCTGGGAATTGTTTGCAGAGATACAACAAAACCTAACGCTGTTTTTGAAACACACCTATTATCAATATTGTTATTTCACGCTTCTAATACGCATCATTTCTATTGTTAAAAGCCGCCTGATTCGTGTGCGGGCTAAAACCGGGCTCAAAATCAAAATGGGCGTCAAAACGGAAAGCAGCATTCCTATGAACACAGCCTCCTTGAAAAGTTTGCCCAATTTAATTCAAAGCAATCCAGCTACTTCACGTGAGTAAATGTTGGGGCACCTGTTTTTCAATTGGCGTGCTTTAGCGAGCCGTTGCAGATACTTTTGCGGCAGCAGTTAGCACCTTTCTGTGTCTACGAAGAGGTCGCGCTATGAAGCGTAAAACAAGCGCAAGGTATATTTACTTGCCAAAAGTAAGGGGAATGGAGCTGCATTATGCAGACTGGCGACATGAGTGCCACCAATGATGTAAAAATCCTCATGCATATTTTCAAGCAAAGCTTCACCGGCCAGGAGCCCAGGGTGTTCAAGACTGTCATTGGGAATTCATAAATTAACAGCAAATGAACCCATGGCCCAATAAACCAAAACTTTTTAAGGTCGAAGCATTTGAAATCGCAAACACTTTCAAAGTTCCCTGCTACAGTTTCAATGCCTCCAGTAGCTGTATAAGCAGTTTTTTGAAGCGCAAAGGATTTCGCCCCCAAAGTTTCGTGCGTGAAATAAAACTCCTCTTTGCAGGTACGTCGTGCCAAGTATTTTACATCTGCGTGGTAGAATCGGCGTCAATTTTTCTTTATATTTCTTTATATTTATTATTATTTCCTGCATAAGCTAAAGTCTTGGTTCAATTCGCGGACGCGTTATAATCGCGGAAATTTTATATACGCCATCTTGCGAATAACGCACTGAAATAAAAATGAATGCTAAACAATTGCATTAAAAATGGCCATGGAAGCGGAAACCGAACAGACGCAAATAACGCATATAGTGCCATTGTGTAAAACGTTTTACTTTCTGTGTAAGTTTCGACCCCCTAATGAAGTCGCGTTCGATAACACGACGTACGACATGCTGTCTAAGAACCCTGTATGCACAGGTCATAACAGTCTTAGAAGCGCGCATTGGCGCATTAGGTTTCATACAACAAATATTTACAAGCAGAGGTGAGCGAGTACAGGTTACGCCAATAGGATCTTAACTAATCATATTTGAAATAGTCGTCCATCAAGAAACACTTATGGCGCCAGAATTCCTGCGACAAAACGGGGGAGCACGCACTGTTCGCGTGTACACGTTTACGGACTTTCTAGACCGTTCTTTGGGGCACGGAAAGGTCAACTCGCACCTTGTATCTTCTTCGGATACTCCGCTGTCGAGGGGAAACGGTCAGGTGAATATGCGGGCATCTGCATTGACAAAAACTCTTTTGAAGAAGAAAAAAATTGTCAGGCAATTACGATACTCCTTAATGCGATATTTCGGCGCAACACCAGTGCCGTGAGGCATTACTCACTCGTGGGTTCTCTCAATGGCAGCGATGATGAGCCTCTGCGTCGGCGGCCGAAAGTGGGTCTCAGGAAGGACCGCGAACTGCGTCTTAAGCAAACGCACATCATAGTCACGTGCACGCCCCCCTCCCGTTTTTGCCAAGGGTCGCGTCGTCGAGCACCTCATGAGGGAACAGTATACTGCCCCTGCCCCACCGTACACTTTCGGAGAGCGCTGGCTCGCGACGCCGCAGCGAACCTCAGCGAACCACCCTCCCCTCCAAATTTTGCGCCATTCTCCTCATCTGCTTTCTTTCATCGTTCGCTTGTTCTTTCACTCGTCGATGTTGCCATCGTTTACTCGGATACGACGACAACGCGGCTCAGCCGAGAGTCAGCCGACAAAGGGCTGCGCCCTGAAAGTCCTGGTGTTGAGGGAGTGGGACTCTAAGACATGTCTTTAGATATTACGTATAACAGTGCTCCTCACCTGTGGGAAGTCTTGTTGTCCACTAAAAGCCTAGGCGCACACGAAAAAATCGCTCACGCACCTCTTTTTTATATACAATCGAACACCCTTATGACGATCAGAGATATACCAACCTATGGGTTTTAGCGACCATATTTCCGTGACCTTGCGACATTTATATGCCACGCACTGAAACTGCGTCCAGTCCAAATCTAGAGAATGTTTTTCAAAGGGTCTTTGTTGAAAAACGAGCACTTCTCTCACGGACAGGGTAAAAATATGGCGCATACGAAGTGGAAAAAATCAAATTAGTCCTTCATTAAAGCACGAGAGAGATGGCGTGAAGCTGCGGGATTGCTTTGGATTAAATTAGGCAAAATGTTGTAAGGAGGTTGTGTCCATGGCTACCCTGCTGCCTGTTTTGACGCCGGTTTTGGCTTTGATCCCGATTTTATCTCGCACACAAATCAGTATGTTAGCTACTAGCAATAATAATGATGGGCATTAAAAGCATGCAAATACGATATCAATAACAGGGGTGCTTCAGTAACACCTCCGCTTAAGTTTATTCGCGAAGAAGATATCCCAGATCGGCGAGCAGCGCCCGCAGATTTCGAACGCTGCGACCGAGGCCACTCATTTTCCAGGCATTTTCACGCAAACAAAATGGCATTGATGAAGAAAAAAGATGGATAAATTTAATTGATTTTATTACAATTTAGAATCTGAAGCATATGCCAGATGCTATAAATGAACATTATACGCCACTACGTATCAACTCCCAGTCAAGCATTGCTATCACCGGTGTCGATCTTTACGCCGCCCAAGTCGACGCGAACGCGGCACCGCGCTCTACAAAAAGGGTCTGTGGTCACTCAGCCGCCATTTAGAGATGGCGGTTCGGCGGCACTAGTTTGCACAGTTGCTGATAACTAATCGTGATGATATTCTAACTTTCGAGCTTCGCTCGACGGCAGAAGCGATGCAGCTTCTGGTACGCTTAGCCTGGCGCGGCTGGTAGTTGTCGAAGCCATTATGGAGAGGGGAGGTTTTGAAGACTTTCGAAAGAACTTCTTCGCAGGCATTGCGCGGGTTGGACGCAAACGCAGTTTGGTTAGGTCGTTAGGAGGTACCGGACGTCCCTTCTTGAAGCTAAAAGGCTTAATCTTTTAACCTAAGGGTTTGTTCGACATGTTCACTAATTAAGGGGGGTCAATATACAAAAAAACTACTGATATCACGAACACTTTTCCGCGGCACTTTCGAGTTCGCTATAACCGGGTTTGACTGTAGTTCTTTTTAATAATCCTTACTTTGCATTGTAGTAGTAATAAAACTTTTCATGGAAGCAGACAACTTGCATTCCGTCCTGGGTGGGTGGCGTCTAGTCCTGAACGACATGTGCCCAGGCCATCCGCCTCGCCCTTTCCACAAGTGACAGTTGGCGCTCGCGGTCGGGTCTTGTGAGGTGGCCGTCAGACTGCTACTGGCTTGGTTGAGAAATGCGTGGAATGTCGGAGCCCGCCCTCTCTTCCACCATGCGGTATGGGTGTTGGGAACGGAGCCGTACTTTCAGTTCAAGTCGCAGCTTGCTGAGTACATCGCCTGTAACAAGATTCACTGCAGGAATGTGTTTTGTATTTGCTACCCGCCGCGGTGGCTCAGTGGCTAAGGCGTTGCGCTGCTGAGCACGAGGTCGCGGGTTCGATTCCCGGCCGCGACGGCCGCTTTTCTGATGGAGGCGAAAAGCAAAAACGCCCGTGTGTACGAGATTTCGGCGCACGATAAAGATTCCCAGGTGGTCAAAATTAATCCGCAGCCCTCCACTACGGCGCGCCTCATCGCCTGCGTTGCGTCGGCGCGTTAAACCCCACAATCAATCAAATCAAATATTTTGGATTTGCTGCAACTACATACTTGGTGTGATTTAGAATGTATAGTTGTTTACGGTGCACTCTTTTTCAATGCGAAAGCCTTAGACGTGTACGGGTAAATCATGCAAGTTGTGAGGGTCCTAAAATAGGTAGTATAAAATTCAATATTTGTTCTAAGCCAACGGAAGGCCAGGAGTGACAGCCGGTAGACTAGGCCGCCGCCACAATTCGAGCCACCTTGAGGGGTGCAGGCATCGGCGCATTCGGGCCGTACACCTCTGGCAGTTGCGAGAGAGGGAGCGGGCTTCAGAGGGTGCTGTCAAGGAAGCTTATGAAGCGACGACGAGTGCGGCCTCGAAAGTAAACAGAAAGTTCAACTGCAGATCCACAGAAGGCCCAACTAAGTTATGGCCTTCACATTTCCAGAAAGTGCCACAGATTTGCACATTATTTCCCCAAACTTTATATGTATATATAAAAAGAATAATCTTCTTTGTTACGAAAAAAAATTATAAAGTGGTGTCAATATTTCAGGATCCCATTCGTGGTGCCAGCTGCGACGGCTTTTTCAACAAACCAAAGCTGTTATTCCGGACTGGAACTGGACACACGCTCTCCCAGTGCTCATAAGACGGACGATGAACTCTAACTAGGCGTTTTTCTGACAACCCACACCATAAGGTATAGCATTCCCAGTTCGCCACAAAACCGGCACAGAGCGGAGTACTGGTTTCGGATTTATTAGACGAAATTTCGTCATGGTGGGAAACGTATTAGTTTGAAGCAGCCTATGTAATCTCTCCTGGGCTTTCGTTAACGATTCGTGGGCCGGAAGGTAAACCCTGGGCTCGAGCTGTAATGCTGACTGATCTACTGGTAGGTGAGTAGTGGGCTCGAAGTCTCAATCTCTCGTGGTGCCTGGTTGGTTGGATCTCGGGCAGTATTATGGCCGGTGTTATTGCTCTTGAGCAGAGAATGGTCTGGAGTCCAGAGTATTTCGGCTTGTCGATGAAGGGGACGTTGAATAAAAATATTTAAGCCATATTTGGATATTTTTCTATGAAGGTAATTTAGGCATGCCTGTTGCCAATCTTTTATAACTGTATCTGCTGCTGTCTGAGAGATGTTCAGGGCAATGGCAACCTCTTCTGCTTGGTCAGTGGTTGTGCAGGGTGCTGGTAATAGGCCACGATGAGTTTTCCACAGAATCAGTCATCGATACCCTTCGGGTGTAGTCGGCCGCATCAGTATAGACCATGCGGTCCCTGTTGTCGTTGGGCTTTTCAATTGTAAGAGCTCTTGCCTCTTTCTTGCCTGCGTGGTGTACTGATTGCATGTTGCGCAGTATGGGCGCTACTGCAGTCTTCTCTCGCAGTTCGAGTGGCACATCCCGATACTGTATTTCTACGGTGGCGTCATTCGTAGTCCGTCTATGAGGTGCCTCCCAGTGATAATTGACTGCAGTCTTTGTCGCTAGTTTGATAGATGAGCCTCGATGGTTTCAGCCACTGTGTTGTGAATACCCAGTTTTAAACGTTTTTCATTCGAGGTGCTTACTCGGAGCCCCAGAGCCTGCTTATATGCCTTTCTAATTATTGCGCCCAATTTATCTGTTTCAGTCGTGTTGAGACGGCATACGGAAGTATGTTAGCCAATCTGGATATCACAAATGCCTCAACGATCCAAAGTGTGTCCGCCTCTGTTGTGGCTTTATACTGTTGTTATTCCTCGGAGCAAATGCGTGACTTGATCGGCAGGGCGCTTCAGCCGGCTGACAAGAACTGAATTTCTGCTGGCCGCTTGGAAAAACATTCCCCAGATCTTGATATAAGGAAAGGCCTGATGGTGTGGCCATCCAGGACGATCTCGATGCTTGGGGTCGCCGCCTTCCCGTGTGCACCATGAGGGGTGATTTTTGCAATGAGCTAGAGAGACCACAGCTCTTCGCGCATTTATTCAATGCATCGATGGCAAGTTGTAAGCGGTCCTGCATTTCCCCCGCAGAGCCCTTGCCAGCTCACACCGTTATATCGTCTGTGTACAAGCCATGGTGCAGATATGGTATGGCCGCTTGTTTAGCGGGGAGGACAGTGAGGGCGATATTGAACAGTAGGGGAGACAGAACCGCTCCTTGTGGCGTATTCCTTCGACCAGGTCGATGGGTTCCGAAGAAATGTTTCCGATCTTAATAAAGGCTTTCCGCCCTGACAGAAACCCACGGACATAGTTGTAAGTCCGGTTCCCACAGTCTATACCACTGAGGTTGACTGAGATAGCTTGGTGGGTGACAATATCAAATGTCCCGTTTAGGTCGCTGGCCAGTACGGCTTTTGGCGTTTCGCTGTTGCCTTGCATCATGATATCTTCTTTTTTTAGAAGAAGAAGAAGTTTAGTATTGTAAAAGAGGAAGGTTACATGTGAAGATATATCCAGAAGTTGGGACAGAATACCATGAGTTGAAAGATCCGGCCTAAAGCGAGACATGGTAGATGGAAGTTTTTCGGTGCTTGCTAGTTATTTCTGGATCCTTGTGAGTACAATGTGATCCGTAAGCTTCCCCACACAAGACGTCACAGAGAATGGACGGAGGTTTATTGTCTAATTTCTTGCCAGGAGTGGGAATGAACCGCACTTTTGCGGTCTTTCGTTTCTGGGGGAGGGTGCCCCTCTTCCAGGTGTTCATGTATGCCGTAAGAGCAGTAACGGAGGAAATCTCGAGGTTCCCTAGTGCTTTGTCAGTTATCTCATTTGGTCCCGGAGGGATGTTGCGTCTAAGCTTTGCCACTGCAGCTTCCACTTCGCATAGCTGTATCTCCCTGTCCAGACCAGGATGTGGCCTTCCCGTGTAGTCTGGGATAGGCGTAAAGGGGGATGGTGGCAAGTATTTGTCCTGCCATTGTTTAATAGCTCCGACGGGGTCCCGGGGAATGAGTGCATGACTGGCCGTCATTGTGCGACGAGATTGACCTCCGCGCTGTTCGGGTTTATCACATATCTCAGCAGCCTCCACGTCTTTGAGCTACTGAGAATCCATTTTATACCGTCGAAACGGAGAGAGAGAGAGAAAGAGAGAGAGAGAGAGAGAGAGAGAGAGAGAAACAAACATTTAGTGTAGGAATGAGCAGGAGGATGTTCTTAGGGCCTCCACCCAATGAGAGGCATCCTTATTCCAAGATGCCTTGGAGCTGGCTGGCCGTCCGGGCCCGTTCCATCAGTGGGCGCTGGCCCGAGAGCTCGGAGCTGGGCCGCCGCTCCACCCAGTGCTCATAGGTAGGGTTGGGATTTAAGCTTAGAGTGGGGGTTCGTTGGCACTCCCTTATTGCGTGGTATAGGGTGCAGGATAAGATAGGGTGCAGGAAAAGAGACAGGTGGCAGGATATTGGGTGGGGCACATAGCGTTTAGTAGGGTGTTATGGGGATACGAATTGGTTTGTAGGCGCCGCAAAGTGGTTTCTTCGTCACGCGGTAAATGTGAATGAGGTGCCGGGAAGCGATAGCGGGCGTTTTTGTAGTGAGCTAAGATTTCGGTGTACGTGTGGAGAGGTGCAGGCTTCGAAGCAGTTCAGTAGTTGGTCCCTCCCTCGGAGGTAACGGCCCGGTGTGTATGAGCACGGGCAGCGGCGTGTGCCGCCTTGTTCCCTCGGTGGTACTGGTGGCCGGGTGACCAGATTATATTAATTTTGTGGTAGTCTTCTTACTTGACGGAGAATGTACATGCGGGTAGAGATATGCGGCCAAATAGAAAGTTTCTGCAGGCGGTTTCTGAGTCAGTTATAAAAGTAAGAAATTGCTCGCCTGTTGTTGCAGCAAGGGCGATGGCACACTCCTCAGCAGTCTCGAAAAGTGGTGAGAACAATCGCTGCTGCCGGTTCTGTGCCTTGCGAGTCAACGACACAGGCTGCATGCCCTTTCTAAAGAGGGTAGCGCGATGCATTTGTGTATCGAGTGCTTGGTAAATGGTGATTGTACTTATGAATCAATCGAGCTATGCCGTGCACCATTGTTTGTTGAAAACAGGCTGCATGTTTCGGGGTAAGGGGGCTACGCGAATGTGTTGCTGAATGTCTGCTGGAATTCAAATCTTCTGGTCTTGTCGTGGTGGGGCTATCTGAGCATGGGGCGTATCTGTCGTGGTGGGGCCTATCTGATCTTGTCGTGGTGGGGCGCATCCGGATGTCTCTGTAGTCGGCATACCTCAGATGCGTTGTGAGACTCTGGTATTTCTTCGCAGGTGTTGCGGACTACTAGCTTCAAAAGAGTCTTGTCTCTACTTCGGTGGGCTGCATATCTCATTACCTCCACTGTAAGTCCGGCTACGCGCTTTTTCAACTTTCTGTGGGGCGTTGTCTTTTCCACCAGCGGCTCAGTCCTCTTATAGCCTCCCATAGGTGAAGCAGCTTGGAATCGACGCTAGGCACTTGCGTGGTGGGCTTTACTTTCTGGGTCGTGGATCTTATGTCCTCCCGTACTCATTTGGCCAATTCCTGTATGCTTGAAATCTCTCTAGATAAGTTTTGAGCTTTCTGGCGTTCACGAAACTTGTGCCTGATTCAGACCTCACCTAGGTGGGCTCGGTACTAGAGACTAGGACCCCCGTGGATATTATATAATGGTGAGACCGCAGGTTTTCACCTGTGACTATCGGCACTCCTCGTGGACGCAGGCAGGTAGTTTCCGTTGCATAGGGCATGGTGCGGCTTGCGGACGTGCGCCGGTGTCGAATCCCGTGGACCACAGGAGTCACAAGCCCGAAGGGTGGGGTTTGCGCACACATCGGCACGATATCCTAACACATGGCACACGCCACTCACTGGCACAGTATTCCTGTATATAAAACATTTAACTTCAACACCCATGTCGTACACATAGACAGGTACCTTGTGTCCTTGGACAGGAATCAACACAGTCCCGGTATTGCCAAGGTGGCGCCACGTCGGAAGCTCATGCACCGGTGAGTAGAGGTCATCAAGGACTTGCTGCATGTTGTAGTGCAGTGGTAAGTCGTGATTCACTCCAAGGACCGAGTCTGCGGGGGCCAGTTCATAGATATTTACCGGATGTGTTTCTCTCGGCACTTCTACACGATTTGCCTTTTACCTTCAGCGCACGCATACCAACAAAGCTTTATTTCTGCGGCTACAATATTAGGAGCGCTTGATTCTATCAGTGGCGTGCTATCTGCCCCTGGCCACGCAGGTTGTACCTACTAAGCTGAATGTTAGCCAAAAAACAAGATTTTATAATAAAGAAACTAACAAAGTAGAGAAAAACGTCCCAGTTTGGATGCAGGTGAGGCAGCCGATACGACACAGGAGGGAGCAGTAACACCCCACCTATCAGTGTTCTAACTCTACAGTAAACCTCGTTATAACGATGTACTATCAGGACATTAGTTTAGTTTGTTATATCCTATGTTGGTTGCAACAGAAGGCAGAAAATTGGTTCAAATAAACATGCAATCTGGCTGTCGCAAACACCGTTTATGCAATAAAGCATTATCTTAATCTTCCAACCTTCTATAAACACGCTAACCCTTATTTTTGTCCTTGTGGCGTTTCAAGCATTAGAACCAGAACATGAAACGGGAAATCACAACAGAACAAAGTTAATTTGACAGAACAGTCCTGCATGCCCATTTTTTCTAGGAAACTTGGGGGCTTAGTCTGGTGGCTATGTACAGCACTGAGCAGGATGAAGTTTTCAACACTGTCCACGAACAAATGGGCCTCTTCCATTTATTTATTTATTTATTTATTTATTTATTTATTTATTTATTTATTTATTTATTTATTTATTTATTTATGATTGTTTTGTTTATTTAATTATACATTTATTTGAAGTTCTATTTATTTTTTTATATATTTTCATTTGTTTGTTCATTCATTATTTATTTATTTATTATTAAGTATTACTTAATTAATTAATTTATACACCCTATGAGCCCGAAGGCATTACAAAGGGGAGTGGGCAATACACAAATACAGTGACTGAAATCAGAGACAATATAAAGCACAAAATATTTCCGAATTACACAATGTTAGCTAGGTAAACACAAATAAGTACAGGAAACAGTAAATAGAGGCAGGTAAGTAAAAAAATTACTAATATACAATGTTAGCTGAGGTGTTTTTAAACAATAACGGATTTTGTATACAGGCAATGGAGTCGGGAAGGTGGTTCTGGTCTGTCGTTGTCCGAGGGAAAAATGACTGTGAGAACGCGTTCGTCCGTGCATGAGGCATCCTGACTTTATTCGAGGGGTCTAAACGAGCAGAAGTGTAATGAGGCGCTTGAATGAATTCAATGCGTAGTTCATGGTGATAGAATATTTTATGGAAAAGACACAGGCGAAGATTTTTACGGCGAGACCCTAGATATGGAAAGGTAAGGCTCAGTTTCATGTGTGTGACACTGGAGGTATGGTTATAATCGAATGGTATGTAACTGGCCGCGTTATTCTGAACTAATTCTATTTTCTTAGTCACGTTGATTTGGCTTCAATTCCAGATTGATGCCGCATATTCAAGCTTTGGCCGAACCAGCGTTTTGTAAAGTAGTAGTTTTATTTGAGACGGTGCTCTTGAAAAATTACGTCTGCAGGTTCGGAAGCCGGGGGTTTTTCCAAGTAGCTTCTCAGCCTAAAGTGACATCGTTATATCCGATAGTGAGCGCGGCTCTCAAATATTGTTTTACTTTCGTTATGACCTCTGGCGCTCTTTGCCCTCAGTCAGCCTTGCGCCATAAAAATCTAAACTTAACCATCATCACTTTTGTTATAAAAGAATAGGTGTCCTTGAAATGAAGCGTGAGAACCAAAATTTGTATTTAGTTCGCTATAGTCTGTAACATAATATGTCTTTCTTCGTTATAGCAAGGTTTCACTGTACTATGTTACCATTGAATCGCCCATTTATGTTTCTTGGAGGTGGCTTAGGTCGGCGATCGCCAGTCACGCAAACAAGGTTCTGTGACACCATTGAGGCATCACCAGAAAGTGGGTGGGGCGTCGGTGGTGCTGCATTTCTTTTCGTTGTTTTGAGTTTATTTCCGTTAAGTTTTGGATGATATTGTTATTCTATTATTCGAGCAAGTGAACCTTTTTATAACCGCTAATGTAATTTTTGTGTCACAGTCCCTTTTTTTCAAATGCATTCGAACCTTTTGAGGAAGTTGGCGACAAGATTTCGACAACTCCAGCCCGATTGATTTTGTCTCGATTCTCCCGAACTGATTCTGTTGCAGAATTGTTGCAATTACTTAGGTTGCGGTTCCTAGTCGAACGACGCCACCCAGCCATGCTACGGTTTTTTTCTTACTCTGAGGAAACCAATTTAGAATAAACACCACCCAATACTTAGCTGCACGACAAGGCAAAGCCCTGAGAGGTACACGTTGACATATTTTCCGGATCTTTCAACTACCCACTAAGGCATATGTGTATTCGCTTTGAACAGAACAATAAAATAATGGAACACACTCTCAACAACCGTCATGAAGGGTGGCACTGCAATGCAGTTTGAGGAGAAGCTGAAGCGAATGATGTCCTGAACAAGATTCTGTGCGTTTTACAAGCTATCAATCTGGTTGTGATGGTTTGGTTATAGATATTACTGTTAATTGTGCACTGTTGTCATATTTCGGTGTTGTATTATCGATGTATATTCGGTGTAACAATACTGATATACATCCTTAAAAAAAGGTCGTGGCACTCACTAACAGAACACTATCCACTTACTTGTCCCAGTATAAACAATGTACTTAGTGCTTTTGCTAACTGGCCATTCATAACGTACTAAAAACATATGCGTGACAATGTGGATCAGCCGAGCGCGCAGAGCGAAATAGACACATTCAATGCGCTCATGTGACACTTATGCACAAATAAATTGAGCAAGAAAACCAACGAGGTGCACGGAGATGAGTATAACTCAATTAAGTTAGAAGTAGATATGCCTTTGATGCCTTTATACACGTTAGCCGAAATTACTCTGATAGACTCGGTGGACTTGTTGCAAATATCAAATATTTCAGTGATAACTTTAGAAAAATGTGAGAATATACAAGTCAACATGTAGAATCGCAAGAGCATTTTAATCGTGATGTGGAGTGGGAAAAGTGCTGTAATTATGGTCAATAATTGATATAATGTTTTTTTCTATCATTGAATATTAGTGTCAAACATGCAGCAGTCCCTAAGTGGACTGTCTAGACTAATAACGATAGCATTTAGGTTCCATTATATAGGCAGGGCTTACGTACCGTTTTTCAGGGTAGTAAAGTGTATTATGAGTTTGTAAATAAGGCTGTTACTACCCTTTACCAGTTTTTCCTTTAAGTTTACACAGTTTGCGTATATTGCGTACAATTTACAGCCATGAGCAATAGTTTACGGACCAGGAAATTGGCAATTTTAGGATATGTCTCTTCCGGTAGCAGCCCGACAAACTGCTGTGTGCATGCGATATGTTGTATTGTTACTGAAGTAATAAAAAATACCGCACATTGCACCCCGCTCTCCCTTGCGACAGAGACAGAAACCGAAATTGCTATTTTCTTGGTTCGTATACTTTAGCTCTTGGGTGTACATTTGTTGATCTTCTATTATGTGCCATAACCCCACCCAAGTAACGGGCTGCGGGCCATTAGTATGCTTAAATAAAACAGTACGAATATAAAAGGAGGGTTGGCGCCAAAAAAAAGTACAATATTTTTCACCGCAATGTAGCCCGCACGGGAAACCACCGGCCTGATAGCTCCATGCGGAACGTGCGTGTGAAAAAGCGGGTAACCACTCCAGGTGCGACAGAGGGAGGCTCCTAGGCTCCGATAGGCGAGTTCCTGGCGAAACGAGGGTGGGGCACGACGCAATCTTATCTCGGACAACCTCTCTCAGAATCACACCCTCCACAACCACCGTGATTATTTTCTCTGCTTTATACTTCTTTTCTTGGTGCTCTTCGCTATTTTTCCTTCGCTTTTGATTGCCGCACAGCCGGGCAGCCGGGTTCTCCGAATGAAAAACGAGAGGATTGAATTTTTGCGCGATGAGTAACAAATGGACAGTCCAAAGGTCCGTAAAGGACAGCAATGCCTGTTCCTCTGGTTTCTCTCTGGATCGAAAAAAAAGTGGCCCGAGTGAAGAATGTCCCCTTTTCTGTTCTTGCGGCATGAATTGTGGCGGTGTTTTTTACGCCGAATAGCTTTGCGTGCCGGGGAACGTCATAACTTCTGTCGTTTATACACTGGTGAGAATACAAAGTGCACAAAAGTTGTTAAAATTTATCACGCTCCCGCTTTTTAAGCAGGATCCACTCTCCCGCCTTTTTAGAAGGAGACATCTCTTGCGAGAAGGAACACACGTGCCCCAAAGCCCCGTGTGTCTGCTCCCTCCCACCTAATTTTTCCCGGACGGAAGAACTTTCTCGCAGGAGCCTTCGGACTGGTGCGGCTCTCACACCTGGACTTGGCGACCTCCACCAGAAGACCCAGGGACTTGTCCTAAGCGTCCGGATCAGGAGGCTGAAGCTGATGTCATGCATGTTTTAGGAATGTGTATACGACAAGGAGAGCTAAGGATAATGCGCTCAGAGTAGTTAGTCTTCGGAGGTATAATGCCCAGGCCACACGTACACGAAATTGACATTAAGTGTTTAAGGCCTTAAGATATATAATGACATTGTTTTGGCGGTCCGTGCTACATGCGAACACGCAAAGGCAATAAATGAATTAGGCGTGATGGTGATAATGACCGAAAAGAGACAAGCACTCATAGGTTAGGCGTTTTTAACGTAGCAAAAATTGTCTCGAATGGGTAAAAATGTATTTTGTGAAGAAAAACGTCATGATAATTAGTATTTTCTAGAAATGGTGTGAGCTATTTCTTAATTTAAGTGGCTTCAGCAGCTGCCGTCGCCTGCCAGCGGTAGCAAAGTCTGAAAAGTTAAAAGCGACGAGTAGCACAATGTTTTGCCTTTTGTCGGTGCTTTAGTACACTTGATCTTCTTCAGAACTTTGCCACCCGTCAGGCGTGCACAAAACATCTTCTCATTTCGAAGTTCAGCTACGTTTCCGCGTCAACACTCCGGTGCTGACAGTGTCGTTGCTTTCAGTTGGGGCTCGTCGCGTGCGAGGGTAGCCAAATTTAAGGCATTTGTGAAGGTAAATGCGTTGTGCGGAGCTCCTTAAACCAAAAATGATAATAAAGATGCTGGCGTTCGCTTTTTGCGTATAGCAGCGAACTAATGGCGATAAAACGTATGGCATTAAGCACTTAATGTCATTATTTGTATACGTGTGGCAGGGGTATAAACCGAGTAACTTAACCGTGCCCTGCAAGAAGATCGCTACTGCAGGTTGCTACGTAGTTTTCAACGCGGAAGTGGAGTACATGCCAACCTGTAAAATTGCCCAAATTTATCAGTTTCCGCTGTACCCGTGATTTTTGTACCCCTTCTCTAACCTGCTATCTTACTTTCTTATCATTCTCCTGCTTTCCACTTTCTTTTCTCTTGCCATCTTTACAGATTCTTTGATATTCTGCGAGGCAAAACACGAAGTGAAAATTAACGTTATTCACCATAATCACGCGATTCACACTAACAAAAGAAACACAAGAAACAAATTTGTTACTTCCGGGCAGCTCATTTATTTACTGAAAACATCTTGGCAGCTTCATAACTGAGTGGTTAGCGGTGTGGCTTTGTTATATGCGTCGCTGTCTTCATGCCGGCTGGGCTCACTTTGTTTTCGAAATAAGCTACGAATTTTCCGCATGAGCCTTCAGCACAAGTCTGTTAATTTTGTTCTGTCACAAAAGAAAGCGAACCGAATGTGCAACAGCGATTCTCGTTTTAGACGCCTCTTTTCCGTCCTTCTCTTCAACAGGCTGTCCGTCCCTTGTCTCTTTATTGCTGGTTATTAGTATCATTTTAATTCCCGCAGTGAACGGTGAGGAGGGCGTAGCTGATGCAGGTGGAACTATACGTAACCTGTAACAAGTTTAAAAAGAGGCTCTAACACGATGATTGTTTTGGAATACAAGCTCAGAAGATTTCGCAATAAAATAGGTACCAAACTCCAAAGTCTGGAGGGTCCGCGCCAATCTCAGAACGCTGGTGTATCGATGGACAAACCTTTTGTTACTATTCACTGCAGGAAAACTCAGCGCCTTTGCGTTTCCACAGCTAGAAACCCAGTGGACCAAGAGGAACAGGCGGTGAGAATTGATAACATGTGCGTAGATAAGAGATATCCCGAAGGCCGAAAAAAAAAATCGGCGTTTCGAGGTTGTACTTCTGAGGAACGCCGAACGGAATTACATTGCATCTCTCTGACTACGTGTTTCACGAGAAACTAATCTGTCGGTGTTACGTTGCTTCCTTGGGCTCCTCCATCGATAAGAGCCAGTTTTTTATGTGCCAGTTCCGCGTGCGATTATGAAGCAGTGACGCTGGCCCAGAGATTTCTATCGCAGTGCACAATGGGCACCAACGCTTTTTTTGAGAGTACAGATTCTATGCCGCCACTCCTGTGGTTTTGTAGGATTAGTCGGGTCGTTTTTCCGCGTAACCGTCAGATCAGGAGGACATCGAAAAGAGCGGTGAGAAAAGCGGAGGAAGCGAGTATCAGGAAGTGCCAGGAGAAATGTAGAGTGCCGGCGTGCCGTGCGAGAGGGCCTGCGTGGCGGCGACCACCTCCGACATGAAGCCAGACTAGTGCGTGTCATCGTTGACGCGAACACTAAACATGCGACGAGCGCGTCCACCGATACTATATCTGAAAACAAAGCGATGCATGAGAGGAAAGGGTGTTGCATCTTGATCCCGAGAAAGAGCGGGTTCGCGGTCGCTCCGAAAAAAAGAAGAAAAAAGAGAAGCCTTTCTTCGAGTTGGCGAGCGCTCGTGCTCGAGCGAAAAAGGAAATAGTCATAAATGTTGTAAACTGCAGCGCGGCGTCAGGCATAATTGCGTCAATAGTTGCCAGAGCAATATGTGGAGAAAAAAGATGCAAAAGGTACGTTTGGGGGCGTTTGTTGGCCCGGACACAGATATCAGACCACGAGAGAAGTTTTAAACGCGGGGGGAATTCACATATTAGGTGACCAACGTATCAGCATTCCTCCTGTATTGCTGCCAACAATAGAGCTGCACTATCTATGTGCTTGTGGCTAATAGGCGTGTTTGGCTTGGTGTTTCAAGTGACAATAAATATTTTTAGGCCATCTTTTGTGCTTTCCGGACATTATTCTTGCTTTATAGTGACCAATGCTAGTGTAAATAGGCGGAGGCAGTACGATATAGAACTTCAGTTGAGAGTGCTTTATGTCTTGATTGATTGAGGGGTTTAACGCGCCGACGCAACGCAGGCAATGAGGCGCGCCGTAGTGGAGGGCTCCGGATTAATTTTGACCACCTGGGGATCTTTATCGTGCGCCGAAATCTCGTACACACGGGCGTTTTTTGCTTTTCGCCTCCATCAGAAAAGCGGCCGCCGCGGAGTGCTTTATGTCATCGTCGCTTTTGTTTTATTGTCTTCTCCCTGTACTTAGCTTGCACAGCCAATCACCACACATAAAAGTGGCCTGTAGCCCTAAAAATATGTGTGTGTGTGATATTCTTTGCATTATCATATTTGGCAAGGCCAAAATAGCTAAAGAGCTGCGCTAAAAGTTTGCCTCAGGGTGTATCGTAATCGGGAGCCAACTTTTTAAAGGACGATTTCGTTGGCTCTTCTCCGGGTTGTTAAGAAGCTGCTGCGGCTAGCGTTCTTGCGTGGTGCGCCCCTATGTTTTATCTTACACGAGATAACGCTGGAGTGTACGTATTTTAAAATATAACACTGTTATCTGCACCGTAATAACGAGTCTGGGTTTCTTGCGCCTGTTGCCAACCACAAATAGTAACGGATTACAACAAATAAAAATGTACTGCATACAACGTTGTATTAGCGGAGGAATTTTTTCTAACATGCCTCAAAAAGGCTTAATCAGACAACGTGACGGCGCAATTTATTTTGTGTTAGGAACGTACGAATTTTTCCAGGCTTTTGTTTTGCCACACATCTTCACCAGCTTGCAGCTCAGTAAGAAGCGTCACATCTTCATGCGTGAATTATAACTTCTGTCCGCACTCCGTGCCAGAAAACCCTAGTCAATACCACAAATTCAAAGCAGAAGGACCCTTTAACTTCATTAAGGTGAGGTTCAGCTGCTTATGGCTGGTCACCTGCAGGTTAAGGGATTTCCTCTAGTCTGGGATACCCTGACCTGCACTCGCCACGCGAGCCCTCTCCACCCGGCTATGCTGGGAGGAAAGGTCGGAGGTAGTCAGATGTGCCACCCACTGCGTGAATGTGGGTTGGAAATGAGGAAGAACGTATTTATCACACCATAACACATGGTATGCCGTGCCAGGCTTGTGGCAGTATCTGCAATAGGTGAGGTACAGGGTGAGGAAGACTGCATGTAGTAGGGTATTGGTGGTGGTAAGAGTTCGGTTGCAGTGTTCATAATACGGTACTTTCGGTGCTGGATATATGTGGGTGGAGTGCTGCGGTGGGGTAGCACCCGTACCCAAATTCACCGTGCATATCGCCTTATTGTCGCAGAGACGTGGGCTTAGTTATGTCTTGAGCTGGTAAGTCTACTGCCTCTAGGAAAACGGCTCAGTTTATACGGGCGCTGGAAGCGGCGTTTTTCTACTCATTTTCTCTGCGAGATTCCCGGCCATGTGACCATATAATGTGTACCTTTTGAGGTTGTTGAACTTGTGCAATAGCCAATTCTGGTAGGGATAGTCGTCCTATCTGGAAATTGCGCCATTAAGCTTGCGCCATGAAACTCTATATTCCTTTCAAGTAGGGGCGGCTGGGCAAACCGCCATTTCTCCGATTGTTCCTCTAGATGTTGTAACGTTTGTGATCTCCGTTAATTCTTTTTCTTCGGCGTCGTTCACACCTGCGGGTGGGGCATATCTGTAGGGGTGTGGCGAGTGAAGAGTAGGTGGTCGTCTTGAATATGCGGGGAAAATGGGTGCGGAAAAGACATTGACCAAGGAGAGAAATACACAGGACGACGCCGCTGAGGCGGTTGTGCTCCGCATGAATTGCTTGTGCCCTTGCTGCTCATCGTGCTTCTTATACATCGGGTTCACGTTACGTGGGATTTTTGCCACTCTGGTGTAGTAATGGAATGCCTACGGGAATGGCTGTCTTGTGACATTGATATTGTGGGGAGGAATATTCTAGCCGATGGATGAGAGTGAGAACACACCTCAACGTCTTCTTCCCGTGGAGATTAGCTGGAAGTGGTGAAATTGAATGCGCTTCATACGCTGGTATTCAGAATCTTTCCTCCACTCGAGCATTCAGAGGAGGAGATCCTTGAAGGCGATTTACCCGTGCATTAGCATTGCGGAACCCTTCCCTCAGCCGAGTGGAGGGAGCATATGGAGTGGAGGAGGGACTCAGAATGGGGCCTTTAGATTTATTCCCCCGTATTGGGGAAGCCGAGTTAATGTAATTACTCTTAACCTTTTTGGGTGGCAATTGCCGTTGAGGTTTGGTTTGCGTGTCGTACCTCGGTGTTCAGTTTGGCTTTTTCGGAGGCTAGTGCATTAGCCCTGGTATATAAGGATCGTTCGGACTAAGCGAACAGTATACGGTTCTTGGAGGCCAAACCTGCGGTGAGACCACGTCGTGGGTGAGAGACGGTATGCATGAGGTGCACTTGTTGCGAGAAGGTACGTTGTAGAGTGAAGATTTTCGTGCACTCGATCCAACATTCGCTATTGGGGCCCCAGAATTTGGAGGCCGAAGACGTTATCGATGGGTTGACTATTCGTTCTGACAATCCCTTCTGGTATACCGTTGGCGCGTTGTTCAAGAGTTCTTTTGAGGGTGTAAGAAAGCTGAATTTTTTGTTGTCGGGACGAGCACATAATAGGAAAGCAGGAACAGCAGGAGGCGAGAAAGAGGGAAAAAGGTGTCATGTGTTAGGCAAGTGGGAAGAGTGGATCGGCGAGCTCTCGGCTAGACGACAATCCCCAGGTGACGTCAGAATTGAGCCGGATCTTCCTCCGTGCCTGGAACACTGTTGACGTCGCTGTGGTGACCGCACCGAAGCTTTTTTTATTGACCCGTAAGCGCACGGCCAAGATGGTGCCAACGGCAAGGGCACCGCGCCCGTGCATCTGCTCCAGCTTACGGAAGCCATCGACGCCCACACGTGAGCCCGTACGTTTGAGCGTAGGGCCTTTTTAATACTGTCTGAACTGATTACATTAGCTGAAATCTTCCTTTTTGTATTCTCAAATTGTATTTGTCTTGTAAACAGGTTTCATCCTTGTCAGACGCCAACACACTGGGCTTCTCGACCATTTTGGCCTAAACTCGTTATCACAGGAAATGAAGCAAGCTCAACCTACGCGTACGACATGCATTTAGCGAAGCTTCGCGCCATGTTCACGACCATCATGAAGGTTTGCAGCCGATATGCTTCTTCGTCGCTGCTGCAACGACCTCTACTCCATGATTGCTTCAATCTGTGTAAGCTTCCTTCATTTTAGTTAGAAGTGATAATTATTGGACATCAGCTTGGAGCGGCGTAATGACATTTTTATCCTGCCGAGCACGTGTTGCCAAGCTTACGGCGAACGCTGGAGTCTTCCTTGTTCCGAGCAAGGGTTGCCACGATTACGTTAAATGCTGGAGATTTTTTTTTGTAGGGATAATCATTAAACGTAACCTTGGAGGGGCGTGCGCTATAAGCGCGTTTACATAATTGCTACAGCAGCGTATCGCGTTGGTTAGTCCAATCGGCGAATGAGACGCGGTTGCGTTTAAATGCATCCGCATTGGAGAGTACCGCAGCCCGGTGTAATATCTGGGAGTTGTGGGGTCGTATTTCCGGCGTTACCAGTATCCGGTAGCCGGCAAGTTGCTTGTGTTCGATTTGGCGTCTATTGCGGCTGAACGGAAACCTGCGGCTGGTTCCATGATCCACCCGATCAACTACGACGATCGCTGAGCTAAATCTGTGCATTCCGCGCGTCGTTCGCTAGAAATGGATACAGCAAGCAATCGTGAAGCGTTTGCGGCCCTCGGAAGCGGTTCGCGCACACGCCGGCCGCGCGTGCCTGCGCGGCCAACAAAGCGGCTCGAACGGGCGCAGACCACGGTAGTAACAGCTTGTCGCCACTGTTCCAAATCAACCTGATCGTGAAAAAGAAGTTCTACACGCGAGAACGTATATTCTAGTACGGTGAAAAATTGTAATATGAATTTATTCGGCTCTGATTTTAAAAGCGACGATCAGATATCTGCCGCGATGTTTAGCCCAGCAATGGTGGTTCGAGACCCGGCACCACAGAGCGCGGTGCGGCGAGAGCCGAAGGATGGTGCTACCAGCGCTGAAGAATTAATGATGATGGTTGGTGTTTCATCGCGTAAGCCCAACGAGGGCAAAGAGCGCCAGAAAAGAAGTTATATAATGAAGCGAAGTGATTACCACAAAAAGGTAGGTATAAAAACATGTAAATCGGACATAGTAAAATCAATTAAAGGTAATGGTGATGCCTGGTGTATAGGGCCAGATTTGATTATGCGTGATATGAGATAAGGTTTAAAAACTTAACATCTGACAAATACTCAAACACACGTTTCATAGAAACACTGGCATCGTCACCTAGCAACAGCGATGGATGTAGTGGGATATGTTGTCTGTAGAGTTCTCTGAAGTGTTTGTGTCGTGTTGATGATGATGATGGTTTTATTTTATTGGCGCAAGGCCGACACGGGCAAAGAGCGCCAAACAGAAAGTTATTTGTTGAGGAGAGAACACGAAATAAATCAGTTAAAAGCTATGAGTACGGCTGGTGTAAAGGGCCAGGGTGAAGACCAAGGGTGGTTAAAAATAAATAAGGTGGCTGGTGTATAGGACCAGGGGTAAAACTATGGGTGGTACGAGATGAGTCGTAAAAAGTGAACTTCTGATAGGAACTGAAAGGTGCGCTGAACAGAAAACATGGCATCGTCTCCTAAGAAGTATGACGGGTGTGGGGGAATATGTCGCGTGTGTAGTTGTGGGAAGTGTTTGCGTCGTGTAATGTCGAGTGCCTTACATTGTATGAGGATGTGGATCACGGATAGGGCCTCTCCGCACCTGCTGCACAGAGGTCTTGGAGATCCCGTGAGCAGGTGCGAGTGCGTTGCGTGCGTATGCCCTATCCGTAATCTAGCCAAGGCGACTTCTATGTATCTGTTGCGTGTATCGGAGGTGTACGGTCCCAAGTGTGGTTTTATTACGTGTAACTTGTTGTCGGTTTGTTCACTCCATGTTTTGCGAAGTTGTTGTTTGATGTGTGGCTTCACGTCGGTGTAGGGTAATATGGTGATGTCTACTGCATTCGGGAGTGTAGTAGCAGCGGCCATTCGATCCGCGGCTTCGTTCCCGGCTATACCACAGTGGCCAGGGACCCAGCAAAGGACGAGTTCAAATTTGTGGACATACACCGACATAATACCTTTGATGATAAGATTTACAACGTGATTTTTTGAAGACTTTGTTGATGACAATGTCCGCACAACACTGAGGGAATCTGTATAGATAATGGATTGTGGGGTGTGGCTTTGGAGTATATGATTAAGAACAAGAAATACACCATACGCCTCTGCCATAAAGATACTTGTATTACTGTTAAGAGTTCTAGTGACACTAAGGCCGGGCCCATGCGCCGCGCAGGACACAGAGGTGGAAGTCTTAGAGGCATCCGTATAAAATTCAGAATAATGATACTTCTCCTGCAAATACCAGAAGTGCTGCTGAGTTGCACATGTGGGAGCTCGGTTTTTATCTAAATGTGTGAAAGATGTGTCGCATGACACAGGGCGGAGATGCCATGGTGCTATGAAATCTGTTACAGAACTTTGGATGGTGTCTAAAAAGGAGACAGCATGCTCTGACGCTTCCTCTCTAACTCTGTAAGAGAAGGGTGCAGAGAACGATGGTCGATTTAAAAGGAGTTCAGTCATGGAAGTATCATGAAAAACTGATTTAAAAGGATGGTGAGGCATGGATGAAATTTTAAAACCATAAGGGTGGTCTGTGTATGCTCGCTGACGCTGTAGGTTCCATTTGTTGCACTCTACATACAGGCTTTCAACTGGACTAGTTCGGAAGGCGCCACACGACAAGCGGAGCCCTAGATGAAGCACAGGGTCCAGCAATCTGAGGGATGTTTGAGTGGCTGACCCATAGACAACGCTACCATAGTCCAGCCGTGAACCTATTAGGCTGGTAAAAACACGTAAAAGAAGCTGTTTGTCAGCACCAAAAGAGATGTGCGACAGAACCTTCAGGATATTCATTGTTTTTAAGCATTTATGTTTTAGTTGTTTTATGTGTGGGATGAATGTGAGCTTTTCGTCAAAGATTATACCTAAGAACTTGTGTTCCTTTTTTACAGGAATAGAGACACCGTGGAGTCGAATGTCTGGATCCGGCCGAATGCCACGCCTCTTGGAAAACGGAACACAAGTGCACTTTCCTGGATTAAATTTAAAACCGTTGCTATCTGTCCAGCCGGCTAGCTTGTTCACACCAAGCTGCACTTGGAGCTCGCAGATAGACAAGTTACACGATTTGAAGGAGAGTTGAACATCGTCTACATAGATTGAACAGGAGATCGATGGTGACAGTGCCTTCTGAAGGGAATTCATTTTTACAATAAACAAAGTGCAACTCAACACACCACCTTGCGGCACGCCGTTTTCCTGCACATGTACCCTTGAGAGTGCAGCTCCAACTCGCACGCGAAACGTTTTTTTAGACAGGTAACTAAGAAGCGTATTCATCGTGTTACCCGACATGCCAAAGGACTTCAAATCGCTGAGGATGCCGTACCGCCAAGCAGTGTCGTACGCCTTTTCAAGATCAAAGAATACTGTCATACAGTACTGCTTATGGGGGAAAGCATCTTTAGTATATGACTCTAACGCAACCAGTTGATCGTTCGTAGATCGTCCCGCCCTAAAGCCCGCCTGGCAGCTCTCAAGAAGACCGTTGTACTATAAGAAGTACACGAGTCTCCTGTTTATCATCTTTTCGAAGAGTTTACACAGGCAGCTTGTCAGGGCAAAGGAACGATAACTAGCGGGAGAGGAAGGGTCCTTCCCTTCCTTTAGGAAAGCCACTACTATGGCCTCCCTCCAAGAGCGTGGAATGTGCCCCGAAAGCCATATTTTATTGTATAGGTGTAAGAGTGTTTCAAGAGTGTCTGGGTGTAGGTGCTGTATCATGGTGTATGTAATCTTATCTTCGCCTGGAGCTGAAGGTTTGCACGTGCTCAGGGCAGCCCTCAAGTCATAGAGAGTGAATTCAGAGTTGTAAGAAGTTTTTGATTTGTCTTTGTCGTGTAAGGGCTTTTTTTCTGCAGATGTTTTGTGTTTCATGAAAGTGTTTGTGTAGTGTGCTGAACTAGACACGTGTTCGAAGTGTTGTGCAAGTGTGTTAGCCTGGTCTTCCAGTGTGTCCCCTGTTGTGCTAACCAGGGGCACGCTGTGTGTCTGTTGTCCTTTGAGCTTGCGTATACGTGTCCAGACTTTGTGTGTGTCTGTCTATGAATTAATGGATGTCAAGAAGGTGGGCCAACTCTCTCGTTTTGCCTGACGGCGCACACGTTTTCCAAACGCCTGGGCCCGTTTAAACAAGATAAGGTTACCCGACGTGGGGTACCGACGAAGGATACCCCACGCCTTGTTCTGGGCCACTCGCGCCCGCCTACAGTCCTCATTCCACCACGGCCTCCTCTGGTTGCGCGGGGCACCAGAGACGTGGGGAATGGACTTTTCGGCGGCGTCGAGGATGTGCGCCGTGAGGAGTTGGGTGGCTTCTCCAACGTGTAGGTGTCCTGTAGATGTGTGGTGTAGTTTCGATGTCTCTAAATGTGTTCCAGTTAGCTCGGGCTTCATTGAACCTATTATGGGAAGATGAACTGCTTGGGCCTTTACCTATATATGTTAGTAAAGTGGGGAAGTGGTCACTGCCATATGGGTCAGTGCCCACTCCCCACTCAAGACATGGAAAGAGAATTGCCGAACCAATAGCCAAGTCAAGATTTGAGTATGTGTTGTGTCCTATGTTATGGTATGTAGGGTGTTTCTTGTTGAAAAGGCATGCTCCAGAGGATGTTAAAAACTTCTCTATCAGGCGACCTCGGGCATCCGTGCGAGAAGAGCCCCAAAGAGAATTGTGTGCATTGAAGTCGCCTGTTAGGATGTACGGTTCAGGAAGCTGGTCAACCAGCGCCTCAAAGTCAGAGCTCAGAAGTGCAAGATCAGGAGAGATGTAGATGGAGCATACCGTTATCAACCTATTAAAAATTATTGTGCGGACGGCTACAGCCTCAAGGACGGTGTTCAAGGTGACAGGGTGGCATGCTAAGGATTTGCGGGCGATTATGGCCACACCGCCAGAAGAGTGTGTACTGCCATCCCTGTCTTTTCTGTATACCAGTTAACTATTCAAGAAATTTGTGTGTTTGGAATTCAGATGTGTTTCCTGGACACACATTAAACTTGGCTGGTTGGCATGCAGAATCTCATGCACGTCGTCAAGGTTATTCAGAAGGCCTCTGCAGTTCCATTGAACTATGTTTCCTCTTCCCATTATGATGTGTTAGAGCTACTGGAGAGTGATTATTTATGTAGGTTCTTTCGGGGCTTGGACTCTTGGAAGGGGTTTTCTGGCCTTCTCTACTGACCTGGACGTCGCAGCCCGTTCCTTCCGCTGCGATGAAAGCCGGAAGGGCTCGACGTCCATGTCGTCATCTGATGGCAAGGGGGTGCCCAGCGGACTGGGCCCCCTTGACGTGGTACCCTTTCGGGCGTTCTTTGCCTGCGCTGCTAGTGCCGAAGGCGTGGGGAGCACGACAGATGGCACAGGCAGAGGCAGTGAGGCGGCGGAGGGGGTCGCTGCGACTGCCTCCATCTCCTCCTTGCCCTTGCGTGTGCTTTGGGCCGGTGGAGAGGAAGCAGTGGATGCAGCGGCATCCCCAACAGACGTTGTTGCCACCACAGCCGCTGCTGGGTGAGCGAGCGGTGCAGAGGCTGGTTGGGCTGCCTGAGGCAACCCAGGGGGGGGGGGGCGGGAGCGGGACCAAGTCCGACTCGCGGTACTGGGTCCCCGCCGCAACCAGACGCCGCTCCGCCCCCCCGGCGAGCCGCGTTGGCGTACCTCCCCAGGGGGAAAGAGGCGAACCTCTTCCGCGCCTCTGGGAAGGTGATGTTTTCTGTCACTTTTAGATGGATTATTTTCTTTTCCACTTGGAATTTCTCACACTTCCTGGAGTAGGCCGCATGAGGGCCCCTGCAGTTTGCACATGTGAGGTTGTCAGCATTGCATTTGTCAGTGGGGTGGTCCTGCGCTGCACATTTCGCACAGGTTGTTTTGCCGCGGCAAGAGGTTGTGCTGTGCCCGAACCGCTGGCACCAAAAGCAGCGGCGCGGGTTTGGTATGTACGGTCGAATAGAGCATCGGATGTAGCCTGCATTTATATATTGCGGAAGTGTCGAACGGTCCAAGGTCAGGACAATGTGTTTGGATGGGATTATCTTATCGTCCCTGTGCATCGTGATGCGGCGCACAGCTGTGACGCCCTGGTCCTTTAAACCTTCAAGAAGGTCGGAATCTGTTTCTGTAAGGAGATCCGACTCTGAAATCACACCCTGGGAGCTGTTCAGGCTCCGGTGGGGCGTGATCTTGATGTCCAGATCATGGATGCGAGTTTGGGCAAGAAGTGCGCGGGATTGTTTTTCATTGTTGAGTTCGACAAGGATTTCTCCTGTCCTGAGCTTTTTGGCTTCATACTTTTCACCAAATGTGCTTTGCAGAAATTTCGAGACAAGGAATACCGACAGTGAAGCGACGGGTCTCGTTGGGTCAGCTGACTCGATCACAAGAAACCGAGAATAGTTATTCATGTTTGTTGAAAGGACAGTTGTTGACAGAGGTGGGAATGAAACTTCGGTGCGGCCCCTTTTCGGGGCCGATAACATCTGGGGGGGGTTTAGAAAATGCCATATATCATAGTATAGAAGCAGGGAGACTGGGGTACTTTCTTCTTTGACCTTACCCTGGTAGTCAAAGAGGTCCCGGAGCTCCCTGCCCGGTAGGCAGGCAGGGAGCCCATCGGCCGGAGCTTGACCACGGCTCCGACGGCCACCGTTAGAGGTTTCTACCCTTCACCTTAAAAAAAATTCCCTCGCACTTCCCCGAGGGGGAGAGTGTGTAAGTGCGAATGCACGGTTGTTGACTGCGCGATTACGGTGGATATCGTGATCTTGGAGTGGAGAGGAGGCGCCCAACACCCACAGTCACTGAGCGGAGAGAGGAGGAGGAGAGTAGCGCCCGCCGTTACGGCGAGGGCTACACGAGCGCCCTCACGCGTCGGAATGCGGAGCGCCCGCTACGCGAGCGAGAGCTCTCCCGCCCGAACTGGAGAGGAGGCCCCCAACACCCGCAGTCACTGAGCGGAGAGAGGAGGAGGAGAGTAGCGCGCGCCCATCTCCCCCCGTTGCTAGGGAAGACGAGGAGCGCACGCACCCGCAGCTGTTGCTATGCGGACGATGGCGGCGGACGATTCAGGCTCGCTTAAGAAGTGCGTTCGCACTTAAAACACATCACCACGGTAGGGCACAGCTTATGTTGGGAGGCTCGGGGTCCGCGGTATCGCCAGTACCGTCACCAAGATTACTCAAGGTGCCCCGTGCGGGGTTGTGTCGTGTTGTGTGAAGTGCCTTGCATGTTATTAGTATGTGGACTACGGATAGGCCCTCCTCGCACCTGCTACACAGGGGTCTTGGAGATCCCGTGAGCAGGAGGGAATGTGTTGCATGCGTGTGGCCTATCCGTAATCGAGCCAGGGTAACTTTGTTGTGTCTGTTGTTAGTATCAGTGGTGTATGCTCCCAAGAGTGGCTTTATAATGTGTGGTTTGTTGTCAGTCTGTTGATTCCAGTGCGCTTGCCATGTTGTGCGAAGGTGTTGTCTGATGTGTGATTTGAGGTCGGTGTAGGGTATTGTTGTTATGTCAACGGTAGTTGTAAGGGCAGCAGCGGCCGCCATTCGGTCTGCGGTCTCATTACCTGGAATTCCAGAGTGCCCTGGCACCCAGCACACGGTCACCTCAAGGTTTAACGCATGCACAGACATAACAGTACTAATGGGAGCATTGACCACATACTTTTTAGACTTCTGTGAGGATAATGTACGCACAACACTTAAAGAATCACTATAAATTACAGATTTCGGAATTCGACTTAGAACAATATGTTGAACTACAAGAAGTATCCCATAGGCCTCTGCCGTAAAGATACTTGTATTTCTATTCATAGTTCTACAGACAGCGCTGAAAAATTAGAACACGCCAGTCAGACGTCGTGGTCACCGATCGCTCAAACGGCAATTATCGCTGGAATAAAGTTCCGCATACGAGAAGGGGGTGTTTGTCTGGTGAAAAGTTGTGTTATGGATCGTCATCCGTAGTTGTACAGACAGCGGCGATCACATATCCGCCACGATGCTAAGCCTAAATTTCCCAACACCCGAGCCGACCTGAGAAATGCTATGCGACTGCCACAACATGCGTAAGGGAAGTCGCATTTGCGTTCTCGATCTACCCCGGTTTAGCGCATAGGATGTGACCCGTCCCCCAAGCGAATTGTCCTGCTTGCATACGATGCGATGCTGTATAGTAATGCGACAAATCAAACGCGATACGCTACGGTTGCATCCATGTATCCGCGCTTTATGACCTGTCTTGCTAGTTTCGAGCACGTGTTGCCACAATTGCGGCGAGCGTTGGACTCTTTCTTGTTCCGAGCAAGTGGTACCACCATTACGGAGAATGCTGAAGTTTTTTGGCCAATCTTGAAGAATGCTTCCAAGTTGGTACTCTTGGCACGCACAAACGAGCCATCAACGTTTCTTAGCTTTGTTATCTCCTGTGCAGTCGCTGTAATCTTGGCCAGTCCCTTTAGGTGGGTAATGCTGGCTTGAGAAACATGCGCCACGGACGCTGGGCAGTCGCCGCGATGCATGCACACAGCAGGCGTATACATTTTTTTGTGTTTTTTAACTGCAAAGCGGTCGCCATGAGGCACGCGGTCACGTGCGCTCGGCATTTTTTTCGTAGTTTCAACTTCGGACCCGCACAATAACGATTCCCTAAACAATCTGCATGATTACGGTCTCGGCACAAGACATACACTGAGCATTAGCCGCTTTTGTGTATGTTTCCGCATGCAAGTATTCTTGACATCCGATGTGGCTTCTTGTGTGACGCTACTTCCAGTGGCCTTTTATTTCGAACCCAATTAAATTTTAATCAGAAAAGTGGTCGGAAGCCAATGGAAGCATATCGAGCGTGTATTCTTCGTTTACTTGGCAGTCAATCAGTATTTCAGTCAAATGTCCGATTGGCGTCTGATTTCTCTCAATACAGGGCATGCTCCTTGAGCCGCCAATCGCCGTTTACTCGGCGCCAAATAAATCTTTCAACTGAGATCATATGGCTGGCGGTATGCTTGATAGCAAATGTAAATGTATACCTGTCCAGTAATTGCAAATCGGACACAGCATTTCAGGGGATACGTGCGTACAGTGTGTCGCTACTCGACAGAATAATACTCATGGCTAAAACAATTTTACAATTGCCGGAAAATGAATAATAGAATGGGATGATTGCACAATTGATCGTCATCTGCACCACTAGAGTATTTGGCGGTACACATATGGCGGAGTGTTAGGCCTAACGTCTCCCCCAGGACAGGCCACGCGTGAAACTAGATGCTGTGAGCTTTTCGAAACCAGAACCAAAGTGTCTTCTTCCTCTTAGCGTACTAGTAAAGTCCTGCCAACATGCCGTTCCTGGATTCGCGCGATGAGCATTGCCTCGTTATAGCAGTTGCTTAATTCCTCCAAGAAGGGTGCCTTTATTAAAGCCTACTTCGGAAGCTTTCTGAAACGGGTCGTAGCCATGTCGTGAAAGGTCACGTTTTTCCTTCTTCGGATCCTGAGCGGCGATTCGGCGGTTTGGCGGGAAAGATGCCTGTAATTTGCTGAGCGTACGAAAAGGTGCTCCGTTGGTTAGGCACCCTCGCAGTTGAGCCCGTATCTAGGATGCTACAAGAGGGCCCGAAAGTATGAAAAGGAGAACGTGTACGTTAGTGTGGCGTGTTGCAATGCTGTAGTTGACATTTATTAATTTATTATTTGACAGCTTCACTGACGACATCTGTGGTATGTTAGAAACAATAAATACTGCCTTTTTTGTGGCTCAAAACCGCAACGGCTTCACAGAAAACGTGGGGTGCACAAAAAAGAAACGTGATGCTAAGTGTTTAAGTGTGGCTATCGGCGTTATCTTCATGGGCGCCACATAAAACAGAACAAAGAATGTTGTAGGCTACTCAGAGTTTGCAGTTTTTATATGGTTTTGGTTGGTTTGTTCGTGAAGACAGCTTTCAGTTCCGGCAAGAGGGACACAGAGGTCTGGACTATTTGTACACACATCCATGATCGGTTGGTTCCAGTGCTTAGTGAGGTGTCTTATCTAAGCTGATTGATTGATTCGTGCTGTGGCGGCGCTCCTTTTGGAGGCGGGGTTTATGTAACAAACCTCAGGTGTTTGATGATTTAGGGGGTCCACGCGGGCAGACACAAAGAGACGTCGGGAAAGGTTTTGCTAATCAGACATGTTTCAGTAGGTATCTGATTATTCTTCATCTTTCGGTGCTATAGGTGTAATATTTGACATACTGTAACTTGATTCACCGTGACTGTTAACGGATTTATTGAAACAGGTAAACTTGCACTTCAATAACCCCATCGAGTATACCTGATCGCTGGAGAAAAAGTGCTAAGGTACCAGGGTTACAAAAACCAGTCGCAAAGATACCTGCCAGGGCCCTTGTGATGCTCTTTAACAACGCTCCAGTGTATTTTTATGACGAAAGGAAGGAACACCATATTTATGAAACTAAAACAAAAACTATGCTTAAATAGTTTCAGCAAAATATCAGAATTACAAGACACATAGTGTTCACAGCGCAGTTGTTTTGGAAACTGTGGGACATGCCAGAGAGTGGCAAAATATTCGTCATGAAAAATGCGAATGAGGTCCAACGTGTACAATCTACGGTGTATTTCACAAGGTCCGTGCGGCACGGCGAATAAAGCATTGTTTTAAATGGCAGACCGTGCAAGTGCGTTTAAGCCATGGTCACATTCTACGGTGGCCGGCAGAAGAAAACTGGCCATTGGCGTTAAAACTTCAGAATTACTTCTTCGCAGCTACAATTGGCTGGTGGAACCTAACAGCCAGGACTTCGTTTCCTGCAAAGGATAATTCTTACGCCAGACCGATAGCATGCATTGCTCGCCTTCATGTACGCGTACACATAACCTTTGTTACTGTCCACGTGAGCATCAGTAGAACCCATCATCGTTTGCCCTCCGGAGACCTGGGCAGCCGAATAGAAACGCGCTTAAAAAATGGGAACTCCAGCACTCAGAGGTGTCTTGAAGGCAAAGAAAATTAGACAGGAGAACGAGGGTCCAGATACTGGACTTCTGAGAAAGGACGTTTGAGACTGGAACGCATCGTTCCCCACCCACGTTTTAGAAGAGGCTTCCCTATCGCGCTTGCGTTCCTCCATCTGGGTCCCTCAGAGATAAGAGATCCCGTTCTAACCGAAGGGTTCCGCGTTCAGCTATCATACTGTAGTTCCGGCTTGGCGATTTCAAGTTCACAGTGCAATGCTCTGAAAGGTCTTGTTCTTTTTTATGGCGGGAGCAATAAGAGGCACATGAAGCCAAAAATCTGCAGAAATTCAGAACATTGTGTGCTTTTGCATAGCATTCCCATGCCGCTTGCTTATAACGCGAGTTCTTTACGATACATTTCTTGGTTTTCCTAAATTTTGTACGACCAATTACATCCATTTGCGCTAACACAACGACTACAGTTGAAACTTCTGCGAAATCTGCAATATTGTGGAAAAAAAGGGCGTTACACGGTTGTTTATTTTCGCTAATCTTTATATTGTTGCGATTTTTTTTTTTGGTTTTGTAAATTTTGTTCGACCAAGTTCGTACGAGCAATATTCTCAGTGAAGGAATAAAAGAAATAAAAAAAGAAATAAAAGGAAACAAAAAAGGAAAGAAAAAAGAAAAAAAGGGGAAAAATGAATAGAAGTTGGAACTTTCGCGAAATCTGCATTATTATCGAAATGCAGGGCGTTACACCAGTCGCCATTTTCACTATTTTTTATATTTTCTTATTTTGTCGCTCTTCAAAGATTGGTTCGAAAACTGATCTCTATTGAACTTATTACAACGATTGGAGGTGGAAGTACCGCGAAATCTGTGTCCTGTAGAAATGCAGGACGTTACACAGTACTGGTTGTGGGCGTTCTCGGTAAAGTATGCTATGGATTAAAACAAGCGTCCAGCGTGGGATTTTACGCTCTGGGACCCCGAAACAGCGTCCCGACTACGTGTTTTAGGAGAGTCCTGTGTCCTGAAACAATCCGCAACAGTTTCTGCAACTTAGCAGTAGCGAAAGAAGGCCTTCCACGCCAGTGCACCACAGATGAAGTCAGCCAAAGAAAGAACATACCCAAGCAAGCGAATTGTCGCCGTTGTGTCAGCTCGCTTATTACATGGTCGCTGGGACGATCCGCGACAAAATGAGGAAGAGACCAATTACGCGGATTCGAGAGCGTAAAGGCGGAAGCGAGTCGCGAAGCACGCCTTATGGGCGGCATGCGGGCGAGGTAGGTACCAGAATGCGCGGAGGGAGCAAAGTTACTCAGGCGCTTCGTTAGACATTAAGCCTTCGGAGTGAGGACACATAAAAGAGGCCCTGAAGACACAATGCAAGTTTGGTTCTTTCGAAACAGTTTAGTGCCGAAACCAATGATACCAATTTTATCACAAACTACAGTAAATATTGGAGATAACGAAAGAAACACATGAAGCAGTGGGGACTCCACAGGCTATCTTCTGGCAATATTTCTGCGATGTCACATAATCTTGTATGTGCATTTGGTGACTGCAGATCTAAACCACCGTCAACGATCATGACTGGGTGGGGCGCTAGTTTCGTTTGTTCGGATCAGCTAACGGTGTTGTGCAGTTAACACACTAAAAAATGCGTTTTTAGTTGTGGCTAATATTCCGTCTCTTACTTCCTTCACGCCGAACTGGAGCGCCAAACTGGCAAGTTTTTGGGAATATTTAGTTTTTACGGTTATAAAACGTCTTTCATGGGTGGGATGGCGCTGACTGAGTTAGCAAAAGCTATTTGTTTCAAATCAAACAAAAGGGCCATTTTGCCTTCATGACCCGTTGAAGTGCCCAGGTCATCTGAAGTTTTTTTGGACTCTTTGTTTCTCCCCCTGGCGCCGATCGCTGTCTTTTTGGTTGGGCCCGTTTCCAACTGGATGTAAAGAACGCCCAGCGAAGGTGGTAAATCGGCTTGTACGAAGCGCGTTTACGCTTCGAAGGGCGGCGTGCGGCGAAGGTGGGACAAACTAGCAGCTGGTCAGAACCTCGGGTATGGCGGAAAGTGCGTGCGGCCGTGGGTAAACTTAGGTCGGAGGCGCACGAAGAACACGTCGTGGATCGATTTGAGAACCCTGTACCCCCAGTACTCGAATAAAACAACTTACACGGGCGGCCCGACGTAGTTAGCATGGTGTTAGAAGGCACAAATCAATCGTTATTATCATGTAAAGTCCCCGAAAAAAATTTATATGAGCAGCCATCAAAAGTGAGCCGAACGCTTGAGGCGCTTGGCTTCCCTCCTGCGTCCTCCAAGGGCTTCGTCCTCATGCCCCTTGCATGAGACGCGTTGCTTCGCCGCGAGCTTCGCCTGCAACCTAGAAAGTGTAGCAACGCCCTGTTTTGCTATCAACGATGACATCCTCCCGGTGTGGGCAGACACTCCGACTGGACGTAGAATAAAACGGTGGCTAAAGAAGCGCAGGCGTCAGATAAACAGTCTCTCTGCCACTATCGAGGCTCTCGGACTTGAGCTGCTACCTAGAAAGACAGAATTTCTTATGGTTAACGGAAGGTACCAATTACTCTACAGGGCGCTCGTTAGTCACAATGGTGCCCCAGAACAGATAAAACTCTTGAAAAACTAGCAAGCCAATGCTTTGCCAAATATCTCGCTTCCCAACTATTTCTGCGGTGCTCACCAATCGCGTCCTGGCTTACAGCGTCCTAGCTTACAACGTCTGCGATACTCACAAGGAGCACTTGGCGGTCCTTTCTTAGGCCGTGCTTTGAACGACCGCTGAAGATCCGACGTCTACTCGCATCGATGATCTTGAACGGGCTGTGTGGGTCTCTGCTATGGATGAGGTATTTGCGGAAATTGTACATTACTTTATCGTACATTAACTCTACATGGCCTGTCCTCTGCGCCCGGGCCACACACATACTTTCACCTCACCTGTCGGCCACACCAGCAGCTCTCCGGGTTCAAGCTCGCCTGTTACAGTTACCCACCCACCAAACGGCAACTCCCGTCCCCGCACCGCTGCCCATAAAGGGGCACTTAAGCTACCCCTCGTGGCTAAATGGCCAGATAAGTGAGTATTTTTACTGAGGCCAGCCTTTTCGCCCCCCATACGGACCTGGCCTGGCGCTGCCCAGCTAGTCCGGGTCTGCACGGCTCCCTCACCCGTACCGCCAGTAATTCTCTCTCGTTAGGCGGACCTTGAAGCATTTGTAGCGTAATAGATCCGTTGGCCAGTTTTGTCAAAACCCCTATTATGTTCGTACTGGAAAGCGGCCTTTCAAGATATTTGTGTAGGTTGGGTTGTACTCCCGCCGTAATAGTTTTCTTGTTTTATATTACCAAAGCATAAGCTCAGCGTACCGCAGAGTTTCATTTAACGGCTTTCATGAACACATTATTTGTAGAACTGGCCTACTCTTGCCTGCCGCTACTTCTTTCGCGCCATTTTGGTCCAATAGCCTTACCTTCAATGACAAAGGACTAGAGCAACAAAATACTCTAACGGGAATTTTATTTCTTGATAGCCAGTCATCTACAGTGGTTCCCCAAGTTCTCAGCGACTTCTGAAGGCGGAGATGGTTGGTCTTTTTCTTTTGCTGCGCCCTCTGTTGCAATGGGATCGACTAAGCCGGTGGACGACCAAGGTTGTAGTGTTGCAACCTGTTTGCTAATTTTCCGGCTGTAGAGTTGTCAGCATTACGTGCCTAAGAAGATCGAATGTCGGCAGCCTGTGCTTCTAGAAAATTCCCTGGAAGTAGAACTTGAATGTAGGGTATAAAATGATGACTAATTCCGAATACAGAACAAAGCAATAAGACCAATGGTGGGAGTAAACAAGCTCTTCGGAATTATAAAAATAGCATCCACCGCTCCGCCTAACGACGACGACGGCTAAGCACGGAGCTTTCTCGTGAGGGATTCGTTGTTTGTCATTTAATGTGGACTTTGACTCGGAGGCTGTTTCGACATTGACTCGTTGAGCTTTGATTTTGAATTGTACGCAGTTTAAACGTTTGATGACACCGGCTTTGACCTCAACGTTTCGCCTATTGATGCCTCACATAAAGCCCGGGGTTCAACAATCCTCGTCGGTAGACGAAGGGGTGCATGATTGTTATAAATTTTCACGTCTATGCACCCCACTTTAAATTCAAGCTGCTTCGAGGGGATCGCAATAGATAAATATATGTCAGAAAGGTCACTACCAGCATAACCACCACCATCATTATGAACTGGGAGGTGGGGTCACCCATTCATGTCGGAATGTCGGTTAATTAGGGTTGCCCGATGCCGCTGATTATGTACGAATTGTATGAAGCACTACGTTGCAGGGTGTCAATAACGTCAAAGTCAACTAAAGGCTTAGATCTCGGCGACGAATAGGTAAAGGGCTCTGCCTATGGGAGCGATGTTGCGTTTATGCGCCCATCGAGGGAACAGCCAAAAGATGGCGTTGCACTATTTGAACCATTTTGCGAATTCTCGGGGGCTCAGCTAAATCTTTCAAAGTCAGAGGGAGCATGGCTAGGCGAATGGGTCACCGAATCACTACAACTCTACACAGCTCGATAGAGGGGTGTCATGACCGGCTACCTCGCTGACAATTTAGACCACCGCACAGCCATCGACCCCAAGTGGCCAACAATACTGGCCACTGCCGGAAGGAAATTGAAGCCCTGGAGAGCGCGACTTGTTGCCCTATTCTCCAGGGCACACGTCTGCAAGGCCGTGGTATATCATGCCATCTTGTACTCGGCCGGAGCCTCGACAATTGGCACAGGAAAGTGGCGAAGCTTCACCGGTCAGCCGCGGTATTTCTCTTTCGATGCACATATGAATCCATGCACCGCACCAAAATTTCTGGAGTGGGTAAGCGGGGAGCTTTGGGCTTGTTAACGTGCAGCCTAAACTGACTGTGCAGTGATGTATGTTCTTCCGTGATTATCGTGGGCGTTTCCTCTAAGCGGCAGTCCAAAACGTCGGCGCCTTACATTTCGCCCTTTAATTAGCAACAACGGCAGCACTGGAGCAGGGTGCTCGTGCAACAGGCTTTTACAGGAAAATGGTGGTAGTGGTGGCCCCCCCAGCAAGGACTTTTCTTTTAGGAATACATTTTCGCAGGGAAAACAAGGAAGCTTTATAGGGACCGTGTGGAGCAGATTCTACAACCTACCACCTCATTGCCTGCTGAAAAGTGGAGTCCTGCGGCATCCACGGAAATTGATTATCCCGACTGGCTCAAAGGATTTTCTTTCGCCATACACACGGGTATACTACCTATTAGGGCAAGACAGGAAGAGCGCGGTTTCTTTATGCCGGAAGGGACCAACTGTCTACTCCGTTGAAGGAGGGAGACGGCGGACCGTGTTGTCGTATACTTCAACACGGCATTGAATCTCTGAGACGAGCTGCAGCACTTGTTTACAAGTACTTAAAGCTCACTTGGATAAGGTTGGGGTTCTTGTAAACAGCCTCAGAGTTCCCGCACATCTGCTACTGCATCCTTGTCATCTTGTCTACTCGCTATACAGGGCGAGAGTTGATGTTGTTGAATGCAGTGAACGCCCCTAGAGGGCGTGAAGGCATTTAATGCAGAAGGGAAAATGGGCAGTGGCCGCCCTTGACATGGATTATTCAGACGCCGAGCTACGCGATGCACTGGCGCGGGGCTCGCGAGCTCTTATGTTCTTTAAGGTAAAACAGCAGAGGGGAGATTGAACGGAGTTTGAGGGCTGCTACCGGGAAACACTGGAGACCACTTCCACCAGCCAGGGACTTTTCTCAAGCACTCCATATGCCTGCCCTTGCCTCTAATGCGTTTATTTTAAAACTACACTAGAACCTCGTTTATAACAAAGCAGTATCGGGGCAGTAAATCAGTTAGTTATATCCGATATTTGCTGTACCAGTACATGTAAAAATCGGCTCTAACATTGCCGCAATCTTGTTCGTGCGAAATTTCTGGATACTACAACGCATTATTATAGTCTTCGAACCAACTATAAAATGGGTAATACTTACCTGTCTCCTCCTCGCCTTTCAAGCTAAACGCACTGGAACATTACAGCGAGAAATAGCACAAAGCAAAGTTCATTTGAGAAAACAGGTCGGCAGTCTCATTTATTAGACTGGTGTGATCTTCGTCTGGCTGCTTTTCACAGCACTACAGGATGAAGTTGTCCAGTGACCACGCACGAAAAGGCCTTTTCTGCTTTTCGGGTTTTGCAAAATGTTATCTTGTAAATATTTTTTTAACATTTTAAAGCTAGCTATTAATTTCGGAGCCTCGCGCGAACCAAACATTTTTTTCGTTATAACCTAAATTCTTCGCGACTGTGGTGGCGTCGGTTTTGTGATAAAACTTATAGGTGTCACCGAAATAAAGCGTGAACAACTAAAGTTCATATTTATTTCGCTATAGCCAATAATTCGCTATATAAAAGTTTGTTATGGCCAGGGTTGACTTCACGGAAATGGTAGCACCATCCGGTCGTCAATTTCTAACGCATAAATTTCATCAACGCCCTGCGGCTTTCTTACCACTGCTCCTTAGTGGTTTAGGCTGGCGAAACATGCTGATCCCTTGCTCGCGTGATACCCGAAAGCGGGAGTTTTTCTGTATGTGCAAAGCCGTGTTCTGTTGCCTTCTGAAACCAGTGCAATCACTAGATACGGCTCTGTATCCACATTTTCAAGTAAAGTTAGTGTTACCAAAAAACAAAAACCCTGTCGGAATAACACAATCGAATTGACGTCGTCTTCATGACTTGGGGTACCCAGGACATATGTCGACTTGGGGAAAGGTTTTGTTGTTTTCAATTTGCCCAGGATATCATCATCGCCAGAAAAAATGGCTTTCCTGCAGTGCATTGGCGGCACGTAACACGCAACCAGTGAAACATAGCAAGCTTCGCTTTGCGAACTCAGTTATTTTGGGGAAGAGAATTTTTGGAATCAAGAAATATACACAGCAGCCAACGGCACCCCCAAAACCATTATGCAGCAGAACACTAACTTCACAAATTGACATGCATTCGTGCAATTAGTAGGAAAAGTGCTGCACCACCTTGTGTCGCTTGGTTTGTTTCTTTTTCCAGGTGTCTGGTGCCATATTTGCAAATATATACCTGCAGTGTAAAATGTTAGGCCCCCTGCATGTCACCCAAATTATGTAGAAACATTTCATAACGTTTCAACAGGGCGCCTACAGGAGTACTAACTCACTATTATCCCCAGTTTTCAAGCCCTGCCTGCATTGGCTGACTTGTGCCATTGGTTGCGGCGTACGCCGCAACACCTGGCGTCAAAGGCAACTATATTCTGATGATTTCATAATTGATGAAGCCCTTAAAGCTTTCCACGTACCCACTCGGGGGGATGGAGCAGCTATTGTGTTTTGACTGTGCCCCAGTTGGAGCTTAAAGATTGAATTTACGTGCACTTCTGGCGCAGTTATTGCTCGCCGTTTGCATCTCCTTTAGCTGCAAACGGCGATTGCAGCTGTTTGGAGCGCATGTGTTGCCATATATCACGTTACAATGGGAGTTAACCACCGTCGTCGCTCAAATCGCGCCCAATGGCAGATGCGGTCACTCGTTCTAGTCGCACAGTTCACCTTCTAGCGTGGCATGGTTAGGCCGCGCGGGGTTCGCTCGGCGGGAGACCTGGCTCGCCATTGAAGAACGTAAACCTTTCCAATATTTGCTGAAGAATGATCGACAATACCGTATACCAAACACTTGTGTTCGAGCAAAGCTTAGGAAAAATACTGTTTCTCGTTTTGGCTGATTGATGGTTGTGCGATCTCCTTTCGGCCGTTGCGTTTTGATTCTAGCAGAGGTGCATTCGTTTTCGCACTGCTGCCATTGAGTTTCAGTTTTGGTCGTTTTCGTTTTTTCAGAGGTCCGGCTATGCGTCCACTCTTGGTTCCAAAGGGAGGGAGTTGCGTTAATTTTTATATTCTCCCAGTTGTTGTTCCCACCGCCTTCGTGTTTTCTTGACGCATAAGAAATATCGATGTCTCACTGACAACATTTACCGACGGACACCTTGTGGGGCACGTCTACAAACTGCGCAACCATTGTCTAAGTATGCAGCGTGCGACAGACTGAACAGTAGCGTGTCCCTGATTACTGAGCAGAGGTAAGCTGAGGATAAAGGTGTAAAGTACTCCCAACGCCACCGAAGGACATATCTGCTCTGTGGCGGCGTACCGCGCATTAGACGTTTCAAACCCGCCGTTCAGAAATTTGATCCGGAAAGGCTGAGGCATGGTGCGAGGATGGACAAGTTTCAACCCGATGGAGAGTTCTGGCTTCGACGACTACCATGAGCCACCACCTACGCTAAACTACACCCACTATCACCGTGCACACTATACACTGATGCCACACCCTACCCTAATAAATCTGGATACTGTGTAGCTGTTGTTGGTCAACACCCCTCCCCCCCCCCAAACTTCACGGTGGCAACCATCCTACCAATACAACCACCAATACAAATACAACCACGGTGGGGGAGATAGCCATTTCTCACCCAGCACCCGACCAGCGAATTCGTCCTATCTGGCTTTCTGCAGGCCATCCGAAATTTTATTCGTCCTACCATTTCTCAAAAGCCCTTGTGAATTCTGCCGCAAAATCTCCCATTCGACATTGTGACCGTCGTTGTGGACACGAGACCACAGAGGCCAAGGCGCTAACGAAGTGGTGCACGTAGGCGCTCGCGAACATATTGACCGAGTCGCCATTTTCACTACGCCTACCCCCGATGCCTCTGCATGTGAGCCAACCTTCCTCCTGCAATAAAGACCACTACCCTGCACTACTTCCGCCCCTTCCGCCGCCAATATGCACTCCTGCACCCACAGCTCTCCCCGGGGGCAGGCCACATGCTGTGAATTACAAACACCCACTTTTTAACACACCGAACACCATTGATACACAGTCATCCAGACCTCTTTACTACTCCTACTTGTCCAATCTGCAGGGCAGTCCACACATACTACAATTCCCTCGGCGAATGCCCCGCAGACCCATGCCCGCCGCTCCTTCTTCTCACTTATGGGAGCAGATGTTGCGCGAACCGAGAGATTCGGGCGAAGTCCTGACCACGTCCCGGACCCCGGTGGTCGCGGTGGCCCTGTGGGCCTCCTCCACCCCTACGTAGGATCCCGGAGGGCGAAATACAGTTTCTCTTTCTCTTTCTGTCCCAGAGGGCGAAAACCAAGGGAATAAAATTTGGCGAATATTACGACACTGCTGTTTCGTAAAATCTGTATATTTACATCTTTTATAAGAAAAAGTAGCTATTGGCATCCTATAAAGGGACACTGAAGTGAATTTGTCAAGCTCCCGTTTTTGCTTGCACTGCGTAGACTGGCACAAATTAGCACACTTTTCATCGTTTATCCGGTCGACAAATCGGTAATTATTTTACAAAGCGCGAAAGAAGAAAAAGTACCATGCGCGGTTTGTGGCGGCTGGACCAACTAAGGCTGTGACATTGGGAGGAGGGGCACCGTGATTGGACGATACCCAAGGTTAGCAATCAAACAAGTTTCGGTTTCGGTTACGGTTTTGTAAAACACAACCGATGGCCTTGTTGGATGGGCATTCTCAATATCTCAGTAATCATCGTACCACGCTTCTGCCATGTTGTCGGCTGTAAAATGCATACGATAAGCCTCCCAGAATGGCTTGGAATCGTAGCATTCACTAGCCGAGGTCTACGCAGTGCATGAACGCCCTCCGCGTCCCCGCTGACGCTCAAATGCCATGCGCTTTTCCCCCATATTTGGAGCTAGCCTCACTCATGCCTGTATCGTAAAAAGTGTGTTCGCACCAGGCCAAGGGTCTGTTGATTCTGGCCTGTGCCCACTGTCCGCAAGCAGTCGGTGCTTATGGCAACATCACGCCAACGAGAACTCGCTAGCGCGCCAGTGCCAGCCTGCGCGCGTTCTGTGAACTAGGTCGTGAAGCAATGAACGGTGCGGCCCAAAAAAAGGTGAACGCAGTATAGAAAACATCGGCGGAAAACGAAAAAGGTAATAAAAAAAAACGCATGTACCCGCGGGGACTCGAACTCGTGACTTGCGAAACGCTTGCGATGCCATACCTAGCGCTCCAAACCACTCGGCCACAGGCGACCGCGGCCGGTCTCGGAAATATAAGGTATATAATGTATAAACAATTTACACTTTTATTTAGTTTTAGCATTCCAAGCAGCTTAGGTGACTATTTGTTGTTTGGCGCTCGTGCAGTAAGCATCCCCCAAGTTTCCACAATATCTCACGTCTAGCAATTGCATTTCTTAGACGGAAAAGCGTTCGCAGATCACAGCGGATGCGTAGTCGTGCTGCTGGCCGCTGCACTTGTTCGCCCAGCGCAAAAAAGTGCTTCCCGCACCCTAGTTTTACGCTGTCCGGTAAAAATATCAGTTGATATTATTTCCTTAGTACCTATATTGACTTCGCTGGCTCTTCTCCCGCCTTCAAGAGGCCTTATATTTTCCTACTGGCGTACCAGTCAGCGAAACGTCGCATGTGCGCTTGTGCAGCGCTTGTGTGAAGCGACCTTGACTTGGATGTACATACAGTGTACAAACTAACCAAGTAAAGAAAGGCACATTCTTCCATTCACAAACGTGTCCTGGCTTCGTTTCAACTGAGCGAACGAATTGCGACGACCCGTCGGCGGCCGGAGGACGAAACGCTGGGCTGACTGACTCTGTCTGAAGGCCGGGGAGCCGTGCAGTAGCGCAGCCAATTGCGAGCTCGGCTCCTTTCGACGTGACACAAAAACGCCACACAAAATGGGCGAGCGTAAAGACAGGAGGACAGCATTTTCGAATTCATTTTTCTACTAAATAAAATCGCGTAAACGCGCCCGGAGTGGTCAAAACATGGCCTGGGGACTCCGGACTACAATTTGCGCTAGTAATCCCGCAATGTTTGCATATCACTTCAGTGTCCCTTTAATAAGTTCCTTCCTCTTTTGTAGATATATTTTCCTATAAATTCAGGAATATTGTAATGGTATATACGTTACACGTGTTGTGTGGTGCTGTGTGGGGTCATGTTCACACTGTTATACGAAGTGATGGGAGTGTTTCGAAAGTTACAGTTTGTATCCTCGGTTACCAGTTGTAAAAATGTTTCATTTGGCATCTGTACCCTTGTTCTGCTGCGGATGTATGTACAGGAAACGGAAACCTTACAGGTGCTTATGTGTAACCTTTTTGCGCGTACCATTAGCTTTTCTTTGTAAAAAATAAAAATGCAATAAATAAAAAAACACAGCCTCAAGGAAATGGTGGGCAACGCCTAATCCCTTTGTCGACGGCCTTTCGAGTATTTGTCATTATTTACCGTCTTCGCGAACAAATGTAGACTTATTATTCTTGTAGCTTATTCAGTCGCTTGGACCTCTCGTGGGTCAGATTTTTCGCGGGCTGCAACTCGTACGAGAAGGCGCCAACTTACGCGTTGGGTATGCATGTGAGAGCCATTCATTTTTATCCTGCTCGGGTGCTTTTAGGTATGTCAAAATCTGAAAGTGCAGGATAAGTCATAGCAAGCTGCTCGATTATTTGCGGTTCTGTCAGTTGGCCCGTCCCTCACACTTCGCCCCAGAAAAATAAGATTTCACGTCTTAAGGCCATGACAATCGCAGACTCCGCTCTAGCCGAACGCCTTTAGCCTCCAGCGTGTAGCGAGGTACAGGAAAGAGAGTCTCGGGGCGAATCTAAACATTCCGGCCACTGTATCCTGAATACAGAAATCGGGTATTACGTTTGCACAGTGAAGTTGTTTTATAAAGCGAGAAAACATTGGTCAGGAGAGAGAAACTGCAAAGCGATAAGTTCAAAAATGTACTAGGATACTACCAAATCAGCCATAGAAAACGCAAATTGGACCTAAACCGACAATTTAATTATAATATTGCGTGGAAAGGGAGAAATGTTGGAGGAATTAAAACACAATTGAAGAAAACAATAAAATGTTCATTAATTCTAACACTGCGTTGAGCCAAACCACATACCTAATATTATAAAAAATTCCAACAACTAAAAGAGTCTCTAAGGAAAGCAGAATCAGTAGTCGCTTTTTCGCCGGAACCTTACGCTGTCGCAAAACTTTTTTTTCGTTTGGGAGAAGCGGGAAAAAACCCACCGGAATTACGGCACGGTTGTAATGCTCCCTAAAATTTGGTTTATTCGTAAAACGTGATGCTAATGTGCCAGTAACACAATAAAAATGTGTATTTAGCACTTCTATTACGTCAGTGATGATGTCGCCTTACGGAGAGGTTAAGTAATTTTACGGCTGCTTTTAGTAGCGCTTAGTGGCGGGCTAGTCTGTTGAACATCGTCTGCACGATTTCTCTGGTTATGACACCACAGGAATAAGAACGGGCAGGTGCACTTGACGTAAACCCTGCGCTCTGACAATGAGTGATTAAAAATGTTTTGAAAACATACATACACAAGAAAAAAATATATGAAAAAGAAGATGCCAAAGGAGGGAAAGGGGAAGGGACGATTAATTGGTCTGAAAGACCTTTCTGATGGCGCGTGCTGTATTCACAATCATTGTTTCAGGAATTGCATCCCCCGGTCGTAATTGTGATAGAAGGGGCGCACACACATCCTTGCAAGATTGTGCCAGTTCCCCTTCTGTCACAATCACCATCACTATCGCCGAAAGAGCTGACAACTAAAAAGGTGCGGCCGCCACCTCAAGGCGCTTATCACAACCCTAGCAACTCCTGCCCACCGATACCGTGTCTGGTTGTGTATAAAAGGGCTGCGTGTGGACTCGGTGCTATTGTCATGCCTCTTCCAAGCATCCGTCCACTACTGTGTTCGCTTCTAGCACGAGTGTCACGCCGGTCGTAATTACGGCTAGGCGAAGAAAGGTGAGTTACACAGTATTCCTTCTTGCGATCTGGAGCCGAGATGTATGTTTTTTGAAGGCGTCAGAATATAAAAATTCTAGCACGGAAGAACTACTTGCTCATTGGGCCGATTTCGAGTTGGCGGTTTATATGCCCCATCGCGAAGGTTCCCGTGTCTTCCTGTTCATAACTAAATTGCAAACCCATTGCCCCACCGCACAACAGAAAGGGCGAATATGGTCCAGGCCGACGTCAGGCATAAAGTCACGCTTTGAATTTTCGCGTGGCCAACTATACATGAGTATAACTTTTCTTGGCAGGTGGTATGTTCTACTTGAAGGTTACCTGCCGCCAAGCCTAACTTTAGCACGTTCAGCGGAACGTCATGTTCCGAGGTCTAACCTCGTTCACCGCCAACTATTGAAAAAAAGGAAAATCGCTCCAATCAAAGTGAAAGCTGTCGAAAGTGCAGAGCAGTGATTCGCCATTATGGGTGGTGCCGCCGTTATCCGCGTACTGCTACCACCCATCACGCTTTCCGCCTTCCGGTCTCACTCCTGTCTTGACAAATATGCAATTCGAATTTCGCGCCTTCGCAGTAATCGCGCGCCCCCTGCCTGTAAGGGCGGCGGCGGGAGTTCTGTTCTTGCTTTCTTTCGTATGCTGGAGCGGTTTTGCGTCATTTCGAACGCGTAACTTTTTTCTTGCGCGGCTGGAACCTTTTTGCGACATTTCGAACCCGCCATTTTTTTCTTCCGCGGCCGCTTTTTTTCACTTACTACCATAAGAGCTAACCCAAAAAGCGTTCAAAACGAAATGATTGATTGATTGATTGTGGGGTTTAACGCGCCGACGCAACGCAGGCGATGAGGCGCGCCGTAGTGGAGGGATCCGGATTAATTTTGACCGCCTGGGGATCTTTATCGTGCGCCGAAATCTCGTACACACGGGCGTTTTTGCTTTTCGCCTCCATCAGAAAAGCGGCCGCCGCGGCCGGGAATCGAACCCGCGACCTCGTGCTCAGCAGCGCAACGCCTTAGCCACTGAGCCACCGCGGCGGGTCTCAAAACAAAATGAACGCGGGGGCTGCGGGTATATAAACAGATATTTCCTGAAATGCACCAGCGCGTTTCTTTGCGCTAAACAACGGGGGCATGTGTGACAAGCGCGAGCGGTTCACAAGGTTCGAAAGGTTATGACAAAGCTAATGACAAGCCTCAGCGTGACCCCGTGATGACGTACTGCAGGTTCTACTTGGGTCTGTTATCTCGCGGCGCCACGTGATCCCGGCAGTCGCTTGACATCGACCGTTAGCAATCTACGATCATGAGGCGAGCCCAGAAAGTGCTCCACACTTAAAATGCTAGAAACGGTGGGTAGTAGTTCTTGACGCAGAACCTGAAATGAAAAGATGGGGCTGATCTTCGGCGCCTACCCGATAGTGGCATCTGTTATAGTAAGAAAGTGATACATACCCACATATCAGCTTACATCCAGGGTGATGTATATGTCGCCGCTCTCTAAGCAGGAAAGTATGCTGCTTCAGGCCGTTGCTAGAAATGCTGCCGCCCATCGGGCACGCAGATGAATGCACCAAGCAATAAATCAATTGATCAATTAATCAAACAATTAACCAATAGCACGGCCTACAAGAAGAAATGTGTAGCCGTACCATGACTTTTGGTGTGGGTTCTTAAATACGTGATTACTTTTGAATTTGGGGTTTAACGCACCGCCGCTAAGTGGGCGATGAGGCGCGCCGTAATGAAGAGCTCCCGATTAATTTTGACCACCAGGGAATGTCCAACATGCGCCGAAATCTCGAACATTCGGGCGTTTTTGCTTTTATGTTCCATCAGAGAAGAGCGCGCCGCGGCCGGGAAACATACATCCATAGTAAAGTTCAGCGCTATATACGTACACAGTAATACAGACCCTTAATGTGGCATTCGACAAGGCTATATTAGCAGAAACGCAGGATGCTTCTCCAAGATGTTTCGTAGCTGGCGCGGCCAAACCCTCTGTTATTGTTGTTGTCATCAAAACGCTCGCTGTTTTTCGCCGAGACACAACAAAACGTTTTCAACACACGTTGCCCAGTAAACGTATGACTGAAAGTTACTTTCTAATGGAAATTTTGTGCACTTTATTTCAGACTGACGACGTGATAACTATCTTTGCCGTAACGCGCGGATGTACTTCACTGAAAATGTTCTAGCCAATATTTTAAGAGGGTGTGCATTGCAACTGATAGTACTAAATACGAACAGGCAGCAAAGCCCAAGCGTGACTGAACTATGAACCTGAAGATGTGAATACCAAACATCGCGCTACACTGCCTGGCCACCACCAAACTGCTTAAGGAACATGCAAGATTTCTGGCTGCTTAAAAAGTGGTGGTGGTTAGCCCTGTTTCACTCCATTTCGCACTGAAACCTCTGGCTCTGCTGCGATACGGCTGACCGCAAGCGCATGCGGCCATGGGCATGTTGGTGAACTCCCAGTTCACAAAAAGATCTCTCAGTTCACGTCGTCCGCTAGGCCATTGTCTAAACCATGGGATTCCCTCAGCCTTATTGGCAACTTACGACCTTCGCATTTCTGGTTTGTGGGCACAGTAAACATGTTGATGTTCCTTTCGCTGAAGTCCGGTGCCGATCAGGAACCCAGTCATCCGGGCTCTGGTTGATTTTGCAGGAGGCTTGCGGGGCGATGGTGTTGAAGTTCTCGGAGAGGGTGGCGGAATTGACGAACTGCAGGATTTTGTATTTCATGAAGGGGAACGAAACGTTTATATGCTAGTATTTACATGAGAGTAACTAGATACATGGGTAACAAAAACGAAAAACTTCAATATTCATTAAGACGCTATACCTCCAAGTGCCCACAAGTCCCTCTAGATCCTCAACTCCGTCTAACTATCCTATGCTCGGGATAGTTCACACTATCCCGTTCACACTTCACGACGACGGCCGAGACTCTATTCCCGCCGCAGGACCCGTGCAGCTTCCCGCTACACTGCTGTACCTTAATCTTCCGACGCGGTCCTCAAGTCTACCTCTCGCTTAGGGGGCTTACAAATCCTAACCTGGCTTCAACGGTCGAGACTGTTGCCTTGCCGTGAACTGCCTAGCTGAAATTTCAGACAAGAACGCTCTTTAACGTCCAAGTTCGGCTTTATAACACCTTGGTATTACCAGAGTCCTTCAATGCCTTTCTGGTCATGAAACTTCGCCATCACGCTAGGGTAGAGCATCGTACGCTGCCGCGCCGCGGCGCTGGTGTAGATCGGAGGGCAGCCGGGGGCGTGGTCAGAGCGCGTTTGACAGAAAACGGACCGCGGAGTAAGATAAAACAGACGCTTGCCGCCTTATCAGCAATGCGCTTTCGCTTTACGTATCGTGGGCCGCTCAAATGGACTTATCATTTTGTGAGTGGCGAAAAAATTTGGTGCGAACAGGCGTGCTGCTACTGCGTTCCTGCCTGTCGGTCTGGCTACAGAGCAGCGGCGGCCGCCCGATGCCCTCCGATCTGCGGTGGTGCCCCTCGCGGTAGCCTTTGTCCCCGTACGAAACTTGGCCGGGAGTTTCATGACCAGAGAAGCATTGAAGGACTCTGGCATTACTTTCTCAGGGAATGCCCCTCCAGCTTCCGTACACGCGTAGGGGAGGGCCCCAATCAATTCACGCAGGCAGGTGTCACTCAGCCATTTGCGGAATATTCAATTAGGCGCCACCACCTTTGGGTCAAAATTCTGTGCGCAGGCCAGCAAGCACGCCTCGGCTAGTACACACGACTCCGAAGGGTCTGGGCGAATAGCGGCAGTTTCCTAAGAGCAGCTGTTCTACGGTGGCGCGCGACAAGGGCAGCTCGCGGAAAAGCCGCCCCTGCCGTGGCGTACGACGACGAGAATTACTCTTCCGTTTTCCGCTACGCGCACAATCCTCGGAACTTGGCAGGGCCGTCTTCCTTCGTAAAACGTATTATTCCTCCGGCATTCTCGCCATCCAGACAAGCCGTCTCCCGAACGCGCCGCGGCGAATTGAAGACGGCCACAGCGTAGTGTTGGCAGTGCTTGGCCTCTAGACCTTGCGGCGGGGATTTATCCTTTCACACGCAAGGCCGCGGCGCCTGGCCACTGACCTTGTAAGCGGACTCTACAGGCACTAAATAAGAAGCATGCACCTAGAGGCCAGTCAACTGGTGGTGAGGCCATCGCGGCGATAAGAAGAAGGCTCGGTTCAGCGGTAGCCTCTTGCTGGAAACAGTTAAACAGCGCGGTGTGAAATACGCGAATTATCTGCGCATAACATGGATTGGAAGGAGGGCAATACTTATGAACGGCTCATTAGCTTTCAATGAATTGTATTGAAAAAGATAACATTGAACCATCTTAAAAACAGGCGCGGAAATACGTGGACTAAGGGTCAAAACGGTCAAAGGGTCAAATAAGCGTCAAATACACAGGAGCGCGTCGTCCTGCGTATTTCTCCTCTTAGTCAGCGTATTTCCGCGCCTGTTTTTAAGATGAATCAACACCACCTCACCCAACTTGCCATCCTGTTAAACATTGGACCAATTAGTAAAACAAGTGCGATTCTAAGGGAATTGGGACACAGTCCAAATAGCGAAACTTAGACTTCAGGGTATGCTCTGCTTTGTAGCTAGCACTTACTTAATAATGACTTCGAAGAACTCCGAAAAACGACCATTTGGCAAAATGTGCTTCGCTCTACAAAGCGAGGACAGGGAAATCTCGAGGACGTCATTTGAACAAAGCAGAATCAATCATGCTCTTTGTCGGCGCCAGAAAAAATATGATATATGAATTGCACTTCTGTGATGCTGTGGAAGGGAATGAACACTTCTGTAATGATTGCAGCGCCGATGAACCCCGTCTTGACGATGACCCCCCTCCCTTCTCGTGGCCTTGTTGGGTCTCCCCATCCGGTGGCAGAATGTTGGGGCGGCCTCTACCGACGCCAGCCAGTCGCAACCCTTTGTATGGGCCTCGCCGGCGGCTTTTACGCGGCGTCGGGGGAGGCTTTCCTTTCATCCTGACCTTCGGAGACGGCCAGGGGGGGAGCGGAGGTCAAAATCCTTATTGGCATGTGCCAACGTTTGCATGTGCGCTGCTGTGGGGGAGGCGGCATTGCTCGCGCCCTGCTCGCGCATGCTTCGACGAGTTCGTCCGGAGCAGCCGCCGAGAGCGCACGCTGAGAGTCCTGCTCCCGTGATAGCCTCTGGGCGCCAGAGCTCCACGCACGTTACAGCCAACCGCGCGGCGATTCGGCACACTTTTGGCCTCCGGGCCCCCATCAGGGGATGGCGCCGCGATACCACCCTTTGTGCGCTGCGGCGCTTAATTTTAATCCAGTTTTACTTGTCTTATGTTATGCTTCATCGTCTTCTCTGTAAATAAGTGTAAATAGACTTCTTTTTCTTCACCACCTACTGGCCTCGTCTTGTCATCGGGTCCTTCACCACCCTCCACGACGACACCAACCACCTTCACACACGAACCTAACTTTACTACTTCTCTGCTGCGGAATTACCACATCAGCTTGATGTGTTGTATATTCACAAAGGCAGCACCAAACTCATTCATTGTGATGGGGTAAGGTGTGTATAAAAATTTGATGGCAGTTTCTCATGATAACCAATCATATATTCCGAATACTGTGACGTCAGTAGCAAAGGTCTTAGCAAACGCTTCGGTAGTAACAAAATAAACCTATATTTTGCCCAAAATCTGTAGAGGGTGCAACTCTGAGTTAGTCATTCAGCACATAGACAGTGGGTCCCAAAATGGGTTCGGAGTTTAACGTCTGAAATTGACTGTGCGAGGGTTCATGTTTTCAAGAGATGTTGTAATGCCTGAGAAATTGCGCGGTGAAAGAAAGGCTTGTTTTTTAGACAACACGGGGGAAACATAGAAAGTAAGCGTAATCAGGTTATGAATATTAAATTCTGATAGTGGGGTTTAACGCGCCGACGCAACGCAGGCGATGAGGCGCGCCGTAGTGGAGGGCTCCGGATTAATTTTGACCACCTGGGGATCTTTATCGTGCGCCGAAATCTCGTACACACGGGCGTTTTTGCTTTTCGCCTCCATCAGAAAAGCGGCCGCCGCGGCCGGGAATCGAACCCGCGACCTCGTGTATGAATATTAAATACCTCATACCATCAAGGTTTTGTTCCCACCTCCATACGTTAATTGCCAGAACCGATGCACTCAGGAAGATGGAAAAAGAGGTCTACAAAACCGTCCGACGTATCTCCCTTGTCCCAACAAGGCACAGGAGCTTCGTGAGCTCAACCCCTAGCCTTGATACGGCATGTTTTTATTTTCTAAACTCTAAATCTGTCATAAGATGGGGATGTTTAGGAAACGGCAGAATATTGCTCAAAAACCTTGCAGCCCTTCTGCAAGGGCATAACCCCGTACTCTGAAATTCTCCATCATCCATCACCGCAATCATAGGCCTGTAATGGACGGTAACGTAGGCCACGATACTGCTCGGGAAAATCTGGCACGTGGGCCTCATAAAGCCTCTGAGAGTAGCCCGCAACTTTTTTGTGAGAATTGTCTCCCTGCGGTCGGTGTATACTTCAACATCTCGGTGGTTTAGTAGAACGCACGTCTCGGCTGTGCCGGAACCTGAACATGCATTGCTCGCAGTGGGCACGATCGCCAACGGACAGCCCGAGTTCTTTTTCAATGATGGTGTCCCAGTCGGTAAACACAGCTTTGATTCAGTCCGGCTACCCGCCGCGTTGGCTAAGTGGTAAGGCGTTGTGCTACTGAGCACGGGGTCGCGGGTTCGATTCCCAGCCGCGGCGGCCGCTTTTCTGATGGAGGCGAAAAGCAAAAGCGCCCGTGTGTACGAGATTTCAGCGAACGTTTAAGATCCCCAGGTGGTCAAAATTAATTCGGAGCCCTCCACTACGGCGCACCTCATCGTCTGCGTTGCGTCAGCGCGTTAAACCCTACAGTCAATCAATCGATTCAGTCCGGCTGAAAAGCGAGCGCAAACCATATTGGCAGCAGCGGCAGCGTAAAAGAATGACTGTCTGATGCAGCGGTTTGCGTTATTGCAGATCGCAAGGAGGTAGCGGGCATCGACACCCCGAGCATCAGGCAACCCTTCCCCCATCCCTTCTGTCTCCTTGGTGGGAGTACACCGAGCTGGTTTACCTCAAGCCAGAAATCCCGCCACTACAAGCAACCAGCGCTGTACGTCAAGGACGGACTATAAAACAAGCCCGATGGTCCCGCTGCACCAGGGTTAGGTCAGCTGGTATACACCCAGGTAACCGATAGTTGCGTAACTAGCGCCAATTTATCAACTGGTGCTTGGTAGGTCAAACTGTCAAAACAAAAAAAAAATCACTGATGCTGCTATTGCAACGCTTTTGTTGATGCGCAAAGAGGAAACTCCGCGCCGCTTATCGTCTGTAATGGGCTGAACGAGCGCGACTATCTTTGTGTGCCGCACGCGTGAACGAACACCGCTTGCATTTTTCTTGTCAGATTGGGTTGCTGCTGCACATCTTGTTTGCGACAGATTTCATTTGCTCATTCGCTTGGATTATCAGCACGTGCACAAAACATTTGCTTGAAAATCTTTTGTAGTTCAATACGAGCCGGCCACCACGCCCTGAAGCGTGACAATTTTTTTGGGGCAAGAAAATTGAGTAGGCGGTAAATGTGGTTCATTCACTGATTTTACTAGCAACATACTCCAAGCAATGTTCAATACATGCCAAAATAGCACAGAGCTGAGTATCTCGTATAGTAAGTACAAATGTCCGCATTCTGAGTCGGTTACACACACATAAGATATATCTTCGTACAATTCATCGTATACAGAAAATTGCTGCAGAGGTCACCACGTTCATTGGCGGTACACCATACAATTCTACAGAAACGATGGTTCATAAAAACACGCGTTCGCTAATAATAACAGGATTATGACTTGAGATGACCAGTACATTTCGCCATCATTAACAACCGCTCGATATTCTTATTATTGCAAACCTGCTAGTCCAAAAAACATTTTATAGCTAGCGAATTATCTTTGTATTTACAGCCATACGTCACACCTCGAAAATTGAAGAAATACTACCGCCGATATCAGTAAACAATACGTAAAAGCGAAACAAATATTGAGCGTGCAAACAAGGTAAAAAAATCTGTGCTAGCACAGTTTTAAAAGCGAACCGCAGCTCGGCCGTCCCGCAGGTAACTCGAACTTCGCGTAACACGGAATGCAAGTGGTAAGCTGCCACGTAAATAATTTTGGGGTCTTCTTTCGTGTTAATAAACACTGAAAGGTGGTAATGTCAACATTCAGAAACTGATTGTCGAAACCCTTTAAAGCGAAACAAGTTCGTAAAGAAATATTTAAGCACATTTGGTGAACATAATTTCTAAGCTTTTCTCTGGTGGAAAGAATGAAAAGTAACCGCTCATCAAACCGATACCGAAGCGAAATTTCAGTCTCCGTGTCTGCTGGCATCAATCGGCTCATTAGAAACTGTCGACAAGTAGCCTGCTTACAACATTGCTGAAAAATGCGTTCTTCCAAACAAAACGAAATTCACTGTAAAGCAACACCAGAAGATATTTCGGTTCGTCCTGCAGCTTTTTTGATGAGAATACAACGCTTGCTTCTACTTTGACTGAATAAAAAGTGGGGTAACCTGCCGTCCGCTGAACGCGGAAAACTTTCGCTTTGTCATTTTCGCCGAATTTCAGATTTTCAGAATTTCGCAGAATGTTATTTTCGCTGTGAATTTTCGCAGAATTTCAGAAACCACGATAAATTGATGGATTGTAGGGTTTAACGCGCCGACGCAACGCAGGCGATGAGGCGCGCCGTAGTCGAGGGCTACGGAATACTTTTGACCACCTGGGGATCTTTAACATGCCCTGAAATCACGTACACACGGGCGTTTTTGCTTTTCACCTCCATCAAAAAAGCGGCGTCCGCTGCCGGGAATCTAACCCGCGTCTCCGTGCTCAGCAGCACCACGGCTTAGCCACTGAGCCACCGCGGCGGGTGACATGACGATAAAGTCGAAGGGGAGCCGTATGGCAACGCTTGGCGTTGCGCAGTGTGCAGACGTTCCAAGTCTCGGCCGCAGCCGGCCGGGAAATCCGGCATTGATCCCGATACAATGATATACGGAAATGGCTGAAATCAATCCATGAAAAACTTGAGTCGTTCATGCCATTGAAGGAAATTGTGGAAAGCATTGACGACAGCGTAGAATTGATGAGTGAACGTTAGAACGAACTGTTAGTACGCACGGAGCGCGAGGAGCAGGAAGTAAGGAATTTGAAGCCGAGGCTCGAAAAGTTAGAAGCTCAGGATGACGAACCTGCACAGATGAGAAGCGAGGTAGATGATCTTGAATAACGAAGCAGGCGACTTAATCTTGATTTTTGTTACATGAAGGCAGCCGAAAACGAAGACTTGCTGAGCGAAATCAATACGTGTGCATCCAAAATAAAGTCTCTTCTCGACGAAAATGACATTGTAGGCATCCGCCACCTCCCCTCCAAGAAAGATAAGGCACCCGGCGCAATCTCTCGCGTTGCGAAACAGACCGGCAGGGACACGGGGTGGCAGAATAAGAACAAATTGAATGATGCGCATGAGGACTTGTTCGGGCAGGAAAATTTCACAAAAAGGACACACACTCTGCTGTTTGAAACAAATGTATGGGCCAAGGCTAACAACTTCTAATACGTATGGCATAACAACAACAAATTTCTAGCGCGCAAGGCAGATGAAAACCTACCGGTGGTTTTTAGTAATGTTTACGGCCACAACCGGCTCGGAGAAGATGAAGCAAAATAAAGTTAACAGCAAAGACCATGTCATCCGCCTATTTCGAACACTACGTGCAACCGTACACTTATGGTAAGTACCTATGAACTTTGTTATCGAAATCATTTAAATGTCTACACTTAAACGGATGATCCATTAGGAATAAAGCAGTCGATTTGAATTTTTTCTTAGGTCAAATAAAGCCATCATTCGGTGTTCTTATGTCAGCCGAGATACCGGGCACACAACAATCCGAGGTTTTTCTTCTACCATCTTATCGCACTTTTTATCTGAACCGCCTCACAGGCCGAGGCGGCGGAGTTTGTATTTTGGTTAAAAAGGCATTTTCTTGTGAAATAATGCTTCAATTTTCCGCGATGAGGTATGACTATGAAATATTGAGCATAAAGCTTCACGTCCATTCCCTGGCTGTATGCTACCGTCCCCCAAGTGGTTCCCTGACACCGTTTTTAGAATATCTTCAAACACTTCTTCATTTTGGGAATAATAGTCATCTTAATCTCATTTGTGGAGGCGATGTTAATATTATCATGCTGGAATGCGATCCCTCGCTGGTTCGGCTAGTTGTTCTGCTAAAATCAAATGGTTGCCACAGCGTAAATACACTACCCACCAGACTCGTGGTAAGCTGATCAAAACACATTGACATATTTGTCACAAATGTACGTTCGCAAAACATTCAAATCGGTGTACTTGTATCAGATTTAAGTAACCATTTGCCTATATTCTTATGCTCTAAAAACACGTAAGAATTAAGCGAACAAATACAACTCATCACGTGCAGCACATTACAGAAATGACTCTTGCTATCTTCTATGATAAAGTAACCCAAACCCGTTGCGACAGTGTATTCAGGGAGAAAAACGCGATCATCGCCTACGATGAATTTTGTAAAATACTGAAATTCATATACAACGCTAGTTTATCGTACACATCTTCAAAGAAAACAAAACGGTCCAGAACACCTTGGGTTATTGCTGAGTTATCGTAAAGAATCAGTAGATAGAATGCGCTGTAGAAAGAAGTTATCAAAAACAGAAATCATACGTTATTTAAAACTTATAGGGTATTTCGTAATCTTTCGGATAAGGATCTCAAAAAGGTGAGGCGAGACTACTTCACTGCTTCACTTAATTCGGCTGCTGGCAGTGTAGACATGATTTAGCGAAAACTAAACACAATATTAAACCAAAAGTTTTCATGTGAAAGAATACTCTGTCTAAATATAAACCACGCGCTTGCAAACGCCTTCAATCAGCACTGTGTTAACATCGCTTCTAACACTACAGTGCGTTATGACCATTAGTATATACGTCCATTAACAGCAGCGTTTTTCTTGACCAGGTAAATCAATGCGAGACAAGTACTGCGATATTCAGTTTAAATAGCAGCAATACCGAAAATTTCCATGGTTACCAAGTGAAACGAATAAAGCCAGTCGCTCATCTACTCGGCCCCTTAATTGCGCATATCTTAAATCTCTGCATACGTCAGGCTATCTTTCCGGAACGGATGCAGATTCCAAGGGTGACAGTTGTCTTCAAAACAGGTGATCTAAATGATATGGGAAACTATTGGCCATTAAAGATACTTCCCGTCTTTTCAAAGATTCTCAAAAATGTTATACTAAAGCGACTATCGCAATTTGAACAAAAACATAACCTAATATCGGAGTGTCAATTGGGGTTCCGCAAGGGCTCCAGTACGGAACACGCTTTGCTGACACAAAAAGAACATCTACTTACACAACTTGAATAAGGAACGCTTGTTTTAAGATCTTGCATCGATTTTTCAAAAGCATTTAACCGCGTTAATTACAATCTGCTATTTCAGAAGCTCGCGCGGTATGGCATTCGTGGAAAAGCCGAATCATTGATGCCATGCTACCTGCAACAGCGAAATAAAATAGTTACTGTGGATGATTCTTCCTCCGATCCTTCGCCAGTTCTAGCAGGGGAACCCCAGGGCATCATGTTAGGGCCCTTTTTATTTAATATGTTTTCGAATGACATAGTCGGTTTCGGGCCACATTCTAAGGTCGTCATTTACGCGGACGACACCACTATGTTCTTAACGGGAACCGTAGCCGATGATTTATTTGATGATGCAAACTTAATTTTACTCAACCTAGATGCATGGACGCAAAAAAAATGTTTGAAAATAAACATTGCTAAGACTCAAGCTGTACTTTTCCGGGCTTGAAATAAAAGCACAATAATCAACAGCACAATATTTTTATGATCAACCGATGTGGAGACTATACAAAGCAATAATACTTCAGGGGTAATTTTTCACGAAAACATTTCATGGTATAGCCACGTAACTTCTCTAATGGCGAAGTTATCGGAAGTAGTTGCCTTAATGTACCGCGCACGTCACATATTGCCGAGTAACGTTATATTGTTAGCATATAGAACTTTGTTTTTATGCAGAATTACTTAATGCCGCCTAGTATGGGCATCAACTACGCAAACGAGTCTACTTTATGTGCACAGATTACAAAATTTTTATTAGAGTTCTTCGAAATCTTCCTGCGTGTCCACCCACACAAAATTTATTCCCTTAATATAACAAATTGCCCATTGAAAAAATTTACACGTACTGCGTAACAAGCAGGCTACGCTTAACAAGTCTCCCTTTTTTCTAAATTAGCAAAACTACAACAAAACACCAAAACATACCGAACCAGGCATGTTCAACCCTTTTATGTCCAAACTTTAAAGACCACATACGGACTGCGAACCCTACAAAACAAACTTCCAAGACCCTTAAATGAACTCAATCGCTGGGGTATTACACTCACCGAAACGACTTTCCGATAATTGCGACAGTATTTTCAAAAGGGTTTAGTTTGTGTATCGTTTGCAGCCCATCGGAACATTTAAACGTCAAAAAGACTACTGTGTGCCCTAGCGATTGCCTTATATTTATTCCCCTAGAAAAATTCGGGTTCGTTTCCCAGCCCAGGTGGCCGCTTTTCTGATGGAGGCGAGAAGTGAAAACGTCCATGCGTACAAGATTTCGGCGCATGTTAAAGATCCCCAGGTGGTCAAAATTAATCCGTAGCCCTCCACTACGGCGCGCCTCATCGCCTGCGTTGCGTCGGAGCGACAAATCGTACAAATCAATGCCTTGAAAATTTTATTTCCGTTAATTTCATTTCTCCCTTGCTCTTCCCACTGCATAGCCCCGTCTTTGACTGTGTTATAGTCTGTATAATACATGTTAGACGGTAGAGTTTGTACAATTCTGATGTATGTGTGATACTTAGTATGGTTTCTGCGTATTTCCTTTATAGGCAGTTATTATTGTTCGTTTTTTTTTTCTTCTTCTTTGCACGATACAAGACGTATTTGATGTTGCTGTAATGCTGTCCACTGTTTGGAGGCTTGCAGCTCTGTCACGCTGTCGATTTCTGACAGCTTTTACTGCTCAGCACCAGCATCATGTACTTTTTGCAAGATGCGAATAAAGACAAAGAAACAAACAAATTAAATACCCCGACACCGTATGCTCCCTTACATGCACATCAGAAGCATTTATTCCTGGGTACGACTTCAGTCACGATAACATTACCATGTTGGTTTTTACCTGGTATGTTTTGTAGTTCACTTCGGTGGGTACTCTGGCCTTTGTAGAAAATGTCTACAACGCGCGTTTTCTTAACTGACGGCTTTCCAGATCATCTATTACCACATCAGGAACTTATGGTGCGAAGGATCACTTGTTTCCTGTGAAACTTGAGACGTTGAAGCTTTGTTATTACGCCTCGTATTTCTTAAAATTTTGGCGACCACATCGCTTTACTTCGATTTCCACCCATGAGTGTCACCCTGCCTCCTTTTACTGTATTAGGCATGTGTCTTGCTGTTGGGATTTTGATATCAACTGTATCGTTCTATTACTGCTTTGTGAGTTCTCGTCCACCTGTTCTAACGGTTGTCAAAGTGCATGGGATGGTCCTGAGTGTGCGCCTTGGGTATTTTCGATTGCTCAGGTTGCCCTACTAGAAGGCAAAGATGCAGTGTCAAGACTATTGAGAGATATTTACACCTTAAAATAGAACGCTTGGCAATCGATATGCTGCCACCATGAGATTTTTTTCATAACTTTTAGGAGCGTATACAGAGCAAACGCGTTATTGCGGCCTGCATTTCTGTTGCAGGATACCCACTGTCAAGCCTACTGTTTTTCTGCGCCTCACAACGCAAAATAAGCCTTTCGCGGCCGCTTGGCAGCGGCGGTGTCCTTAGACCGGTATGGCCACACCACAAAGTACCGGTCGGCCTGTCCAAATCGTGCGGATTGAAGGTGGAAAAGGTTGTCGCCTCGACGAGGATGCACTGAAGCGAATACTTCTGGATGACCGCGTGAAAGACCTTCCTGTTGTGGTCGTTTCAGTAGCGGGCATCTTCCGGAAAGGCAAGTCTTTCTTGCTCAATTTTTTTCTTCAGTACATGCAAAGCAGAGGACAAGGAGATTGGCTGAGTGACAACGTCTCAAGTGAAGGCTTCCGATGGCGGTGTGGGTCGGAGACGGAGACATTGGGAATATGGATTTGGGACGAAGTTTTTGTGGTAAGGAACAGGTCTTTTGTAAACCCGACGGGGGCGACATTACTGTTGGGCAATTACAGGTGCCGGCGACCGGAGGGAAGAAGGTGGCCGTGGTTTTCTTGGACACCCAGGGCACGTCTGACACCAAGTCCACGGTCAATAACAGTGCCACAATATTCGCCTTGAGCATCATGGCAAGCTCAGTGCAAATTTACAACCTTTCGCAGAACATTGGTGAAGACGACCTGCAGCATTTGCAGCTGTTCACTCAATTCGGAAAACGAGCACTGCAGGTGGGTGTGTCCTTTTTGTTATATGCCATAAAAACTGCACTTTAACTGGCACGTAGGAATCGAGGCAGGATAATATAAAACAGTCTTGATCACTTTTGATCACTTTATAAGTGAACCTAGAGTACTCTTAACGGTCATTTTTTTATTCCACCCCATCGTGCCACTTCGCTGCCGTACTTACGAGACGAAGGCTGTGGTGTTCTGGCTAGTCAAATCAATATCTTATAATAAAGCAAAAAATGACGATCGGTCTTCTTTGTTCATGCCTTAATACGATAGTGCGTAAAACTAAACGCGAATTAGGAAGCGGCGCCAGCGAGGGAATGCACCGGGCACGTTAAATTCCATAGTTTGTATTTCTTGCAATGAACATTGTTTGCACATACATCATTGGGATCATAAGTTGAAGCGCGAAAGTTCCTCCAGAAAAAGAGCTGCACTGGCACGTCGGCCATGTCTTTAAACTTTACAAAGCAAAATTGTACAAAAACTGCGAAGCCAATTATACAAACATTAACTGGTTTATTTGTAGACACATCAATAACACGAACTAGGTGAGTAATCTGTCTTGAAGGAAATATCAAGAACTGGGCAACGGGCCCAGCGTTTACATGTGCATCAAAGCAACTAAACACGTCCTCACTACGAACACCTTATGAAGATAACAGGAGATGACGAGAAAGAAACGGGGAGGGGAGGGGTAATGTGGATAAACTACCATATAGACTGTACATTTCATGTAGTTGAGGGAGAAGGCGACATAACCCACAATACCCCCATTGGCTCTAAGAAAGCACTAAAAAGGCCCTTAGGGCACTGCACGTTTTGGCTGCGGTTCCAACATTGCAGTGCAGTAATGGCCGTGAAATATTTAAACCATAAAAGTTTTAGGAAATATCGGCATGATTAATGTGCAAATCAGAAGGTGACAGTAAACCTCATTTGGCATTTTTTGGAGTAGCCTTCCGTTGTGACAAATTGGCAGCAATGCAGCCTCTTTTGAGCAATTCACTTAGCCTACACAAAATTATTCTCGCTGCGCAGATGCTTGGATACAACGTATTTACTCGCATAATGGTCGCACTCTCGAAGTTTGTCGTCAAAATTCAATTTTTTTTAAATTTCCCGCGGAATGAACGCACCCTGAACTTAACACAGCAGTATGTCATCTGTGTGCAAAGTCTAGCTGATGATGATCGTTCTTACCTCTGTTTCCTTCCCTTTCAAAGCAGACATGTCTACGTTATTGCCGCAGACTTGCGGATATTAGCGATATTAGCAAGCATGCGTTCAATATTGATGAAGAAGAAACTCACTAAATGCACATAATGTACTCACAAGACAAAGAAAAAAAATGCACTCAGCCTGCTGCGTCAGCCCAGATATCTGTTTTGATGTCCCGCAATGTCACAGTGGGAGCCACTTATTGGTTGCCCTGTTGTCACCTCGCCGCAAACTCGTTGCGGCGCATTCTGTAATTCATGAAAACACTGTATTTTGCGTCACTTTGCAATGCGGCTGGAGGTAGTGCGCAGAGTTTTTGTTATGTTTTTATTACTTTTATTATGTACATAAGATCTATCGTAAAAATTCTGACCCGCAACTTTCTTGCGTTTTCTGTGCTCAAAAGTTTTTTCCGAAAAATTTACCCTGCGTAATGAACGCACCCCAAAATTTACATCACATTTTTTGGCGATCATTGCATGAGTAAATACCGTATTTCTGCACTCTCACCTGTTCCGGGTGATTACTACTTAGACGCAATCGAAAACTAAGGCGCTGACAGCGAACAGCCGGAGAAGCCCAGTGCGCCCTTCGAAAAGAACTACAAGGAAGCGGGCTGGCTAGCGTAACTGAGGCATATGGACACTTTCACGTGAAAGCAATACGTCTCGGTTAAAGGTATCTGGCCCTCCACGAACACTAAAAGATACCAGTACAAGTTAGAACCTGTGGCGAAGAGAGTGACGAGGAAGATCACATGGTCAGCCAACCAGCGTGAATATATCTAGCGATTGGTGCAACCCTGCGTAACAATTAAATATTGCAGCTTTAAGTGAGGCACCATAATTCGAGATGTGTTTTGAGTCATTTGCATAGTGAGTTAGCCTGGCATCGAAATGCTCGGTGTAACTTGTCCACGCATCTGGCTCCAGTACAATGTACGCGCAGTGAGGCATAAGACATCCTTGCCTTATTAAAGTTTACAGGGAAACAAATGAGCTGTAATGATGCTTTATAGGAATTCCAGAACCTACTTAGTTGTGTGAGGGAATGTTACATACAAAAAATCGATACAAAGCAACACCGACTAAACTAAGTTGTTATTGTGTGAGAGTGAATTGTTGTTAGGGAGCAGGCTGATATTGCCTAGAAGAGAGTGGCGTCAAGGGCTCCGCTCGGGCAGCACACAACAACATGCGCCCAATCACCACGGCTCCTTAGGTTTGTGAGCTTCAAGAATTGAAGATCCGGGTACAATGTTTGTCGCCTAGTGATCCAGTGCGTGTTCTAGAAAGAACGTCTTCCAAAGAGCATGCGAAGCGCCCTCTTTTGTAATTGTTTAAACAAGGTACCGGCCTACAGAATCTTCCGGACAGTTCATGAAGAAATGTCTGATGTGGCTTTGTACGCCACATGCTCAACACATGCGCGAAGAGGTAAGCTTCATCCTGCTGATTTAGTCCGGATACGGTACACCAATAATTTCCTTGCCCTTTTCATTACCTTGGCAAACGCACGGATCTAAACATGGCCACCAGAGAGACTTGAAATGACCTGTGATGGTCTGTTTAAACCACGCCGTTCATGTGGCACCACTTTTAAGACGTGTCAATATGAAAGTGTTCATTCATCAGCTGCTTTGTTCCCTATAACCTTGACCTGTGCAGATGCCCACGCAGACTAGAATATTTTCTCCATATGCGTCCAATGGGGCTCAGTATGAGGCCGATTTGATTAGGGAACACGCAATTTGATGGGGAAACCGAAGAACAAGCCAGGCCCTAACAGGACACTTGAATGGTCGCTCCGAGAGTGGTTGGGTATTTCGGCGAAGGAGCCACAAACACATCCAGCGCGCAATGCTGAAATTGACTGCGCTTGTTACGTTATTCCCCCTAAGGATGGTGAATATGCTGTTGCAGAAGACGGGGAAGCAGGGGCGAGAATGACCGATGCGATGACCAGGGCTTTAGGGTGGTGAGTCATCGCCAAACGTTAACTGTCCGTATCGCAGTCAAAATAACTTTTATTAAAGGTAATAAGGACCCAAAGAAGGCAAGCCCCATTTGCCTTTACTCAGCATTCGACGCCTCTGACGAATCTTCTTTGTGGGGAAGATTTCCAGCCAAGGAAGAATTCAGTTTTGTGAAGAAATTCTGTAGGTTCGGAGGTTTCCATGACAAGAGGATCTGTGATGACGTAGTAGTTGCACGCGCTGTTTAAAAAAATATTTCGTGGTCAGTAGTTGAGCGTCAAAAATCCCACTACCAAGACGCGGCAGACTGATATATGGTAAAACAAGGAAGCTGTTAAGCTCCATTGCAACAATTAAGGGAAAGTTAAGGGCGTTTTCCTAGTTCCTAAGCTCCTGTAGTTCCTGCAACCTGGAAGGTGCCAGAAACGTAAGCCGAGTAGCCACTTGAAATCGAAAAAAGCCGCGTTCATGTTGTCGCTGCTCACAGCGCACCACAAGTAAGTGCCCTGTACAAAAGAACAGCATGCAATAAGGACTCTAAATGAGGCATTTCGCCTGTCTCCGCAAAGAAAAGCTGTTTACATTCGCTTTATTGTTGATAGCAGCTATGTATTTGTTGGAACTACCTCATTCGGTTGCCATGACAAGTGGATGGCTTCTATTGATAACAGTGTGTCGTCTGTCGTCTTTCAAATGGAATACGGAGCTGACGTGGCTGCGATTACTTTAAGAACTACAGGACGTATTTCCAATGTCTGTTTTTCCCCACGTGGGAAGTTCAGACAGATACTTTGAAACGTCATCTAAATGGTACAACTGATTGTTGATGGCCTTCAGACGTCTATTTTTGCAGAGGGAAGGTAGCAAAAAACGGGTTGTTTTAAAACCTTTTGAACATGGTATCACAGAGAAAAGGAGCTGTCGATTCAAAAGATCACTTTTACAATCACTTTCCTGGTCTTGGTAAAATCAGGCAACAAAAGAAAACCCCGCATCGAAATGATGTTCTACCGTTATGGCTGACCACAAATCAAAAAGACGATTCCGTTGATGTCGAAGGCGAAAAAAAATTTCAACACTATAGTTGAGCTTGAGGGTGTGAAGGAGTTGAGGAGCGAACGAAATCATAAATTGCAATAACACTGAAAGGCGGGCTAGTTGGTGACAGCTCATAGCTGTAACTTTTGCGCACAAATAACGAGGACTAAACGGAGACACGAAGACACGGAGACAAAGATGCGTACACATTTGACCATGCGCGAGTGATTTCAAAGAGGGTATATATGTGTTGAGTGATGAATAAAATTTCAGTTGTTAGTCTGCGCTGGTCTTCGTGTCTCCGTTTAGTCCTCGTTTTTTGTGCGCAAAAGTTACAGCTATGGAGGAAATCATGTTTTGGAGGCGTAAGTTTCTCCAAAACGGTTCCTTACTGGTCAAAATGGTGGTAGAGAACGAGGTTTATTGTCTGCCTTTCAGTAAAGATATTCTTGTGAAACTTCCCGAAGCTCAATATTTCCCCAAAGTCGACACCAATTAGGTGCTTTCGTAGATCGAGCTTGCGCATGTGTCTTTAGGCATGCTCACTTCCATAATGCTGTTCGAAGGATACGTGGTCAAAAGTACATAGCGGTAGCGCATCGACGCCTACATTCTTTCAGAGACGCATGTGGCCCCTTCTAAATCTTTTAGATTGTGTTTTAGGTAGATTCGCCGGGCACACTAAATACAAGGATCCCTCTACTGTGTAATCAAGAAATCCTGGTGAATGACAAGTTTCCTTGGTTTCGAAAACAACCTTTAGTGCCGTTTCATCAAACAGCGAGGAGAAGTCGCATCCATGGCAGTCCGCCAGAAGGTGACTGTCACCAGAGCTGTTTAGCGACTTGGCGCGCTCCGCAGACACACGCGGCTTTACGCGAGGTCCTGTCTGACCAATGTAGCGCTTGCAACGTAGCGAAGCTTGGTATGAGATTCGAGACATTCGGTATTCAAATAGGCAGGGTGCTTTTTGCGCAAGAAGCTGTGGCTTGAATGCACTTTTGGATACAGGCGTCCAAGCCTCTACGGTAACGTGAAATGATGCTACTACTTTCCTAATCTCATACACCTCCTGTACACACGGGGTAGCGGCCATAGGAGGTTGAGGCCCACCTGGGCGTACGCTAATGAATTTTTGGCAGCTATTTGGCAAAGAAGTAGCTCAACTACACTTGACAGCGGGTGGTTGCAAATATCTTCCTCAACTACCCTAAGTATTTCTGTCTCAAAGCTGGATTAAACAGTACGCTCACAAGGCTTCCCCATGGCCACCACCAGGCACGCTTTTGCAGTCCCGTTCTTCTGTCTTTCGAGTGCGCGAAAAAACAAGGCAATACGTAATTGCAAAAGACTAAAGCATAAATCTAACGCTCACGGTGACTAGTCGACAGCTATTAAAAGTCTAAAATGTTGGTGAGTCATATACGGGAGAATTCGACGTCAGCTCTAAAGAGGTGTTGATTGCAATATTGGAGACGTCTGAGATATCTTCCATGCTCTATTGAGCGGTAGCTCCACTCAGATAATAAAATAAAAATTATGTGCTTACCTAAAACATTCAAGCATGTCCCTTCAACGAAGTGCGCGAAGAAGGCTGCTCTAAATCGTGGCTAGAGAATGTTGCCTAAAACTGTAGTATGCGCGACGGTATACAAACGCTGTTCTTTTGTATATGAAGCTGCTAGCATAGTTTACCGATGCAAATTTTCGTGAAAGCTTAGCGTTCATAAAAATGGCTCGTGCGAATGACAAAGAGTTCTGGAATTTTCTAATCCCTAACCAGAGATGCAGATGCTCCCTTTATGGCAGAGAAACATAGAAAGTAAGTAAATGCAGCCGTTTATATGTATGGAGATGATGATTAGATTCTCTTGAATAGAAACTGTAGGTACTTCGAGACGCAATCAGGTTTCCAACGATACAGCAGCCGTTGAGTTTCTACAAGCTCGAAGATTTCTGTAGTTAACACTTGAGAGCACAGTGAAAGGTTGTACTTTGGGACGCGAGGGCGCAAAAAATTACAAGTACTTCAGCATTCTCGCGTTGAAAAAGCTGACTGAGAGCCCCATCTGCACCATCTTAATAATGATTTGAACATCGTGAGGACCACTTCTTCCCACAACCTCGCTTCCTTCTTTTGCACGTTTTTGGGTGAACCTTTGGGCGTTATACGAAATCCAGAGAGAATGTTTTGCGCCTTTTTTAGTATAGGCCGTCTGGAACGACCATCATGCGGCCTTTCTTCTTAGATTGCCGAAGTTTTATGCCCCTTACCTGGAGGGACCTAATTATGTCCCCGATGCGTGAAGAAGTTTCCTCTGTGTGAATGCACCGAGGGGCGCTCTGGCCTTTGAATGTGCTGATAAACTTCTACCTGCAGTTTACTACGTTTCTTTTAAGCCGGTGCCCCAAAACAACAAAAAACATCTCGTTGGTAGTGAGCGCAATGTTAAGTCTTTTTTTCCTCCCACTCTTTCAACGAACTGTTACTTTTATTTTGACGGTTATATAACAACTGGCCAAACTTAGAAGACTTTTGAAACACTTCATGCATTTTTCGGCCAAAAACTACTTCTTTTGGCGCATTCAAGAACTTGCGTGCTACACTAATACGTAATGGCCAAGGAAGACTTTGTCAGGAGACAAGAAATGCTGATATTCCACAACAGCAAGAAAAATATTTATTCGCATCGAACGGAGCAACTACTGCAAGGGTTCATGGTCAAACGGTAAACAGCTTTTTTTAAAGACGATAATCTTTCTTGGGCTACATAAACCCAGAAATTTTGGTCTGTCTGTGTGTCTGTCTGTCTGTCTGTCTGTCCGTCTGTCTGTCCGTCTGTCTGTCTGTGACTCGATTCAGCCAAGCGGCCACAGCAAAACAATGCCTGCAAATAGTCTTCTATAGTCACAGCTAAATCTACCCGTCTATGCCCGGTGTAATGTCTATACTTGTCAACATTGTTGAAGGAGAACAAGACATTAAGCAAATATGAGACAACAAATCAATACAGAAGTGATATTTGCAGTGTTCTGTTATAAAAAAATCAAACATGCTTGACTTTTGGGAAATTAAATACTTCATCAACTGCATAAAAAGAATTCGGTCCGCCGTCGCCAGCTGTCGCCCGCGCCACTATACCTTCTGGCGCCATTTTAAGAAATCAACCGGCAACAGTTACGCAAGGTTCCACTAGATAGGTTCCACGTTCTGCTTGCAACGCACGTAGAGTAGGGAAACGCGGTTCTATAAACGTTGAAGTAGGGCGCCTCGATTAACGCGCGTCTTCGCCGTACGGCAGCGTTCGCATCGAGACACCCGGTTCGGAGCAGTGGAATGCGGGAAATTTAAAAGGATTCAAGCAAACCTTTGGTGTCTTTACCTTGGGAGGAGCGCGACGCAAGAGGGACAACATGAGAGGTGACCGGGAAAGCAAAGGGAGGCATTTACTACGCAAAAGCGGATGAAGACTATTGTCTTTTGACGGCATTTGCAACGAAAGGAGCAGATACGCGGCCAATTTGTTTTCTCTGTAAACATTGCTGACACAAGTCCCATTAGGCTGTTTAAAAGGGCGTTGTGGTGAAATGATGTAGTGCTAAATTTATTTGGTTGATGAGCACACAAGTGTTCTCCAAGATACACCAAGAACATGAGGACATTACTAAGGGCGCTCCAACAGTACCAACGTCAGTAAAAGAGCGCGCGTATTTCCAAACGCTTCGCTGCACGGCGACCAACATCGCATGCACGCCGAGCCTAAAGAGACCTGAAACATACCAAATCACTCTTTATGACACAAACAACACGAAGTATTTAGTGCTTTTGCAATACAAAATAATTGAGTTTGGGACAAAAATTGGGATACAAATTTTAAAGCAGACCCGCTGATGCTCGTACCCGGCCCGTCAGTGCAAGTACCCAAAACTGTGCCTCAAGATCACAGAGCTACAACAGCGGGGACGTTTAAGCAGCAGCTTTTAAGCGCACAGTGCGTTCCAGATTCGTGGTACGGACATTGGCCGTTGCTGGCGTCCGATTTTTTTTATCTGCCTTGCCTGGAAGTTCCCACCGATCTGCTCGCTTGGAATGGAAACACTAGATTTTAGTGTTTGTTGCTCAAATTACTCTAGCTAACTTTGCTATGCAGTATGACTGCGCAGGTTGTCATCAATCACGTCAAATTTCTTTTAGTAGACATTAGTAGTAGACATTTAGTAGACAGTAGAGAAGAAGTAGACATTAGTTCCAATAAGTCATGATTCCTGCACGCTCCACCAGTTTGCAAAGAATTCAATTTCAAGCACGAAACACCATCCCCCATGTTTTCATTAAGCAATAGTTTCGGAGTAGTCATGATAGAATTACGGGTTTGATGAGAAGGATGTGATGGTGCATGTTTATACCTACCTTTCAATGCTGTCACATGATTGAAATAACAGAGTATATGTTACGTGCAAAACTTCGGAATTTCAAAAGAAGCTCCGGCATTGCCTTTGTTTTCAAGAGTAGGCAGTGGTACTTTGCGTATTTATACCCCTTGGATATGACCGCAGTTCTGGGGTGTAAAAGGGGTACTTCAACCAGTACATGTTGAAAGTTTTATATAGAGTTTGAGAGGATTAGCCACGTGGTAAATTTACAAAAGCCGGCTAGAATTTCGGTTGCACAACCAGAAACTATAACTACCAGCTCACGCTCCCTTCTTACGTTTCAGGCTGCTTTCGAGCATTTTATGGTAAAGACCAATTTACGCTGTTGTAGTCTATTGCGTGATTGCAAAACGGTTAACGTGGTAAAAAATTCTGGCTAGGAAAGCGAATGACTTGTATTCATGATTGTTTTTTCAACAAAAGAACTGAGCAATAGTTAGTTTTCTGTGTAGGACTACAAAAGGAAAATATGCACGCAAAATGTTTTAAGTTCAGCAATGCTTATCTTGAAATTTAAACCTTCAAGAGCGGGTTTTCGCCATGCGTATTGATTTAAGGCACAACTTTCTTCATACTTCCTAGTTGGCATACCAAAACGACAAACTGCCACTGTATCAATGCATTGGTTTTAGTCTTAACTTCTGCCTAATAAACTCAAGGTTGACATAGATGACTTTTTCTTACTTCAAGTTACCGTGCATCAACTGTCCCCATCTAGGGTTACAGCCATCTACTAGTTTGTGAACAACGTTCTTTTGCCAGACTAATCTCGACCCACAAGACATTTTAGCTAAAATTATATTTTTTAGTTCCCGCTTGTACCGGCACGCATGCCGTAGCGTTCAGATCTACTTGTTCCAGAATGTAAGCATCCTTTGAAGAAAAAGCCATGACCATGTTTTCTCGTTGGCTGTTAAAAAGGTGCTTTCCATTCTTCACGACCTTGCGGGTTTGTTTTGCCACAGCGTTGCCATTAAATTGCGTTTTCTTAGGTTGGACACAATTTTACAAAAGTGTCACCGAGACCTCGCTTTATAACTAATCACTCTTGGCATTTTGTTTGCACTCACAGGACACAGAAAAAAAACCCTTCCAAAAGCTCCTGTTCCTCGTCCGGGACTGGCAGTGTGGTTTCGAAAAGCCATATGGCTTTGACGGTGGTTACGAATTACTAGAGCAGCGCCTGGAGGTTACCGACAAACTGGATCCGGAGCTGCAGGCACTACGACAGGACATTAAGTCTTGCTTTTCAGAAATGTCGTGCTTTCTCATGCCCCACCCTGGAAAAAAGGTACCCTCTGCAAGTACCACATAGCTCCAATGCTGCCATAGCCACTGCAATGCTTCAATACTATGCAGGTCGCGTCAAGAGAACATTTTGATGGGCGCCTATCAGACATTGATGAAGAATTCAAGGATCAACTGCGGGTTCTGGTGCCCTTCGTGCTAGAGCCAAATAATTTAGTAGTGAAGAAGATCAGCAGCTCCGATACGACTTGCAGGCAGATGCTGGAGCACTTTGGGGTATGTACACCAGGTCTCCTTGTTCCAGACCCACCTGACTCGTGTCTTTGCAGAAGTTAACCGAAATCTTCAACCGGGATGATCTTCCGGACGCCAAATCTATATTTGAGGTGAACAGCCGTTGTGTTCTTTGAGAGCGTTTAGTGATACGGCGGTGTCACTTTTCAGGCATCTGTCGAAGCAAACAACTTGAGGGCTGTAAACAAAGCCATGGACCATTACAGAAATGGCATGGAAAGTGTGAGTAGTCGCAATATGCTGTGGCGAACACAACCAAAAAGCTTCTTCTTGGCCCGCAGGCATTTCACGGACATCAAACATTCCCTGAAGATTCCACCATACTACAGCACAGTACCAAAATGCGGAAATCAGCTCTAGAGCTGTTTAGGAGAGAGGCAACGCTCGGCGGGTTGGAATGCTCGAAGCCGTACGAGGAAAAGCTCGAACAGGTCGGTATTTTATCGCAATATTTCCTTTTTATTTCGTATGAGTCAATGGCTTTTTCTATTGACTTCTGATACCTTGTAAGTAAGGGGCTAACCTCAACCAGCCTGTTTAATCCGGGTAGGTGGGACCTAGTTTCGTAGCTTAGGTACCACTGCACGGTGGCAGCTTGTCGCCGACATAGGTTGTACATGTGGGTATCCAGCCCAGTTTGCGTTTTCACCACGTAATGAAATGAGTTTAAAGGTATTGTGTGAATTTTGAGAGTGCGTATTTAAATATATTGCGAATGTTATAACTTCTCAAGAAGGCCGGAAATTTTTTCCTTTATTTAATTTATCGTGAGTGTTCGTGCACTGCGGAGGACTGGGACATGTTTCCATCGCGAACAGAATATAAAGTGAGCCGCAGGTTCCCACGCATAGCCCAACCGGCCATGGTGGCTGACAGTATCTTTCGCTGTAGTCGGACACGTTCTCGCTTATTGTTTAACCTGCTGAACAAATTCGGTTTGGGGAGGTAAGAAGTACCCCCCCTGAGAATAAACTGGTAGCAAATTGCCACTCTACTTTTGTGTTGTTTGTACGCAATGATGGCCTATAGAGAACTTCCACATTAAATTATTTTTGAGGCCGCTTTTAGGCCAGCACATTTATCGAGAAATTTCAGCCCACTGACACCGCACCACTGCGAAATAATTATCTACCACAGCAACGTTCATAGCTACGCCTTGAAATATGGAGGCAGCTTTATGGTTTTCTCGTGTCTGTTATTTTTTTCTTTGCTTTCTCTGTAGATAATTTTCTTTTATGGGGTGTTTTTTTATTTTTCATCGTTTGTCCTGCCTGGTCTTGTTTTACGTACCCGTAATTTCGTGCACTGTACTTTTGATTTGTTTCTTTTTGTTTGTTTCTAGCCCTTGGCGGCTCACGGCTATCTGGTCTCATATTTCATGCCAAGCTTCTTTTTTTTTCGCATGCCGTACCTACAAGCTTCTTTGATAGTGAATGGAAAGGTTTGCGCTTGCTCTCCGGGACTGTTCAGGATTGATGGGCAATCTTATCTATCTACGCCATGTATTCGTTGTAACTTGATTTTACCTAACAACTGAAAGGAAGGCGCGGGTATTCCATTGATCGGCGCTGGACTGTGCATGTCACTTTGATCTCTGCTTTTTCGACCTTTAATTTTTTCTTATTTTAACCAATCTCAATTTTGCTCCATAGAAAGATAATTCCTACAAGACCTTTGGATTGTTCTTCACATTGTGAGAACATTCATCCCGTGCTATAGTAGCAAAGCCTGCAGTTAGAGAGGTTAACTTCATCAGCATTCACCAAAACATTTTAATTAAAGTGCCCGGAGGTCTAGACTGCAGCACAAGTTGCAGATGTGAAGGTGTCCAAAGGTTACAGGGAGCCCTCACTACGGCACTCGTGATAGGTGTTGCTTAGTTTTTACGGGCTTACCAAAATTTGTATTCTGATCAGTACACCTTGCTCAAACAGCTCTTCCCTCCAGGCATGATGAAGTCACTGACACAAACAACAACCAAGTGAATTTGTGTGGAATGTTACGGTCAACCTGACCATACTTATCTGCAAGGAATTTCATTCTATTCCAGATGATCGACCGAGAACTCGAAAGCATTCGGAAACGCAACGAAGCAGAGCGGATCAATGCTGGAGCAGAGAAGATAATCAATGATGCTCATGAAAAGGCCAAAAAGATGATGGAGGATGCTGAAGCTCTATGCAAGAAGCCAGGCCTTGTTAAAAAGATAATTGATGTGATAGTGAACCTAATCCTCCTCCTTTTTTCGAAAGTCTTTGGATGGGCATTTAAAGTGAATAATGTAGAACGCGTATTGGTCCCTATGGTAAACCAGGCCACTGCGCTAGTCGGCAAAGAAGAATTATTCAAGGTGCGTCGACATACATTACCGTACCTTTGGCCTTTTTCTTAGCTAGTTTTTATGGAACAAACTGCATCCTCTAAGCCTTTAGATAAGTGAAGGACGTGTTCCCATATAATCCTAGGCAAGCGCTCTAGAGCGAACGATGCTTGTTCTTGAGCACCATACTACTATGAGCGCGCTTAATTTCCCTAGTGTCGCCTCCATAAATTTACAAAAGGCGCACACAGTAGACGTCACAAGAACCGCACGTTTGTTAGTCATTACGGTGCACGAACACTGCTTTCTAACCACAGAACAATACGGGCACACCGAAATTGATGCCGAGCTTGTGAGCAGTATTTAGACAACGGCAAAGAGGATGACCACGACAAGCAAGGTATATATTTTCTTGGCATTGTGTCCGCTCCTTTGGAAAAAAGACACGGATGGCTAATAAAGAGAACGGAGGCATCACAGTTGTTAACAAGAATATAGCACTGACACCAGGAACACTCTTGATGCATTAGGCATCTATCAGAGAGCTAGTCACTAAAATGATTGTTCAAAGCCCTATGCGCTTCGTTGATCTGGCGGTAAATTTTTCAACTCATGCCAAACAGATGAAGGAAATAAATGTGAATATCGGTAACGATACCTCAAGGTTAATGGTGCTGTTCAGCTGGACGGAACCTTTAGCCTCAAGGTCTTGATCCGCCATAACATAGCTGTCAGAGGCGCACCCTACTAGACCCCAGCCAGTGAGTAGTTTTCAGTCGGGTTCCGCATGGCACAGCATCCGATTTGTGGTTTCCATTCCGTAGCAAAACGTGAAATAAGCATCATGAAGTCTACCTAGGCATGAACATACGCTGGCGCTCCGGGAAGTGGACTTGCCTAAAACCTACCCGCGCTCTAGATTAGTGTAATAACGCGACCCTTACAAGAATTTAAGGAGCGCTTCCATGTCCATGTGATGCGATCCCTGACAGGCGAAGGTGGCAGAATGCGAATAGAACAGGTGCTCACGGGGGAGGGCTCTGATGGAAGGGGAACTGGCATGCGAATGGCGGTCAGATTTCTTTTCAGAATGTCTCGCTTCAAAATACGAACAAACAAAAGCGAAGAAAAAGACGCAAACACGACGTAGCAGTAAGGAATTCTTTCGAACCGCTATGAATTTCTTTTAAAGCATGCAAGCAGATATTTTTTCAAGAAATTAGCTGGCGCTCCGAACACACCGTCAAATGAGAGTTCTCCCAACGCATTTATGGCCGACGCAAATCGCACAGCGCCAAACTTTAGAAACCCTTTTGTTGTCTATACGACAATCTCAGCGGTCTTGCGAATAGTACTTATTGATAACTAATCTACCAAAATGAACATCGAAGCGATGAGACAAATATGCTATAGTTCCTAATGATGTTTGAACTGCGTGCAATATTGAAGTTCGGCCACGTGCTAGTAGCACACACTGAAATGCTCGTTTTTCAATACCTCGCGCTTCAAAATCGCACGACTTTTTGTTTGCCCTAATGCGAATTTTTAGCCTCGTAATCGTGTAAGCTCAGACTGAACATTGGTTTAGTTGGCAAAGAAAACAATCTGTACAATGACTAGCGAAGGAAAATCCACATTTCGCATAAACAGAGGTTGGGATGATGTAGTCTGGGGATGCAGCGTGTGCGACGTTGCACCAGAAAAAATGTTTCTTGCTCTGATCACTGCGCTACCTTCGCGTGATCGCGTCACTAAAATTGTGATATCGATCTAGATAACCTCCACAACTCAGACGCCACAAGTGGTGCTTTTGGAGTGCTCGATCCATTTTCACTGCGAAATGTACCAGAGCTAGAACGGCCGAACTTAGTCGGCTGCAGTGTTGTCTGGACGAGACCTCACACTGGAAAGCTTATCCGCTACTCCTTCAAAAATTACATTTCGCCACACATGATACCATTATAATCATTCATCACAGTGTCGCGGGTTTCGTCTCTTTCTATCTATCTCTCTCTCTCAACTTCTCGCGAGCGCCAAAAGATTTGTCTCGCTGCGTTGTCGCAGTGACTGACCTCTCTGTTTCGGAGAGAGAACGCAAATATCAGCGGAAGTCTCCTAGCCAACGGGGCGTATGCACGCCCTAATTTAGAAGTATAAGGATATATTTCGAACATCACATGGGCAGTATTGCATATAAATAAATAAATAAATGCGCCGCCAAGTCTAGGCTGCTTTGAGCCAGATATTATAGGCAACGAAATTCTCCCCATTATGTTGTTAATCGTAAATATTTCACGAGCTGCCTGATAAACTCATACTTTGGAACCGGGCATTGGAAAGAAAGATTATAGAGGGGACGGTTACAAGCAGGCAACCAGAGAACGACCTTCAGTAAAAGATAACATAGTACAAGTTATGATAAAGAAATGCGCCTAGGAAGGCCGTGCAGTAAAACTGATTGACAAACGGTGGACCACCCGGATAACAGAGTGATTATTGAGTGACACAACTAGAAGTTGTACACCGATAACTTTAGGGAGTGACAAAATTTGAAGGTTAAGAAGCAAAGAATGCAGTCGGGCAGGGCAAGGAAGGAGTGGCTAGAGGTCCGTTTCAGTGTCCTTCATCGTGATGGAACCCTAAATACGATGATGATGATGATAATGGAGTTAATAATATGAGTTATGCAAAACCGTACACTAAAGAACACTAACTCATGCCCACGCGGACTCAGGAGCAGTAGTTGCAGCAAACGTCCTGTCCGTGCAGGGAATCGCCCGGGAAATGATAAAGCAACGGCCCCAAAGTGCTCG